>NC_090663.1:17916740-18219771 GCF_013368605.1 Nyctibius grandis | reverse complement strand
AGTCGCATTGCCTATTTGGTGACTAGCTGTATATCTATGTAGGGTCCTGTCATGAGGGCTGATCTTAGTTCAAACTTCTGCTTCATTTGTTTCTCCAGCTTGGTTTTGTTTCATACCTTCCCCTTGGCTTTTTGTCCTCTACTGTGTATATCATCTTATCTTAGACAAGGTTCTTGTATCATCTATTATATCACATACAGCAGCATTATTTTATTAGCAAACTCCAATGTTTCACTTCTGTTAAACAAATAAAATGCATCCCAGGTAACATACGCTGTACAAATTGGTGATACAACTGGTATAATAACATTTAACACTTAATGTTGAACTCCCTTCATATCAAGATGTCCTTGGGAAACATTGATTTGTCACTGGGTCACATGCTGTATAAGACTTTGTTTATGACAATTTTGATCAGAACTACTCAAATTTAACAAACAATCAGGCCACACATGGCAGTTAATCTGGTCTTTGACTAAATTAATTGCTTTCATAATTGGGTACACATTGAGCTGTTTAAACATTAAGCACGGTGCTCTTAGGTATCTTCAACATGAGAAAGTGCAGCTGTTTTAACCAAATGCTTTGCGCAGCTGAGAATGACAGGAGAGTGTGTGTCATAGGAAAAAAACAGAATGCTGTGACTGCATTTAGCTCTGCAGAGACAAGAAACAGCAAGGTTAGAATTGGTTAAATTTGAGAAATGTTTTGTCATTGAACAGAGGCAGGAAACTTATTACTGTTATCCCCTCACTGGGCACAGAATTAACTTAAATGTTTGGGAGATAACAGGTTTTATCTGTTTCCCCTACACTTAACCAACTGATTGCCCTCATATCAAAGTAAGGGGAGAGGAGTTTTAGTTACTGCTTGCACAACCTTTCCAGGGCTGGACTGTGCAAACCTTGTTGAAGCTCTGACATATCTAGCCAGGCACCCTTTGTACAGGAAGATGGTGATAACCAGGGAGAAAACATGATAGCTGTGGTAAGGGAAACCTGATAAGCAGTAGAATACCAGGGAGTGGGGATTTTGCACTGTTGAATTTGTACACTTATGGAACACTCTACACATAAAGTTACTTGTGCATCATAGCAAGTTGCGCTGACCTTGACTGGTTTCTACCTGACAGGCCAAGTTCTGTGGTAGCTCATCAGGTAGTTTCGGGGAGATCATTTTTCACATATGCACAGGCTCCTGTCTAGAAACCTACAGATCTATATAGAGCTACACAGGAATTCCCCAGCAGCAGTTCAAGCTCCTGTCTTGCAGGCCATGCCTGGTAAGGCTACACCAAACAGAAAACGTCTTCACTAAAAGTCCTAATACCCCTAAAAGCACAGTGAAAATTCTGTCACTTAGGTGCTATTTATGTTCCAGCTAGTACGTTCTTCCTATCCTTTCCTTCTCTACAAAGGAGATGCAAGATGTTTTAAAATATAATATTTTCACTGATAAGAAATATTGATCCTAGCAGTGAAAAGATGCTATTTCCAATAATCTGTTGCCAATAATCACGCAAAACATTTGTACAAGGTCAGTGTGGAAATGGAGCTGAGATTTATTTTAGAACTAGCACTCCATGTATAAAAGGAGCACTCACAGGGGACAAGGCCACTGCTGAGGAGCTTAATAAGTTCTTTGCATCAGTGTTGGAGGTGGGAGAAGCTAGGGAGATCCTTATGGTGAACCCTTTATTTCTGGGAGGAGGGAACTTGGCAGAGAAGTTGTCTGAAATCAAAGTGGCTATGAGAGAGCTATGTAACAAGTTGCTGAAATAAAGACTAAAAACAAATCCCCAAGACTTGAATATTCACTTGAGTTCTAAAAGAATTCCAGATTGAAATAGCTGAATTACCAACGGAAGTGTATGACCTCTTACAGCTTTCTCAAATCTGAGGACTGGAGATAGCAAATATCTAAGGATGCTATCTTCAATAAATAAAATTTTTAAAAAGATCAAAATCAAGATCAAAATTGCTTTGAATTTTAAAGGCCTATGTGCTTTCTACAATGAGTTTGTAGCTAAATTTATTTCAGGTTCATAGTCCTGTAGATATAATGATAAAAGTTGAGAGCCCACTTTAATCATCAGCAATTGATGCTCTTGGTTTAAGACATTCCTAGCACCTCCTTTGACTCTCCAGTCTGAATGACTCGTTGAATCACACTGGAATCTATTCTATGGCAGCAACACCTGGTTGATAAATGTTGAGAAAAGCTGATTGTGAGAATGACTAAAAGCCTAAGAATATGAGAAATAATCTAAATGGGGAGGTCTTGTTACAAGGGTATGAAAAGTAGTCAGTATGAAACCTTGTCAAACAAATCTGATGAAGTGGTGGTACAGCCTTGGCTTGTAACAATATTTATGTAACATTTAAGTCTATGGTTAATTTTTTATTTTTAATAGTAAAACATTACAGTTAAGAGTCCCTACCTTAAAGAACAAAACATTGCCAGCTCTTGCACTCACATTACAAATTCTGCTTACTTCTTTAAGCCCAAGACTGTAGAATCAGTGAAGACAGGAGCCTCTTGGCTTCCTTTTGAAAGAAATTACATAATAGTGCAGAAAAGATTGAAACCATAGCTTGATTCAACCCTAAGCAGAAAGGGAAGAATTGCACAATGGAAAGTAATAAAATAGAGAGACTGGATAGAGAAGGAGTATATCTGAATTGCTGTGGCACTGTGCTCCTTGAAGGAGCAGGATCCCAGCATTGCTCTGAAGTGGTTATAGCACTTTTAGATCCACACCATTTTCTCAGCCATCTTGCTCTGCACTGTGGGGAGGAATTGCCAGGGAACATAGATATCTAGCTGTGAAAACATCCTTCAAGGCAAATGGTAGGAACTTAAACACACTATAAACAAGAGGAGAAAAGAGAAGAAACAAATGTTTGGCTTTTTAGAGGAAGTGGACTTGCTTAAGATAGAGAAGGAAAAGATTTATTCTGTTTGCATCTGAACCCATGAATACTTGGAATGAGAAAGGCCTTTCCAGGAATGATCAAATTATGGAAAGGACAACAGCAATGTTACGCTTTTTCTTACGATGATCTGCAGTAGATCTACTCTGCTGTCTGCTTTTTTTCAGCAGGAATCCAATGAGGAACTGTTCAGTCTGTCACATTCCAGTCTACTGTGACTTCATTTTTTAATTAGCTGGGGGGATTACTTTATGTATTCCCAAAAAGGAATACTTAATGTCAATCTATAATTGTTCTGTTAATTTGTTTGAATTAACCTAACACAAAAATAGTCTTTAAAAATTAATGTGAAAACGGTCAAGGTAAGAAAATCAGAAAATCAAGTTTAAAAAAAGCTACTTGAGAAATAACATGAACAAAAAAAGCATTCCATGTGTTTGATTTTAAAATCTAAGTATGAAAAAAGGTACAATAAGAAAATATCTTGGTTATGTTGAATTAACTGCCTTTGCAAATTAGAAATGTTATTTCCGTCCTTTTGCAGCACTACTGAGATTGACTAAAACCACATGAAAAGATACCTATTGAGAACCAGCAGAAAAAAACCCCAAACATTTCAAGAATGCAGTTATGTGAAGCAATATAAGGCCATAGCAAACTAAACCCCACAGCACTGATTTAGCTAGTGAAATAGTTGCATTTCAAGAATAACCAGGTAGTTATTTTCAAACTATTTTGTGTCTGAGAAATCACGTTGCTCTCCATTTATTTTGCTAAACGGGTGGTGAATTTCATCCATAATATTCCTTCTTTCTTTTTCTTCTATTTTTTTTTCAATTTGAGATGTTTAGCTTGTAAATGAAAGAGATGGAATTGGTGGGAAAGGAGGGAGAAGGAAGTTGAGTGAGGGATTCAGAAGATAACATAACCTAAACCACAGACAATTCAGCTAAAAGAAATGTTATACAAAAAATTGGTAAGATGAAGGTTATAGATGTAATAAAAATAGTTGTTCTAAATCAAACCAAAAAAAGCTCTACTTCAAGAGGCAATAACTCTGCAAGTGACGTTACATGAAATAAACTGCTTTACTCAAGTGACCAATGAGCCATTCAGTCTCATTTCCTACCACCTCCCATGCTGGATGTTAGTCAGGTTAGCTGTAAAATTCCACCCTGTGCTGGAAACCGCAGCTGGAAACAGTTGCAAAGGACACCAAAACATGAATTTCTGCAGTAAAAACAAAAACCAAAAACCTGTTACAGGCATACACCTTCCTCCTCCCAGAACCACCCACACGTCCACTCCTGGGGAGATGCTAGAGACCTAGGAAGTGGTGCCCTATCGTCTGCTTCCTGGGCAATGACTCTACTGGAGCAGCCAGCTTGTGAATTGGGTGTTGCTTATGCAATACTCTCCCTCTCTATATAGACTGCATTCCTCCTGGAGAAGCAACCACGTCCTCTGTTTGATGCTCCACATGTGCTGTATCTTGTTGCATGCTCTGTTGGCACTACTGTCATACAGGGGAACCCACCCAGCGTGACATTCCATGCAAGGAGGAGTAGTATTGGGGGGAAAAACGTCCTACTCAGTTTAAATGATAATTAATTAGTGGTCTGCAGCAGAACTAGCAGCCCTTGTATTACTTAGCTTCAGTGAGTACTTAGCTAGTGTAATTATAAAAGTCATTCACGAAGACAGCAAACAGTTGTCTCTTCAATACTAGCATAAGTTTGGATTACCAGCGCATGCTCTGATGGCTGGCTCAGTATTTCCTGTCTATCTCTAATATTAAGCTGCAATTAGTGATCTATTCTCTCTGGGTTTAATAGCAGTATATTTTCAGCTGCAGAATTGCTCTGGTGATGGCATACCTAAATTACTTGGCCACTTGGGAAACTTCAGAAAGAGTGAGTGACATTACTCAGCTGTGTGGAACATAGGATAACTGTTTAAATGGAAGGAAAAAACAGCCATATTTAACATATAGTGCTATGGAGACATCACTTAGGAGTATATATCGGATTTTACCTTCCCTCTAAATTTAATTTTAATGTCAAATAATGACATGTTAAAACAGCAGTCTCATCTATAGAAGACTAATTTGTTATTTTTTGGCATTTCAGGCTGGCTCCTTTCACTTTTTTCACCTTTTTCTGCCAGGCTAGTACTGAAACACAGGATATATCACCCTCACAAGAACATCTGAAGAATAATAAATGTTTTGCATTAATACTGAACAAAAGTTGCTATATTTCTAGTTGCGAAGTTTTCTAATTGTTTTTCATAAGCTAAAACCATGGAGTCTTTCATGTAGTTTGCATATTAACATTTGATTTCACCTTACAAACCTGTACTGTTTAAAGCTCTATTTTTTCTACCTTACTGTGCACTGAAATGTAGTTCTGCTTTGAGGAGTGATTCTGTGAAGTAACATTGTGGATTCCACTCTGATCAGAGGTGCTCAGTTCACCATAAGAGTTCTGTGATTTTTTTCTAGATCTAGGTGTTTGTCTAAATGTAATGCAGCCTTCACACGTGTGCTCTTGCATAGCAGAACACGTGTGTGATGAGAATATGGCCCTTTGGCCACAGTATCACCAGACACTTAGCCTCTAAGAGTAGCGATAAACAAAGATCTGAAAATAACCTATGAAAATTTCACTGTGTATTCTGAAATGGTATAAACTGAAAGCTCTATTCATGTTTTAGTTACCCATGTAAAACTGGGTGCGTCTATTTTATAAACATTTACTGTAGAGTTTTATTTTAATGCCTGCTTGCTACAAACAAGGCTAGTTTGATACATAGAAGTGACGTCTATTAAATCAGATAATATAGTTACTGTAGACAGGACATGAAGAATATTGCTGTTCTTGAAAGCTTGGCTACTTTTCGCTAAGTTAATTAGATGGTCTGATAAGAAAACATGCACTCAGATACAAACTTTGTTTTACCAATTCAGATCCTCACAGCTTTAAGAGCACTATATGTGATAAAAAAGCATTTTCCCATTTTTCACCTTCCTATACAAGGGATAAAGATGTTTGTGGAAAGTGGTCATCTGCGTGCAATAATCATGTTTCATGTACTTAGAATTAGATCAATAACAGGGGTGCAAATATAGCACTGACTTGATTGGTGTAGTGTGCTGCCTTTCTACTTGAGGAAAGCTTCACTTCATGAATTTCCTCATACTTTTCTCTAGGTAGAGATTCAAGGAGCAGGTTTTGGCTAAAAAATGTTATTGTGCACTTAGAAATTCACCTTGGCTAGCTTTCTATTAACCTGTGCATAGATATAGTTGTGCACATATGTTGAAAGATAGTGATACCAACCAATGCTGATGAGATTCACAAAAGCAGACCCTGTAATTAAGAGACAGCAGTACTTTTCTTTGTATATATTGCCGAAATACACAGTCACTGAACACCAAATATTATACCCCAAGATTTCAGATCTAAACAAGTGCCATTTCTTTCTTCATCCGTACAGTATTTGGTATTAAATTACAGCCTCTTCATACATCACCATTTGTAAACTATTTTGAATTTTATAGGAGCACAGGAAGAAAAAAGGCCTAAAACTCAGGAGCCTGGAATGCTTGCAGATCTTACTTCTTCCTGGTGTTACAAAAGCCAATGAGTAGACCTGAAGTTGTCTGACGTTTCTGCCCTGTTAAAAAGATCATTCTTTGACCTGTGTGTGAAATGGAAACTTCTCCAAGTGTTCTTATTTGAGTTTGAGCTTTCATTTTCCCTACTAGAACTGATGACAACACAAGGAAATATTTTGGGTTTAAGTTTCAAGGCTCACAGAGTGCCTAACCCAGATGTCTGCAACTAACTGAAGAATTTTAGCTATTTTTAAAACAATTCTGTTTTTTAAAGATATTTTTGTGTAACTTCACACTGATTCAGGTTGTCATGAAAATTCAAAGTCTAAACTATTTGATTAGGCATAATCTTTTCAGGTGAGCTGCGTTGCTTGCCACCACAGACAGGGAAGAGGTAGATAGCAGGATGGCCTCTCTCTCACAGCGTTCTTGCTGTACTGCACTACAGCTGCTGGTCCAGCTTCTTCTGCTGGAGGTTACCTTCCTCCTTCATGGGAGGAAAAAGAATAGGCTGTATATCAAACTTGGAGTAGTGGAGGTATCTGCTGGCAGTAGGTGAAATAGTAGGTGGAGAAGCAATGCCTCAAACCATACAAATCCAGCTGCGGTGGCAAAATAATTATCGTTCCCTAGCTGTCTGTGCTTACCTCTCTTTTGGAGGTTGCCAACATATTCAGCTACAACATTTTACAGTATTGTGTATCAGTGTAAATACCTGAAATTCATGGTATTCTAGCTGAAGAGATGATTGTGTTCTTTTGCATCTTGCCAGACTCTCAAAAACTTGCTATCTGTGCTCGCTGTCCACTTATCACAGGCTGAATCTAAGGATGAGATTGTGCCTGAAAAATCATGTTGCTTTTGGTCTCTTCTCCCAAGTAACAAGTGAAAGGACAAGAGGAAACAGCCTCAAGTTGTGCCAGAGGAGGTTTAGATTGGATATCAGGAACAATTTCTTCACCAAAAGGATTGTCAAGCATTGGAACAGGCTGCCCAGGGAAGTGATGGAGTCATCATCCCTGGAGGTATTTAGAAGACGTGTATATGTGGTGCTTAGGGATATGGTTTAGTGGTGGACTTGGCAATGCAAGGTTAATGGATGGACTTGATGATCTCAAAGGTCCTTTCCAACCAAATTATTCTACGATTCTATGAATAGGTGTCCTTTCCAGCTCCTGACTTTGAACTCTGCTTTATGCAGGCAGCTCTAGAGCAACTTAAATAGTTTGTATGAATGTGCCTTTAGGAGTGGCCACAGGGATTCTGCCTTCAAAGCATGAATAAAAGCTTATGCAGATCACTGAACAGAACTGGAGGGTTTGCTTCTCAGAGCTTCTTCTATGGAAGCTATGTGCTAAGTCTCCTAGCATTTTTTGAGATTAAGTCCTCAATGATTAGTGAGGAAAAAATGATAATTTTTTTAAAAAAGGCCTATAAAACTGATTGCTTAAAATGACATTTTTCCTTCATCTGACACTACAAAAGGAAGTGGTGGTATATCTTATGATCATCTCTGAATTCTTTATAATGTGCTAAACTGGTAGAAAATGGATGTTGCAAATAGGCTTAAGTAGTCATGTATTGGCAATCACACTGATTACTAGATAACCCTTACTGTGTTTGGCTAGATCTTGTATCTAAATGATCATGTTAGTGTTTATGGTGAAATCTCCTTTACTGTTGGTTTTTTTTTACCCTTCTATTTTCTGCTGTGGTATATCTTTCAAGTATAAATGTTTCTCTGCAATACTCGTTTATAAAGCTATCACAGAATTCATCATTTAACTCTTTCTGTTTTACCAAGAACACTGACAATTTCCAGGTTTACAAATTGCATTCCCATGAGACGGGGAGCTCACCACTTTAGGATCTGTTCACTTTAAGATAGCATCTGCAAAAGGCTTAGCACAGGGTTTTGACTGTTTGAGTTAGACTGTTTTAATTACACTTCATCCTTACCCCTAGTTTCCACAAAGCAGTACTTATGTGACAAAGAGCCATGCAAAGCTGTCTGTACAGGAGCAAATTTCACCTTTGGGGATTAATTATAAAGAGGTTTTGGTGATGAACAATTTAGCAATGTTTCAATAAGATAGTTAAATCTCCCCGACGTGTTTTCAAAAAAATTAATTCAAAATGTCAGATTTTGATGGGTTTGTGGTATCAAACCATATGCATCTGTGACTATTTTAATTTCTCCTTACCCCAAAATTAATATGAGATGAAACATACAGAAAGAACAGCAGTAATAATTCCTGTAGCTTCAAACAAAATTGTACTGGACTTTGCCTCCAGAGCTATTTCTAAGTAACTGCCTCTCTGATCCCATAAAAATTAGCTAGGATAGGCAGCTAAAATTAACTAAATCAAAGCTATCCCTCACTGCTCTAGCTTCTACCCTCCATCAGCCTTGGGTTTTGATCCAACCCTTGTTCAGAAAAGTGGAATCGCTTCTATAAAATCAAGTACAAATCCACATAAGAAGTGACCTCTTGGCTGGGAAGTGATTTTCACAGAGAAGAAAAACCAGTACACCTAATGTAAAAATAACACCCCTGATGGTTTGACGAAGCAGGATCCTTGGGTTGCCTGGTTCAGTGTTAAGTTTGGAAGAATAAAAAATCTCAAAGGGAGGGAGTGATTCAAAACCTAGTCTCTACAGCATATCTGATGTCTAGGCAGTATTTTCAGAAGGCTTAGGAGTTCAAAATCTATGCATCTATTAAAATTCAGTTTGAAATTCTTTCTTTCCCCTTTCCTTCTCCTGCTCCCTGAAATCTGCCCACCAACTTTGTTAGCCAGGTTTACTTCTTTTTTCTTTCATGCATGGAGAAGCCTTTCAAATAGGAGGAACCTTGAAACTACAGCAAAAAAGTGTGTTAAATGCATAATATGGAGGGGCAGTGTAGTTTCTTCTCTACTCTTTATTTAATCATAGACCACTCAAACTAGAACTTTTCAGATGCAGGGCATTTGTGTCCCTATGAAACTGATTCATGTCAGATAACCTCAGGAATTCAGATAAATGAATAGAGTTTAAAATTTGTCTGGTGAATTTATTAAGCTCAATTAGCTGTTTTACAGAAGTGACAAAGTTTATTTTTACGAAAATTCTTTACAAAAAAAGACATGACACGTCATCTGTTACCAAAGTTTTGTTCATTCCAATGGAAGCAGAACTGATCTTCAGGGATGTGTTCTACAGGCAATCCCTGAATATGTCCTTCACCCACAAAAAAAAAACATCTTTAAGAAGATCAGAAGGAAATATCCACCATGGAAGGTTTGCAGGAGAAGCAAATGCATGACAGGTTGTGGGTTTTTTAAGCCTATTTTGTGGCAAAAAAAAAAAAAAAAGATTTTTAATGGAGGCATTACTAGTTCAAAACAGATGTATCCTGTCCAAATAATGTTCCACTTTAGTTTGTGTGGGCTTTGACAACACCTTACTGGAGTTGCCTTGATTTTTGCTTTTTCTCTGATACAAGGCTGGTCATTTCTGTTGCTGTTTGTAAGTCCAGTGCAAACAAGAGAGCCAAGGTAGTCACAACAGATCCGAGGCGAAGAAGGAGGAAGCTAGGAGACTGAGCAGGTGCTGCTTGCTATGTAGTGCTGGCTGCTGTGATGAAAAGCTAGAGGAAGCAATAGGGTGCCTTTTCACCCGCACTTCCAGTCTTGCCATTCTCCTGAAACGCTCCACTGAAAGCTGGTAAGGGCTCCACTGTCAAATAGCCCTGCTTCTGGTTGCGCTGACACTCTACACAGATATGTAGAGGGGTGAATGAGTGGGGAGCGGCTCCCCGTTCTTTCTTCAAAGTTGAAGACCCTCTGCAGCTTTGATGCAGCATCGCTGTTATTAACTGTGCTCATCCTCTAGCACAAAAAAAAAAAAAATCAGTTTTAGATAGGGGTGACATGATTTTTCCCAGCATTGCTCCTTCAACACTTATGGAGGAGGGAGGGGAGAAATAAAGATGTCTTTTCTATGGCCTTATTAAATGCTGTTTTCTATCACAACCTGCAAATAGGCACAGAAAATGCCATTTCTTGCTGAAGTAATGCTGCATACAAAGACTGTTCAAAGGAGGGGAGTGTGTGGGAGGAGGAGGCACACAAAGATGCACCAGGATCTGAGAAAACAGCGAGATCTTGATTTTTCTGTCTAGGGAATTCAAGACTGCTAATTGCTCTCTTGCAAGGCATGGGTAGCAATTGTCATGTTAGACTGGTGCTGAGGGATGTCTGTCTTGTGCTGGAGTCGGGAGGTACAGCATGAGGGTGGCTATGTGTGCAGAGCAGCGAAACTGGCTCTCCCAGTGGTTGTCAAATGCTCCGAGGAATCCAATCTGACACTTGTGTCTTAACTTTCTTACAGTTATCTTAATCTGACTTTAGTTCTGAAGTCCTTTGTAGGTTGATAGTAAGCTTTTTCAGGCGTGCTCCCAGATACTGAACTGAACTGACTTGCTTCTAGTTTCCATGCTAGTCTTTTCCAAAGGCGGGGGTGTCGGACATTATCTTGTGTTTTGTGTGACGCCAGCTCCCAGCTCACCTCCCTTATAAAAAGTAGTCTGAAGGCAAAGCCGTTACAAACAGTCTGGTGAACTGAGCAGTGGTTTAGAGAACTTTGAAAATCTCCCTACGGAGTGAATTTGGCAAGCTAATTAAGAAGCCATAGCATTGTGCCTTCCCTCGCGTGACAGCCACGTCCACGCCTGCGGTAGAATAAGGGGTGGCAGGGGACCAGGCTGCCATGATGGGCAGCAGCCCCGGGGGGTCAGGTGCGCGCGAGGAGGCGGAAGAGGCTGCGGGGGGACCGTGGCTGCCACGAGCGAGCCCTGCTCCGAGCAGCACCCCAGGCAGACTGCGGGATGGGGGAGAGACCTGCGCCGGCTTTTGAAATCCTCTTAATCCAGAGCTGCCTTCGACCGAGGTGTGGGGCGAGGGTCGCCCTGCGGTGTTGGGGCTCAGGCGGCGCGGAGCCGTTGGAAGCGCCGTCCGGGGTCTCTTCGCTGCAGAGAAGGCTTCGGGGGTGGGCGCCATTCCCCCGCCCTCAGCGAACTACATCTCCCGGCCTGCGTTGCCGCTGCCTGCCCTGGCTGAGCTGGAGCAGGTGGCGCACTGCCCGGCGGGATTTGTAGGCCGGGGGGGGGACATCGATGGTAAAGGGGGCGGTGGCGGGGAGGGAGGGGGGTGTCCGTTGTCGGGCCCGGTTACCGAAGCGGCCCGCTGCCTGCGGGGGAAGGCTGGGGCGCGGGCGGGCGGGGCGGGGCGGGGGCGCCGCGGGGTGCGGGGACACGTGTCCGTCACCCCGCCAGGCGGCGCGCTCTCCCCGCCCCGGATGCTGAGCGGGGGGGGGAGGCCGCGGGCACGCGCTCGACGAGGCAAGGTAGTGGGGAGGGGGGGGGGAGAGGAGCCGGAGGAGCGCGCGGCTTTTCTGGGTGGCGCGCGCGCTCGTATGTAAATGAGCGGGCGTGAGGTCAGAGGCAGATGGAAAAGGGAACAGACAGAATGGCCGCCGCGGCTCCCGCTCCTCCTGCCGCCGCCTCCCAGTGCCGGAGTCCTCGCTGCACGGCGGAGCGCAGGGGAGTCCGCCGAGAACTCGACTCCTGGCGGCACCGGCTCATGCACTGTGTGGGTAAGAGAGGGGGGGACGGCTGGGTATCTTGGCCGTAGTGGGGGGGACCGGGGGGTAGGGGACGGGGCAGCGGGGTCCTTGAGGGGGACGAGGTGGCGGGTTGGGGAGCGGGGGGTTTCCGCGAGGGGGAGCGGGCGAGGCGCCCTGAACCCGGGTCTCTCGGGTGGGCGGAGGGGGGCTCCGGGGGTGGAAGAGCGGCTCCAGCGGCTTTCTTGGAGGTTCGGAAGCGGAGACGGAGTCCGTGGGGGAGAGCGAAGGTCCTAAGCCGCCTGCGGGCAGCGGAGGGTGGGTGTAACGGCTGCGTTTGGGGCCGCTCGGTCCCTGCCTTCGCCGCCGACCGAGACCCTTTCTCGGCTCGGGTCCTTTTGTCTCAGCTTCTCGCCGTTCGCGCGGTGAGTGCCGGTGGCTGCCCCCCTCCTCTCCACCTCCATCGCCAGTGCCTGGGGGGTGGAGGGGGGGGAGGGAGCCCGCCTGTGTGTGTGTATGTGTGTGCGTGCGCCTTTAAGAGGGAGCCGCTCCTGCACTGACGGTTGGGATTTGAAGTTTTCCCTCCCCCCCTCTGGAAGTTGTCATGGCGACGGCAGTTCTCCCCTCGTGCCCCCCCCCCCCCCCCTCCCCGCCCCCGGGGCTGCCCCGGTGGCTCTCGTGCCGTGAGGTTCCCCCCCCCCCCCGGTCATGTGACTTCCCCGCGTGCCTGGGCGGGGGGAGCGCGGTCCCCGGCGGCCGCCTCGGCGGCGTTCCCGCACCTTGCTGAGGGGAACGGCGGCGGCGGGACGGAGCCGCTCCGCCCGGGCGGGTACCTGTGCCGCGGCGGCCTGACGGGGTAACGGCACACGCCTTTGCGCTCGTTTCGCTGCCCCTTTGCTGCGGGCGGGTGGGCGGGCTGCCCGCTCTGAGCGCTGGCATCTGTTACGTGTGCCGCCGCGGCGCTGCGACCTCAGGGCGGGGGGCGCTTCGGGTTGGGGGCTTTTTGTTTGGGGGGCTGAGCGCTTTGATGCCAGGAGCTGCTTGTTTGTGTCGTTCCAACAGACGTTTCCCTTCTCTAGAGAAATAGATAAAATTCTTCTTCAAATTATAAATATGTAAAGGGCAAGTGTCATGAGGATGGAGCCAGGCTCTTCTCAGTGACATCCCTTGACAGGACAAGGGGCAATGGGTGCAAGCTGGAACACAGGAGGTTCCACTTAAATATGAGGAAAAACTTCTTTACGGTGAGGGTGACCGAACACTGGAACAGGCTGCCCAGAGAGGTTGTGGAGTCTCCTTCTCTGGAGACATTCAAAACCCGCCTGGACGCGTTCCTGTGTTGATATGGTCTAGGCAATCCTGCTCCGGCAGGGGGATTGGACTAGATGATCTTTCGAGGTCCCTTCCAATCCCTAACATTCTGTGATTCAAGTAGTGTGGTAGTGTCAGTACGGATCCTCCCTGATGGCTGAGCGGTGGAAACACCTCTGGGTGTAGCTGGGAGGGTAAGCAGCAATTCATTCAGTGCTTCTGCGTGTGCTTGAGACGAGGTCAAAGTAAGAACTAAATATCTAACAAGTAGGTACGCTTATAATTACAGGCAATTAGCTTTGTCCGGATTTATGGGGTTTTGTGCATATTTTCAGTAACCTGGTAGCTTCTTCATGCACACATGCTTCTTGTTCTTGCTGTGTTGCCCCAATAACACTTTGAAACACCCGTGTACGTATTATGATACCCGTGTATGCTTGCACCGTCTGTTTAATCCTTCAAGTTATAGTGTTGTTTAGGAAAACAGTGCTTATGTGTTTCCATACACGAATACATTATATAACACTTCTTGTGGAAGGAATGCAGTTTAGTTAGAATATATAGGGAGAGCTAGTTCATTGGCACAGATGCTGTGGTAAACTGTTAAATCTGATGGGCTGATACCTCGCACAGTATATAAGTGGCCACTGCTCTGGTTACCTGTTATTTAATGGCATTTCAGTTTTAAATTTAAACTAAAATCCTAAAAGTCTGCTTGACAGTTGATGACTGAAGGGACTTACAAGTGGCAATGGTATGCTGTCAGATCTGTTCCGGGAATACAATTGCACAGCACGACCAACACGGGCAAAGACTGCAAAGAAATGTAATGAATGCTCAGTAAGACAAAATTTCACCATACGCTGGATCCTCTGCTGGGCACATCTGTTGTGTTTTGGGAACTTCTTCAAAGTTGTTTTTTGGGTTGCTCTTTCACTGAGAATTGTGAAGTGTAAAACCATAATACAATCATTTACATTTTACACTGATTGCATACTGGTGTCGCTTCATGCTCAGTTTTCTTTTCCTTGGAATAAAAGTTATTTAGGATGTGGTTTCTTTGTATGTTCATGATGCAAAATTCAGTTAGTAGAAAGGAGCCCCAAAATGCAGCTGCTGAGGAGGAAGGACATTGGTTATCGTTTAATAGTTAGTCAAGAGCTATCTTGGTTAAGAACTGTTACTTGGCATGCCTGTTGAGCAGCCCTTATCTGAGAGAAAATGTAAACAAAGTGGCAAGAAAGTGAGTAGTTCGGTTAATGGCGGTAGAGTACACTTAACAGGCTTGGGTTGGTTGGTTTTTTTCTTTACTCCTTTGAAATTCTGTAGCATTAAAGTCTGTAAAATAACCTCCTACATTAGCTCAAATTAACTTCCAAAATAAAAATGGTTAATTGTTCTCACTCGGCAAAGTATTCCTAAGGATTTGAAGAGTCTAACAAAGTTAGTATTAACTGGAAGTTCTGAACAGTTGTCGGGTTGATGGCTGAAATGGCAACACAGTGTGGGGAGGAGTGGTGAATATGATGGATTTCGCATAATGTATTTTTTCTTTTTCCACCTTTCTTAAGAATCGTATGTTTGTAGCAAAGTGAGGAAAACTATGTGGTAAAGTAGTAGCCCCCAATTTTTTAACTAGTTTACTGTAATCCTAAAACAAACAAAAACATACCACCAAAAAAAATTCAGATTGTTCTACCCTTAGAATTTTTTTTTAATTAAAAAAATGTTGAAAGGTGGTATGGTTCTGTGGACTATCATTTGTCAAGCATTATGTTCAGAGAGCAAAGCAAGAAGGTACAGACTCCTTGAACATGTCATATTGCTTCTGCTAAACCCTTCAGATGAATAACTTTATTTTAATGTCTTGTATCACTTGCCATATTGATACTAGATTTGATATAGTAGTATAATCGCTTGAGGACTTTGAAATCCTTTATCTGTAAAGGATTCCTCATCTGCTTACTTTATGGAAATAGTAAACTGAGCCAGAGATAATACCTCCAAGATGGTGATTGCCCAGCTCGAGGCTCAGTCAACATATTCTTCATACCCACAACAGTGAGACAGAAATAATAGTTGCCTGCAGTGTACTGTTTGCTTGAGGGTCAGTGATGGTCAGGGACCTCTGCTCGAAGGGCTTGATTGCTGAATTGTTTATCAAAACCTGATTGCAGACTTGAATATTTGCATGGGCTTTAGAATTAAAAGCTTGGGTTTTGCTAGCCTATGATGTTAATTTGTGACCTGTGGAATATGATTGAAAGTCTCAGGTCAAAATGTTCAAGCATTTAAAGAATTTGAGAAGAAAAACAGTGATAAAGTTTCATTGACATTACTGAGAATTCTCTTATTTGGCGTCTAAGCATATTTGAAGGTACAAAAGACTTCACATTGTAAATGAATGGAATATATTCACAGAAAGTGTAAACAGGTGTTCAGTGCAAAATGGCTGTTCGGATGGTAATCTTTGTGTGCGTTATGTTGAGCACTAACATTCCTAAAATGCCTAGACTTATGCTTATGGATGTACCTAACTCTTGCATGACTGGATCAGAGTTCAAAGCTAGATGGTCTTAGAACGCACCTGAAGATCTTGATTCTGTCGGTGTTCTGTACTGTTTACAGAAGCACTCACTGGTATGTTTTGTCCTAGATACAGTCTTTGTGACATAACTAACAAAAAAATACGCTAGTTCTAAATTCTGTGTTTATGGAAAAGTATCAGAAAGCTCAGAGATGAAGTACCTAACTTAGCCAGCAACTGGGTTCCATGGTGGTTTAAATTGCAAGATATTTTGTAGAGGTGAGTATCAGAATGGTTAAAAATTGCTTTTTGGTGCTCTTTGACTAAAACTTTGTAATGTGAGTTGGTTAAATGCATTCCATTGGATTGAGAGGCTTTGGTAGTATGGAGCTGTAAAAGTCTAATTCCATACTGTGGTTAGCCTTAAGAAACAGGATTTACGCAGTTTTTCCAAGCAGTCATTGATCCTACTGAACAATTTATTTTGAACTTTACAGGTAGAGTGTTGGCAAGTACATTGAGTCCCCATAACTTTCATGAACAGTCAAGAGGAGAGACCTAGTAATTGCTGGGGTGCAAGAAAAAGCTTCAGCATGAGGTGGTAGTTTATATTATGTTATCATGGTATTCTGTGGGTAAAGTTTGGAGCAGTAACTGGAGGCTTTTTAATGGAAAGTGCCGGTTAACTCCAGTCATGGAAGTTGAAGTCTTCTTGCTAGGGCTTTGTGTTGTGTTGTGAAAATATAAAAGAGACTGAATAATCTTTCATTGTGAAAATGAAAGTTTAAAATAACATCTCAACTACTTTGGAAAAAAAATAAATGCATTGCTCTTTTAGGGGAGGGGAAGGGTAGGAGTTTTACTGTCCCTCTGCTGCAGCTCAAGGGCACACATTTCACAGGAAATAGCCTTGGTATTGCTTTTTTATGAAAACTGAAATTTGATCGAAGTGAAAATCCATTTTTGTATGCTTGTGAAATCTAGCATACAAATGCTCCTTTACTCTTGTTACATTTTTTTCAGACTTTTTTCCCCTCTGAACTAGGATACATTGGTGCATCTAATTCTTAATTCTGTTTTGATGGATCTAGACTTTCAAATTTTTGCAAGATATTTGAACTTCTGCTCCAGCTTACTATTTTTGAACAAGCTGTCTCTCAAGTGCACTTTTCAGGAAGAGGAATTCTCCCCTGAACAAAAGATTTGTAGCTACTGCATTTTGTATTATTCCCATGTTTACAACGCTCCTACATTAACTACTTCGTATCTTTATTTCCACAATACGCGGAAGTGTTCTCACTTTCACTGTGGCTGTAAGTACTTTGCAGCAGGTTAGTGTCACTTTTTTTTGTAGTACTGCTGCAGTTGTAGGTCACTTTCTGTAGCTGCCACAGCAGTAGTGGCAGAACTAATTTTACTGTATGTCTATAGTGTTCTAGTCTATCTGCTAGTGATTTTTCTGATGGCTCGATGCTCTATTACCTGTCAGGCCACTAATTTACTGTATACAAGACTGATTTCAAAATAATACCTACTTTGAACTCTTTTGCTTCCTTGGCACTTCAGCTTCTTTAAACAGCAAACAAGTTTGCCATGGCCATAGTGCCATCATACAATATGATGGGCAGTAATACTGGTGTGAGGTGTTCCTGTGCATTAGTCATGCCTTGAGCTGTGATGTGAAACTCTTAATGTGATTCCACTGTAAGACAGATCAGGGAAGTAATCTCAGTGTTGTTGCAAAGGTTGGAAGAAGAATAGGAATTAAATCTAGATCAGAATTACAGGACAGGTTCACAGGCAGTTCTTGATGCAATGAGGAAGATGGTATCATGTAAGGGAATGGCTCAAACTAGTATTACAGAGGCAGATGTTCAAGTCAGCATTAGCATTGAATGCTTATGAAGCCATAATCTAAGAATACAGTAAAGTGCCATCTTGCATTCTCAAGTCTCATGGAACTGTTACCAGAATGGAGAAATCGCGATCCTGACGGTGTGCTCCTGCTGCTCGTGTGCTTGCATCGGCGCTCATCGGACCCCTGTCTCAGTAGCTGTTTAATTGTCTGTTGAGAGGTGTTAGGGGCTTGCAAAAAAAAAAAAAATCTGATAGATGCTGATGCTAGCACAAGGATGGAGTGAGACTGTGTGACAGAAGCAGGATGGGTAATAGCAGACATAAGCCATTGGATTGCTTTAGCTGCCTATGGCACTGTCAGCTGCCAGGAATGGAATACAGCCCTGAACGTACCATCCTGATTTCCCCTGAACTAAACAGGTTAACAAAAGAGGAAAAAATGATCAGTGTGTGTGTATATATGTCACTGGAAGTTGCTTCAGTGTATGTATCACATTAACTGTCTTTAGATTGAAATAAGAGAAAACACATGGGGTTTTGTTTTGCTTGTGTTGAACTATCTTTGTTTCAAATATGTAGTGTTAGATCAGCTTCTTTTCCATGTCCTTTCACAATCCGTTTCAACTCATCAGCTTTTGTCTCAGAAAGAAGTAATTGCCTACTGCTGTCATGTGTTTTTGAAGGGATATCTTACGTTTGACTCTTGAGAGGAATTTTTACTTGGGAAAACAGTACCAGAAAAATTAAGAGTAATGACACCCTGAGGCTTATTTTAAAAGGCAGGAGGAGGAAGTTCTGTGCATCTAGCAGTAGATGCAGTACTAGTTCACTGATCTCTTGTGAACCTGCAATTTTAAGGATCTATGTAGCATCATTTTATGAAAGACAAAACTTTACTGTACCTGCTACACAGACTAATCCATGGACCATGCAGGATGCAAGCAATACTTTGAATTCTTTGCACTCAGAACAGAAATGTGTTGCAGAGCGTGCAAGTGGATATACATATCTTCAGCAGTGTTGATAAAACCTGTAATTGTTTTTGGTGCTCCTTATGTGTAGATACTGGTATATGGAAGCAGTTCAATTTTTAAGTGTTCCAGGAACTACCATAATCTTTGTCAATATTTTTAGGCATAGCTTGAACTTATTGTGTGTTCTTATATGGTAGCTGTTTACTTCCTGTGTGGCTGATAGTGAGCTGAGAAATTTAAACTCTGATAGCATTTCTGCATTGTAGACACTAAGAGTTTCTTAAGCTGGAACTTGTATAAACCAAAAATGTGGAGTACAGATATTGACATTGCAACTCAGTCTCAGTTCTTCCCTTGAATTGGCATCCAGTAACTGTACTAATGCTTGAGGTTTGTAACTTTTTTGGGTGGTTTTGTGGGTGCATAACGCAATTTTATTGTTTTGCTTTCTGGACTCACTGTACCTACCTTCATGATTTATGTCAACTGTTAGGAGCATTCATTTATTAAACAGTTCAACAAACTAGACTGTAAAACTAAGCTAGCTTAACACTAACGTAGAAAACAGGAGGGGAAACATGGCAGGAGGAAGACTAGGAAAGAAAAGGTCAGATCTAGTTTAACTTGGATCAGTTTCCTAATCAGGTTTACTACATACCTGTAGTATGTAGTAAAAATGTATAAGTAGCTTTACTGGACAGAACAAGGCTTCTGATTTTTAGTAACTGCCTATTTTAGCAACCATTTTTGGGGGGTTCGAAGTGAGCTGGAAACTAAGTTGGCTGAACAGCATCGTAATCAACAAGAGTGTTGACAAGAGCAAGAATACAGTACCACTAACAATCACATCTTTCCACATCTTCTGCTTTTGTAGTGGAACTTGTCTGATGTAACAGCAAACTGCCCTACTGTTTCAAGTTAGTCTGGGGGCCTACTGTGACTTTTTTGTTGTTGTTGCTCTGAGTTGGTTTTCTGTTAGTTGAGTCTCCTGAACTGTCTTGCTATGATAATAAGTACTAGTAGTTGTGTAAGGGAAATAATAAGAAGAATGTGTCATGCTGATCTGTTTATCAGATCAGTATATGCTGTTGAGGAGCTGTATTCCAGCTACTGACAAGTAGCCAGGATTTGTACTGCCTACAGCTAAAATGGGAAAAATTAGTACCTCTTCCCCTTAACCGCCCTCGCCTTTTTTATCTTTTAGCTGTATTATAGGGGTGTTTTGAATAGACAGTTACAATGGATCCCTTCTTCTTGAATATGACTCAAGTATCAGGGCTTCAAACAAGGCTGTTATTCTAACCTTTAGAGTTCAGCGTGTTTATGTAAAGCATAGAGGTCAGCCAGAACTTTAGAGACTTCACTAACTTAAAATTCTTTGTCCCAGTTAGGACCACTGTCTTTTATATTATTCTTGAACCTCGCTCCCTTCCACGTGCTTGGAGGGAACTTTGATAAGATAGGTTGGAACACTGATAGAGGTTGTAACGAAACTGAATTTGTGTGATTCACATGTCTAGTATCACCTTCTGAAAAATAGGGTGGCATTATAAATTTAGCTACAATAAATTAAAAAAAAAACCTTCTTTGAGGGTGTGGAGTTATTATATTATCTTTTTTTTTCCACTGCAAATCTACCACTTTATCCTTCCATCCACTAAAATCATACAGAAGCCATGAAGAAGGAAGGAGAGTAAGGAAGGTAAGAAGGATGGTAGTGGCTCATCTGTTTGAGCATGTAAGGGGGTAGAGGATGTATTACAAAGAGTAGGGGACTCTGAATCTGCAGAAATGCATTGAGTGGTAGAGGTTGAATTCCTTTTTATGGGATGTGGTCAGCAGCATGTGACTCTGGAGATCAAAGACCCATGTGTCAGGTTGTCATCTTTCTTTTTGTTTCCACTTCTGGCACAGACCAGGTTCCTGTGTAGTACCTTGAGAAGCTGGATTAACCCCCTCTTAGATAAAAGTTTAATTCTTTGTAAAATTCTTCTGGAGTCTCAGCTGTTCCTTTTAATTGTGTTTGTTCTCAACATCCATCCAGGCTTGCATCTCGGTAGCAGTATGTGTTGTATTGTAGGAGCAAGAGTTGGGTAAATGTCACTAGATGAGAAATTTTTTTCATAGTCTGTTGGTAAATGAAAACTCACTGAATTCGTGACCTCTTTAACAATGTTCCTCAACTTTCGGTTTCTGTATAACTTGGTAGGGTCTGCTTTCCAATTATGAGACATCCTAGCTTTTGTGGCACCTGGGGATTGATTACTCATGTTTAAAGAGCTGATCAGTGGAAAAATTTGTTGTTTTGCAATGTGTTTTATTCTAGAATGTTACTGACTGCTTTTAAAAATGCTTCATTTTCAGATTATAAATATTCATCTTCCTCATTCCACAGTTTCAACTTCTTCAAATCATCTTAAGTAAAGGCTAGTTAAAATCTTACATATGAATAATAGTTCTCACCATCATAATTGCACTGCTTTACAAACTAGCTTTAGTGCATTTCTAGTCTGCTGAGCCACTAATAGGTCAGAGGGCAGTGTAATTAATCTAGGGTTGAATATGCTGCTGCTTTTCATAACTACTGTCAAAAAGCTTTACACATCTTATTTAAAAGTTTTTTTTTTCATTCTAAAAGCATTACACTGTTTTATAATGGTAGGTTAAAATACTGCTGGACATCTTTTTTTTAACAGTGAACTAATATTGCTGCCATATATGATATAGATTATAGAAGACTGCTTTAAAGGGCTCCGGCTTGTGATTGCTGCTGTCAGTTTGGCCCACAGAACAGAGAGCTTGCCACAGCAAGGCCTAGTTAAATGTGAAGATGTGACTTTACCTAAGTGTGGCTGTTAAGCCTCCTAATCTGAATATGGGGGATGATTATCAAATGGCTGCTGCTTTGTGACCTGTAGTTCAGATGCAGGTCATTCTGGTGTTAGCCATCTGACAAGGGGGAAGAAAAATAGGATCAACTTAGGATCTACTGCTGCCTTAGACTGCTCTGTATAAGGGCTCTAGTGCTAACTGTACCAAACTGTCTCAAAAGCTTGCTGTGCTACTGGCTGAATAATGCAGTGACTATGGACTTACCTGTGATTCTTGTTCATACTGCTTCGATCTTATTAGTCCTGGACCACCCTTTCTCTCTGCATCCTTCAACTTTCATAAGCAGTTATTTCCTATCTTTGACTTCTCCTTAAAACCACCCATTTGTTTTTGCTTCCAAACTGCTCGTTTTATTTATTGACAGTGACAATAAAACAATTTTGACAACTTTATCTGTCTCCACAGATAGTTTTCTCTCAGCTTTTGATTTTTGTGTGTTTCTCTATGGGGTGTCTTCACAATTGACTTGCATTACACCACAAACATGCTCACTAAGGCAAATTATACTTTCCATCTTTCGGTCCATGAGACTTACGTGGTGTCTTCCTCTAAGTGTCTAATCCCATCCATTTCTTTCTACGTGTAGTGCTGCTAGATACCCCATCTCATGGTGCTTGAGGAAAAGTGTTGTATGCTTCTTCCTACCACCTTATTCAGGAAATGTCAGTCTCTGGTAATCTTGCCAGGTCAAGAAGTCTGCTACCTTGTTATCAGACTGTCACGTACTAATCGGTAGCCATTTGGAAGGTCTTAATAGTTCTTTTTTGGAAGTGGATCCCAACTTCTAGCCTTAATTTATCCCCAGTTTTTATGTATTGTGGCAACACTGTCATTTAGGGTTTTCTCTTAGGTTTTTCCCTTCTATTTTCCCCTTTCCCCTTCCCAGATGTTATAGCTTATTTAACATAGTAAAAACTGAGTGTTAATGGGTAATGAACAGTAATGACTCAAAAGTTACTGTAGTGGATTTGAATTTTAAACAAGTAGTTCACAGACAAGTGAAAGAAATGTAGCTACAAGTGTACAAGCTAGTGCAAACTGTTAGTAGCAGATATTGTCCAAAGTTTACTGTCTGCACTGTGCCGCAATCCCAGTTGCGGTGTAGAGGCTATAAGCTCTCTGTTCTTGTGTTCTGTTTGAGTATTTTCCTTTCTTCCTGTTCCAGTTTGAATGGGTTCTACAGAGTCATGCTAAACAGTGTTTCAAACAAAGTGTAGTCCGGACCATGTTGAATGGGGGTCATAATAATCTGTCTCTGCATTGTCAGATAGGAACAGCTTTACTAGATCAGAGCAAGTCTGTGTAGTCTAGGATCTATTGTCTTCAGCTAATGGATTGCTAGGGAAAAAATTGTTAATACATAATGCTATTTCTGAAATATCTTCCAGCCTTACAATGACAGCTGTTTTGATCCTTGGGAGAAAAAGTTTTCTTGGTTTTTATAACTGATTTACTATATTATTCTACCATAATTTATTGTTGATTTTGTGTGGGTGTGTGATTTCTCTGGTTTCCCCTGGCTATATTGGGTTATATGATTCTTCTGTTTGTCCTAAAACGAGAAGTGGAAGCACCATATGAAACGATTACTTAAAAAAGACAAGGGATGGCAAAGGTGTTTCCTATTCATGTGGTTTTGGGGTTTTTCCAATTTTCTATTTTCCTGAGGACCTGACCTGTCTTCCCTTGACCATCTCTTCTGTCCTCCAAGCTGAAGAGTTCTTACATGTTCCTTGTAGAGAAGCTGATTGTTAAATTTGACCATTCTTCCCTCCTTTCTTATGTTTTCTTAGTTCTGCTGTCTTTTTGAGATGGGGAAATTAGAACTACATGTAGTCAAGATCACATCAGTGTGAATTTATGTGGTGACAAACCAGGGAACAACGCAGAAGATCCTCTTTTAAGAAGTCAAAACATTTGACATGCCCTTTATGAAGCTCGTCTTTTCACAGAACTGTATATTTGAACCCCAAGATAAAACTTGAGTGATAAGTCATTTCAGAGCCCATTACTGTCTATGTAATAAGATTTGCTTTCTCCACTATTTAGCGTAGTAAGTATTTGCTTTCGGTAATGATCTTCCATTTTGCCACCTTGATACCTCAATATTTTGAAGTTCCCCTGATGTTCTCTTGATTTTCTTTGCTGCTAATAGTAGACTGTACCGGGCAGTGGATTGTCACTTTGTTAGATCATCTCTTTGGGTGGAAGATCAAAGACAACCCTGGGACACCCTTGTTTGTGACCTTTTGCTGTGAAAACTATTTGCTTCTGTCTTTTAACCAGTTACTTATCTATGCAAGGACTTCACCTCTGTTGCTTGGGAAGTTTTTAAAGCATTTGGAGATGGATGTCAATAGATGTCTTTGTGAAATCTTGATTTACTCTTAGTGTCCCATGTCTGCTGACATCTTCAAATAACTCAGTCATGACTGAAGTATGACTTCCCTTCACAGAAGTTGTATTGGGTCTTCATTAATACATTATAATTCTTTATGCATCTGGTAATTCGGTTCTTTGGATTTTATTTGCCCAGTTGTGAACATTTGACAACTCCATGCAGCGCTACAGGCTGGGGGAAGAGTGGTTAGAAAGTGGCCCGGCGGAAAGAGACTTGGGGGTGCTGATTGACAGCCGGCTAAACGTGAGCCAGCAGTGTGGCCAGGTGGCCAAGAAGGCCAATGGCATCCTGGCCTCTATTAGGAATAGTGTAGCCATCCGGTCTAGGGAAGTGATCGTCCCTCTGTACTCAGCACTGGTGAGGCCACACCTTGAATCCTGTGTCCAGTTCTGGGCCCCGCACTTCAAGAAAGATGTTGAGGTGTTGGAGCGAGTCCAGAGGAGAGTGACCAAGCTGGTGAAGGGTCTGGAGGGTCTGACCTATGAGGAACGGCTGAGGGAGCTGGGGTTGTTTAGCCTGGAGAAGAGGAGGCTCAGAGGTGACCTTATTGCAGTCTACAACTACCTGAAGGGAGGTTGTAGTGGAGTGGGAGTTGGCCTCTTCTCCCAGGCAACTGGTGATGGGACAAGAGGACACAGTCTCAAGCTTCGCCAGGGGAGGTTCAGGTTGGACATTAGGAAGCATTTCTTCTCAGAAGGGGTCATTAGACATTGGAATGGGCTGCCCAGGGAGGTGGTGGAGTCACCATCTCTGGATGTCTTTAAGAAAAGACTGGCCATGGCACTTAGTGCCATGGTCTAGTTGACATGGTGGTGTCAGGGCAATGGTTGGACTCGATGATCCCTGAGGTCTCTTCCAACCTGATTGATTCTGTGATTCTGATTCTGTGGCTTGCTGGTTTATGAAATGGCCTCAAGTTGGTTGCACCAGGGGAGGTTTAGATTGGATATTAGGAAAAATTTCTTCACTGAAAGGGTTATCAAGCATTGGAACAGGCTGCCCAGGGAAGTGGCTGAGTCACCATACCTGGAGGCACTTAAAAGACATGTAGATGTGGTGCTTAGGGGCACGGGTTATTTTTAGACTTGGCAGTGTTAGATTTACAGTTGGACTCAATCATCTTTAAGGGTCTTTTCCAAGCTAAATGATTCTATGATTCTGTGTATGCCTTTGCTGGCATATATTCTAAGCAGGTGTCTGTCTGGTAAGAGTATATAGGCCAGTACAAGATAAGCATACACAGTTGCTGATTGTTTTTTGTTGATTGGTGTTTTTGCCCCTTTCTGTCCTCTGGTGTTGAGGTAAGTAGCTTGCTGATTTCTTCATAGTAAGTACTAGCTCAGGTGTATCATCCTCAAGTTCCTCTCAGTTTTTCTTGTTGTTACTTTCTTTTTTTGCTCCTGTCAACAAGAGGCTGTATTACAAGAAGCATGTTTTATTTACTCCTTCGACAAACTAATCATAGTATGACTGGGTCAGGCAGGCTCTCTGAGGAGCAGGAGAGGCCACTCCTTCTCTGGCATTAACTGAAATTGCTTGGCAGAGGGAAGTTCCTAGAGGCTGTAGGATGTAGCAGATCATCATGGCAACAAGCTGGGAGCTTGCAGCTTAAGCTGGAAGGTGAGTTAAATGGGGAGGGGAAAAAGGGATGGAGAGAAAGAAGGATTAGCTGCTCAGCCTGAGGAATTGAAAGTGAAGACTTCTGTAGATCAGGCTGTACAGAACTCACAGATAGTATTTAGCTGACTAAAAACAAGCTTGGAAGTGATATACTACACTAGCTGTTGGGGAAGTATGGTTTATAAACTCACTTTTACCATCTTCAGTCATGTCTGAATTGTGGTCATGATCTCTGGCAAGCACTCTTTGTCCCACAAACCTTTAGTGAATGAACTGAAAATTCAAGGGATCATGGATTTCTTATTTAACTAGTCAATGCTTTCTGCAGTGACACTGCAGGAGAAAAAGCTGTGAGAGAAACCCACTGTAGTGTGTCCTGAGGAAATTTGCTTTAGTGTGATTATTTTGATTACTGAAATCTGTGGTCTTACTTGCTGAGTATGCCTCTTAATTGGTGACTTTAAGAGTACTTGTCCAGTGGTTCAGGAAGGGGTTTTGTTGGCCCAAGCCCAGCTTTGTAAGGTCTTTACTTCAGGTTGTCACATATAGTAGCATTTTGAGGGCTGGTACTTGATGTGACTTGAAGTGATTTCTGGCTCTTTAATATTATCTGAGGAGGTCTTGGCATCTTTTCAGAATCTTTCTTCTGAGGAATCAAACCACTTTGAGGAAACTGGTATTAACAGGGCATCTTAAAGGCAGTGTAGTGACTGCTTGTTTTCTTGAGGCTTTTTTCATTAATTTCCTAGGCAGGAACAGTGGATTGCATGCCTTCTGCTCGCTTTATCTGCCTCATTCAACCACCAGCATCACAAACTCAGAAGAGCCAGAGCAGCCCCTTCTACTGTTGTCTGCAACAGTAACTACTCCGTCGTGATTCGGATGGTGTATTTGAAGAGCTGTTAACTGTCCTTCGTTCTGTGTGGTGCTATGCTTGTCCACCTGCCCTCTAACAATCAACTGACTTGATTATGTGGCATACAGAACAATTATGAACTGGATACTTGACAGCTTTGTCAGTTGTACATCTGTAGTGGTACTCTGTCATTTTCTCCTCCTTTATTCTCAACCTTGCAGATTAGTAATAAAGTCTGTTTTGCTCATTGTGTGGGATATGGGCGACCTTGACCTATGAGACTGGTTAAGAAGTTTGGTACCAGATAAGTAACTTCATATGAAGTTTTCCAGAATGCTGGAACGAGATTTATCTGGTTCCTGCAGAAGTTTCCCTCTTGCTGGAAATGCAGACTGTAATCACACCTTTCTTTTAAGAAATCCTGTTCTTGTGTTCTTGACCTTGCAGTTCAGTTGACTCCCCTAAGCGGTTGCTGTTGCCTTTCTAAATTGTTTCATTAAGAGGGAGAAGTACCCTACTTACAGATCAGCTTAGAGTACTGAAATTTCCTGTTTTGCCTTGCTTGAAACTTGTGGGAAGAAATAGGATATGGCTGTCTTGGGTCAAAGAAACTCTCCAGATTGTGAATGGAAGGGTGAGATCTGGTAAAGACTCCACGTTTTCTATTTATCTTAAAATTCATTGTCCTTCTGAAAAAAATAAATAAATAAATAAATAAACAAACCACAAAACCAAAAAATTAGTAGCTGTTTGGCTTAAAGCTTCTGATTCAAATGCATTTTTTTTTTTAGCTGCTTAAACTTAGTATAGAATTTGTGTTGAGTTTTTGTTTGGAGCAAAATAGTGATGTAACTTTTTTCCTTTTTTGCACAGTATAAAATGAAGAAGTATCTCTTCTCATTATTTTTAAAACAGACTAACAAATTTAGAACTGAAAATCAATGTCTGTCTGGAAATAATGTTTGCTTCTGTGAAGGAGGAGCCAGTGCTGGAATAGAGAAGGAACAGTGTATTTCTAAGACAGTATAGCCTGCTATTTAAACCCGTCCTCTTTGTGTAAGAGCCCTTGTCTGTTCTCCACACGATTAAAGTATTCAGAATCTTGCCGCTAGGTACTTGAAATACGTATCTGTTTTTCCTTTGTAGTGTTCCACCCCCTGTTCCCCAAGTCAGGTTGGACAATTTTAGTAGTGAGAGTTTTATAGAATGTAGTCAGAAATTAATTACAGAATTCCTACAAAATTGATTATCTTCCATTAAATTCTCAGAACTCATGTATGGCTTCATCTGAGTGCTATATGAATTCTGTTCCACGGTAGACAACAGTCAAGAGTCCCACAATTTGAATCTTGCCATTTCATGCTTTGTCTTCTGCCATTTAATGATTGGGAGGAAGTTTATCAAAAGTTTGTACAGATGTGTGCTAATTATTTTAAAAAACAAATGAAAAACCCCCCACCCAAACACACCTGCTTCATCTTTGAATTGTGTCAAAAGATAAAAGCAAAAACAGAAGACTAATTAACTTTTTCCTGTTCTCTTCTTATATCTGGCATTTTTTATCTGATGAGAGTGCCTAATGTGAAGCTAAAATTTCTGTTTAAAGTCTCAATTTCTGTATTTGTGCTTTTTTCAGTCTCTGGTGGGAAATGAGGGAATTCAGCCCTTTTAATCAAATGTTAAATGATCAGAAACTTATGTGTGTTCTTCTTGATATATTATGCAAGTTCAACAGAAATACGCTTAGAAGATGTAGATTACAGGCTGGTTGTCCATGACATGTAAGTTGAGATACACTACCTACCTGCTTTGAACAATGTCATCTTTCCTTTTATGCACTGAGCATGTTTAAGAACTGAGTTGAAATCACAGTTCAGCTGAATTTAGAGTTCTTCCAATCCAACTGGAGCATCTGAGACACTGGCAATTTTAACCTTGAATTCCAGAAGATCTTTAAGAGAAAGGAGGCATGGTTACTACTTTTTATTTCAAGTGAAGTTTTACATAGATAAGAGTGTCCATTTCTTGTTTACCTAGTTGACATGTTGCTAGCTCTAAATTTTGTCTAATTTGCCACACCAAATTTTGGGCAGATACAGCACTGTCTGGGGGTTTTTGGGTTTGTTGGTTTGTTTTTTGTTGGGTTTTTTTTTTTTTACAGATTTTCATAAAACTATGCTGTAAGTTAAAGGTGAAAATATATGGCATAGGTATTATAAAATGCAGAAGAGTAAACTTACGACAAACTTAAATTAACTGCTGGTTTAAAGGTATGTTGCACTCATTTCTTGGTAGAACTGTGGTATGTCTAGGATTATTAAAAATATTTTTTAATAAACTGTTTTCAGTGTTTGCATGTGTTAATAACATGTTTGCAAATAAATACTTTGAAGAATGCAGCACTGAAATTTATAGGGTTGATAGTTCACTTACTGTGTTATAATTTGGCATCTAGACCCAAGATGCCTTTCATTCTGTAGAATAGAATGGACTATTGTAGCTTCAGCAGATAAGTGTCAATTGATTTCAGGGAACCACCGTATTAGTGCAGTCTAGTTGCAGGATTTCAATAAATTTTAAACTTCTTAAAAATAATAGAAACCAACAAATAACTTCTGAATATGAGGGTGTTGGATCTACTAGGAGATAAGATTGTTCTCCTCATGTTGTAAAATGGTTAAATTGATACCAAATGAGGAAGCTGCGAGCATTTTTCCAAGCTGGATGTTATCTTCTTTTACAGTGACTTATTCCCTCTGAATTTTCTTCTCTAAGGACACAAATTACAAACTTTTAATCAGCCCAAATTACCACCAGCACAGTCCTGAGTAGCAGTTAGTATCTAGATAACTTTTTGATGTAGCATCTTGGACAAAGAAAGGCAGTAGGATAAGCTTCAGTGTCTGAAGAACACAGATATTCACACCAATTTCATATCTAAATGTCTCTGTGTGACAGCTGGGGTTACATCGTTGTTCAAAGAAAGAAGAGTTTTTAGAGAGAACAGAAATTAAGTTCTAGTAACTTTCACTTAGAAGCATTCTTCTCTCTACCTATCCACAGAGCGGCGCAGTCACTTCTGAAGTGTTTTCCTTATGCCTTTTAAGTTGTAACTAACACAAATCTCTCAAAATATCTTGCTACTACATTAGAAATTAAATCTAATTTTAATTTTGACAGTGTCTGGAAGCTACAGTAAAAGATGCCGTCTGGACTCTCCTATTTACAAGTCTACAAGAACACATTTTTACTGGCATAGAAGATCACTTGGGTGTCTGGAGATGTTTCCCTTTTTATTTTTCTTATTGTGATTTTTAAGTACCTGCAAAATAGACATGAACTCAGAATTTATGCTAATCTCAGTCTTAACCTACAAATCTTTTCTTTTTTTTTTTTTTTTTTCCTGTTGGCTGCCACCCTTTTCTTTAAAATTGTTGAACAATTGAGGGGGAGGCAGGACATTTCCTCTTCTTGTGTTGCCTCTGAGGTACGGCCAATGTTGGTTTCCGTAGCACTGGAATATTACTCCCTCTTTGCATTCTGCTAAACTGCTTGATATTATAGATAGTTCTTCTGATGTATATACTCTTTTTGGAAACTATATTCCATCACTGTCTCCATCCCCTCAATAGAGTGCAGTGTAGAGAGTTGAAAGCAAGGATTTTTATCCTAAGTAAAAAGTAGACAGTTATTTCAACTTTTGGTCACCCTATCTCTTCCCAGTGGCAGCAGCGGTGTCCTCAGCTACATTAATTCTTGGAGTCAAGATTTGCATTAGAGAAGGACAAACATCTTTTTTAGCCATGGTTCAGAATTTGTATTGGAGTCTAAATAGAGGATTTCCTCCCTTTCACATTGGAATCTCTGGTATGTTGGTTCCTGTTTGCTCAGGGATCTGAATCAATATGGTACAGAAAATGAGTATATTAAGTTAGATGTTTAGAACTTTCTATTATATGAATACTTTTTTTAGCGCTATAAACAAAAAGTGGATTTAAGCTAGACAAGATATTCAACAGAAGCCCCTTCCCTACCCCACCCCTGTGCGAAATCTGTCCTAAATTATGTCCCAATAATTTTTCTGCAAGAAAAATTGGCTGTTTTTTACCTGAGAATCTGGCCTGCATTTTATCAAATAATGAATGTTACTGAATAGATATTCTGTAATGACATTACAAACAGGAAAAAGATAACATTTGAATAAAGATCTATTCATTTTTGCTTTTGTAGTCATGCTCTATGTCTTGAGTATTTTGCCCAGCAAGCTAGTTTATTTTTTCTTACCATTTGTATAAATGGCAAAAAGGTGATTGAGTGTTAGCTTGTTGGTTTTTGTTGGGTTTTTTTGGTTTTTTTTTTTTAAACTCAGTGCTTCAGTGGTTTCGTAACCTGGTCAATTCTTCCCCAATTGTTGCTATAGTAGATTAAAAAACAACAAAAAAAAAAACCCTGCAAAACAACAATAACCCTGTGACTTTGGGAATGATATCAATATATAAACAAGACTAAGATTATGAATCCATCTATGGTGGGGGGCAGAGAGGACAGCTGCTGACCTGTGGAAGGAGGGGAGAGGTAGAAGAAACAAATGGAGCTGTTAACATCTAATTTAAGTTACTCTGTTAAACACTGTGCTCTACTCTTACAAAATATGACAATAACTGTCTTCTCTACAGAATATTCTCCTTTAACAAGTTTTAAGGGAGTTGCTGCTTGTATCCTAATGGTGGGATAAAGGTAACTAGGTGTAATAAAGATTGAGGTAACTATTTAATGCTTTTCAAAATTTTGAATTAGTACTACAGAAAACTCGTAAAATGTTTTCTAAATCAATTGAGAGTGGTCTGACATATCGAAGTAACTTAGTGATGGCTGAGTAATAAACGCAGATATTCTTAACAGGTTTGTGTTTCTGATGGGATTAGGGTTTTTTCCTGTCACTTGGAAGCAGGAGACTGTTTCTTTATTTGGAGACCAAAAAAATGCAAAACTTACAAGCAGATAACCATTTTTTCAGGGGAACCAGTAACCTTCTGCAGTGTCAAATATGGCAGAACACAGAGTGCAAGCAGCACCTGTAAAATGGGGGCATATACTTCAAAATGATGTAAGTCTATATGATGAGAAACTAAAAGATGACTGAACATGAGCTCCAAGTTCCTTTCTTGTGAAAGGGATAACTTGTAAGAAAGACAGATTACTTTTTTGCCTTTTTAAGTAAGCCAAAATAAGATAGTGCTTCCTACTCTTGCACCTGTATTTTAGAATAAATATTGAAGCAGTATTAAGAGGGAATTTGAAGAGAAGCAGAAGTTTTTCTTTCTGGGAAACTGAGAGACTTGGTGCTCTGTCTGCCTGGGTTACTTTTTTTAAAAAAAAAAAAAAACAAAAAACAAAAAGGCAACAAAAAAACCCCAACAAACTAAAAGCAGTTCTCATGCTTGACAAAACTAATGAAGCTGAATTTTGTCCGTGGTATGATTGATTAAATCCAAGATAGCTGACTCAGTATGCAAACCACAAAACTTCCTTCAGATATACTCCTGTACTCACCCAAACTAAATAATGCAGTTGTGAAACTGTGTAGAATGGGGAGAAGTAGAACTGAAATTTGTCATTTATATATAATACTTTTTCAAATTGCAAGTACTTTTCACAAGGGATCGCTTTTTAGTTGAGTGAAAGAGGGTAAAGTACCAAGGGTGGCGGGGGGGTGAGGGGGAAATCTTAAGTCATTGCTCTAGTGTGGAAGAACCAAGCTTAATGTTTTTAACTGCTTATATTTTTTCACATACGAAGGGAAATTTTTACTTGTGGGGTTGTCAGTTATGTCAGTGAGTTTTAGCTCAGAACTGTGTGTTTGTGTGTTGTACCTTGCCATGAAGTTACTGCTACTTAAATAAAAGTGTATGGGGCAAAGGAGGCTAGCAGTTAAGAGGTTAGTCTGTTGGTTAGGGCAATAGGCTGGGGTGTGCAGGATCTGTCTTTTCATTCTTACTTGTCCATAATTTCTTTCCAATGTGATTTTTAGTTTCTGAGACTCCTGGTACAATTTATGTAATAGTCCTCATAGATTAAGAAATAGCACCTCAAAATATGGGTTGTATGACTTCAGAATGGGAACAGAATTTAAATGAAAACTAGATAACAGTGTTCCTGTGGTCAAAGGAAAATGCAGAAGCAGGAATTGAACTCTTAGTTGTAATCAAGTACTCTTTAAGAACTAGGTAAAGTAACACTAACTACTATTACAGAACACCAAAAAAATAAAAGAAGTTTCATTTTAATACTGTGTCTGGTGATACTGTGCCCAATCTCATTAAATCTAATCCTATTCTTTGGATTTTCCTAATTACATTTTAAAGACCATTTGTTAAATTCTACAATCCTCTAAGAACTGAAATCAGTAATTCTGAGCCTACTTTCACATTAGTTTTGATTTAAAAAGCAGCATTAATGGGCTAAACTCTACACTGCTTAGAATGTGCAATTTTTTTCTACTTTTAACTTTTCATTCCATTTACTCTGCTTAGAATATTGAATAAACTCAAAAAAACAAGGAGACATGAATCTTCCTTGCTGATGCATGTTACTTAACTGCCTCTTTTTCTTAAATAGGAGGAGAGGTGAGGCCTGATTTTACTTAAGAAGCTACATAACAAGTGATTTGGACTTTAGTAAAACAACTTAAACTACCCTAATTCAGATGTGATTCTTGGTATAGTAAGCCACAAAGTGGAGGATTATGGAAGTTCCTGTGAGAAGTTAATTTTTAGGCACGTAGAAGTTGTGAATATTGTGACATAATCTGCTAACTTTGTTAGGTGGGTTAACAAAGGTGTGTTTTACAGGGCTTTAAGATCCTTTTTTACTGTGGTGCTTCCAGAGGCTGTGGTGCTTTAAGCTGAAAGTCTCACTTCATTGTAATACACCTGTCCTTCAAAGCAGCGTGCAGCAGTCTTACCCTGTGCCGAACTGAGGATATGCTGGAGAAGAAGGGAAAAAGCAGAACTGAATTTGCATGCACCTGGTATTTTCCAAATTCTTTATCACATAGTTAGAGAAGTATGATCTCTTCTAATGGGTAACCTTTCAGCATTAAGATGAAAAATAGAGCAGGAAGTATGACTCAAATGAGCAGTACTGTTAAGCATCTCCCTCTTCCATTTAAATTTTGTCAATCTATGTAAGGAACATTCATCTACAGTTGCTGGTATGCATCCAGAGATATGACCTAAAAACAGTCTTATAGCTTGGAAAAATATCAAACAAAAGATTAATTTATTGAGAAATATTTTCACTGAAAGCTTTTTATCGGTTCATCTGCTCATACCTTCCTAACCTGGAAAAAGCTGCAGCAGATCAGGGGAAGGGGAGAGCAAGTGTAAGTGAAGGGTTTTCTAGGTGGCTTATTGTGAGGTCATCGGTGTGATGAGAAATTGAATTATAGGGTTTTCCTTCACCAATATTTTTTTTTTTAACTCAGTGGCTACAGTGTGGTAGCTAGTTAGATGGATTTCCAGTTATTCTTTTACAAGTGACTAGGCAAGTACCTCAATATGCCCCTGCATCAATTGTAATTATTATCGTTTGCCTGAGTCTTGTGAGGCCCCCTTCTTGAGATTTAGTATTGTGTTCTAGCACTGAGTAAAAGAGTGAAGAAAAAGGCTTTTTTTTTTTTTACTAAAAAGGATTAAATTTTAGTAAAAAGTCTCAAATACGGTGACTTTAACAAAAAAAAAAAAAAGCGCCTTGTAGCTAAAGCCCTAGAATTGGATTACTTCTGACACAGAAACATGTAAATGGAAAGAAAAAGACTACTTGTGAAGGAATGAAGAGTCAAGGGTGAATGGAAATATATCTGCTTTTATGAAACAGGCTTTCTTTTGAAAAGAAGATACAAATACTGGAGTTAATATGGCTGTAAACAAGACTAGGGGAATCAAGAAATTAGTATGATGCAGAGTGTACCGAACCTATCAAAAAACATTTATATTAATGTAACCTGCTCATATACTACTGTTCTCTTTCCCAGCTGTAATTACCTCTCCTACCTTCAGACGCGCCAAGTGGTGCATTTGAAAGCAGTACTCAAATCTCAGCTTCCATTTATTACATGATATTTTTTTTTTTTGGCTGTTCTCTTAACACATAGTCTGAGTCATTCAAACAAATTTGTTGAAAACATACTTGCAGTCTCAGTTGTGATCACCTAGAGGATGTGGGGAGGGAAGGAGGAGAGAGGTTGTTTGAGAGGTATTGAATTGGGAGCAACTGTGAGGCTAAAGTGACTATTTCCTCTCAGAAGCTTTATGGAGATGAAGCTTTTGGAAAAACGATAGCCAATGTATAACTAAATCTGTTTGACCTCAATTTGTATTGTACAATTGTTCAGTTACATCTGTCCAAAGTTAACCTAGGCCAACCTTGTATTAAAAAGTCTTAAGTCTGCACCTTGTGATTTCCTCTAGACTTGGTGCAACATAGAATCTACTCTATAGATACAGGTACAGCTTAGCTATTCACTAGTTTCTGTATGGAAGAGGCCTTCATAGTACATAGCCACACTACTGCTAAAGAGTAGATGACAAATGGCTGTATTTGGTCATGCAATGAGGAAGAGTCCTCATGCGTTCCTTCAATACCTCTGTAAGCATGTGTAAGGTGCACAACCTAGGAAGCTTCCAAGGAATGTATCCATTTAATCATTATTCTGTTTTATTCATAACAAAGAATTTTACAGCCTGCACTGTTCATACTTGGCAACATACACTTCCTAATGTAGACAGGCTTTTAAGATGTGACAGACACTAAGTAGTTTACAATAATAAAATGCTACGGAAAACTTAAATCGTAAGTTCTATGAGCACTGGAAGGGTAGATTCTTTTTAAGAAGACTACTTAAAAGTTGTGAAGGCAGTTTGAAGGCTTATTTTGGATTTAATAATCCTATTTTAATACTCTCTTAAATCTGAGTAAACCTGTAGAAACACTTAAATAACATAGTGGAAATAATTCACAAAGTAACAGTTTCTGAATTGCTCAGTAGTGGTAATTACTCTTACCTTTCCAATTTGTTTGACTTTTATAATGAATTAGCAGGATACCTCACTAAAAACCTTGCCATAGGCTCTGGGCCTGTTTAAGACTTCTCTGGTTTAGACAAGATAGTACAGCAGTCCTGATTATAGCTTCATTTCCCTTCCCCTCTGCTGCTGGGGGAGGGATGTAAATCAGTGACTGCTAAGCCCAGGGCCATTATTCAGCTACTCAAGTTCCTCACTTCCCTTGAGATCTTAAATTCCATTTCACGGCTACTGTGGCCAAGACCACTGTTAACTGTCACATCACTGCTCAGTTCTTCCTTAATAACGAGTCCTGTTGCTGGAGGTCACAATTTCCAGACCCCTTGTCCTGGGAGTCCTCATTCTCACCTTGACTGAGGAAAGGAATAGATTTGGCAGAGGGTGGTTATGGGGCAGGGGGAGAGTTAATGTGGGGAAAAGAACTTTTCACAACTTTGTTCAGGAAGGCAAACTGGAAACTTTTAACTGTGTTAAGAGGCTAGCTGTATCATAAATTCTGCTTATGAAGACTGTTGGAGGAACCCGACTTGGATCATAAAGGGTATCAGGTAATGAAGAAAGCTGATGTTCTTTTTACTTGAAGATACAAGAAGTAAGACAAATAAGTAGCAGAAGAAATTTATTAGAGGTAAAGGGAGTTTGACAGATTGGGGCATTATAAGTTAATAGAGCCAACGGTGTTTCTTTCCAGTTTGGAGCTAGAAAGTGTCAGGGCTCAAGTAACAGTGGTTTTGAAAGGTGGTTTGGAATCAACGAGGCAGTCGGCCACCAAGAGACATGAAAAATTCTGTAAAATTAATTTAGAGCTGATTTTTTTTAATTGGTGAGTCACAAGAGGTATAAGCAAAATATATTAAGGCTTTTGACAGGGTCCCCAACATATTTCTCTCTAAATTGGAGAAATGTGGATTTGATGGGTGGACTGTTCAGTAGATGAGGAATTGGTTGAATTGTCGCATCCGGAGGATAGTGGTCAACAGCTCAATATCCAAATGGAGATTGGTGACAAGTGGTGTCCCTCAGGGGTCCGTATTGGGACCAGTACTGTTTCATATCTTCATCAATTACATAGACAGTGGGATTGAGTGCACCCTCAGCAAGTTTGCAGACGATACCAAGCTGAGTGGTGCGGTTGTCACACCTGAGGGACGCGATGCCATCCAGAGGGACCTGGACAAGCTTGAGAAGCAGGCCCGTGTGAACCTCTTGAGGTTCAATAAGGCCAAGTGCAAGGTCCTGCACCTGGGTAGCGGCAATGCCCGGTATCAATACAGACTGGGGCGTGAAGGCATTGAGAGCAGCCCTGCAGAGAAGGGCTTGGGAGTACTGGTAAATGAAAAGCTGGGCATGAGCTGACAATGTGTGCTTGCAGCCCAGAAAGCCCTATCCTGGGCTGCATCAAAAGAAGTATGGTCAGCAGGTTGAGGGAGGCGATTCTCTCCCTCTACTCCACCCTGGTGACAACCTACCTGGAGTACAGGGTCCAGCTCTGGAGTCCTCAGTACAGGAAAGACATGGACCTGTTGGAGAGAGTCCAGAGGAGGGCCACAAAAATGATCAGAGGGCTTGAGCACCTCTCCTATGAGACAGGCTGAGACAGTTGGGGCTGTTCAGCCTGGAGAAGAGAAGGCTCCAGGGAGACCTTATAGTAGCCTCCCAGTACCTGATGGGGGCCTATAGGAAAGCTGGAGAGGGACATGTAGTGATAGGACAGGGGGTAATGGTTTTAAGCTGAAAGAGGGGAGATTTAGATTAGATATCGGGAAGAAATTCTTGACTGTGAGGGTGGTGAGATACTGGACCAGGTTGCCCAGAGAGGTGGTAGATGCCCCATCCCTGGAAACATTCTAGGTCAGGTTGGATAGGGCTTAAGAGCAACCTGATCTAGTTGAAGATGTCCCTGCTCACTGCAGGGGCGTTGGACTAGATGACCTTTAGAGGTCCCTTTCAACTGAAGCTATTCTACGATTCTGTATTTCTGACTGGTATCTGTAGGCTGTTCAGGTTCTGAAGAGTTCCAGAACTACTACTACCATTTGCTTCTGCATACTGTCTCCTGAGGTAAACAAAGGTTTACTGAAATGCTGGGATTCAGGTGGTTACATTGTCTGAAACAGTGCCTGCGCATATTTATCAATAGCTGTATGAGAAATTAACATGTATCTTTCTGTTTAGGCTAAATTAAAATTGTATCAATCCTGCTGAAAAGCAGCAGCAGAACCTTGTAGAAGACTGCACAAAGTGGAAGTAGTGCACATCTTTTCTGGGAAAACTTTAGAATAAGGACTGGAAAGATTCTCCCTATGTTGTTAGATAGTGCAAGTAAACTTTCTTTTCAAATAAAGGGTGCAGTATCCAAAGGTGAGGGAGCAGATGATCCCATTGAGTAAGTCTAAATTGTGGCTCCATGGGGAAGTTCTGAGAGGACTTGTAAGGGAAGCATCGCTTTGGATGGTTGGGATGGAACTAAGTTTGGTGAACTAGCAGAGAAGTGGGTTGGTGTGTACTTTGTTCTGGAAAAAAAACCCCAAAGAGTGCTAATTGCCATCGTTAATACAAGCTGTATGGAAGTCAGTTTGGAAATTGCATTCTTCCTTAACAAACTGCTGTTTCACAGAGCTGGGTTTTCTGTGCTTGTGTTTTTGCATAGGCAGGAGCAGGCAGTAGGGTAGAGCAGATAATGTGTCAGTACAAAAGTAAAGGCAGGAACAAGTAACACCCCCCACAGCCGGGGCAGGGGGAGAAGGTAGGTGTCCAAAAAAGGAGGAGGTTTTGGGTGCTGACTGGAGTGGTAAACAAGCTTCCTGTTGTTTGATTTCTAAAGCGCTAAGAAATGGGAGTTAGTGTTTATTGTTTTGGAATAAGTACAGCTGTCTCCAAGAGATACTTCACTCCATTCATGTCTTTACCCAGTGACAATAACTTGCAAGAACCTAAGTACTGGCTAGCTGCTAAGCTAAAGTGGCTTGCAGTTTATAATATTAATGATCACGATAATACACATAGTGTGTTTTATATTTCCGGACTGTTGTGTTTGGGGAATTGCTATCTTAACTTCAGACTTCTTCATCTCTCTTGTTTTTTTTGTCCATAACCCTTTTAAGCCAGAAGAACTGGGAATTTGTGCAATGCTAATGTGATATGAATTTATATTACATTGAATCTAAGAGTCGGTGGATAACTGCTTTAAGGTAGTTTTTAGTGTCTGCTCGCTCCTTGGATTTTTGCTTTCTAGTTTTTGCAGATTGTGTTTAAAGAGTGTGTGTGTGTGTGTGTGTGTATATATATATATTTGTGAGAGGACAGTGGTTTTGTCACTTAATTTGTCTTCTCACGTAGAACTATATTTATCACAAAGAAAAGTGGAAAATTAAAATAGAAATAAATACATTTATAGCTCAGATAATAGATTTATAGCAAGTATAATTATAATCAATTTAATTTAATAATATAAATATAATTCGTCTATTAAAATCATAAAATAATGCAAAATTGAAAGATAAAGTTTAACAAAACGTGACCTGTCAAGCTGAACAGCTCCTATGTGTCAAGGTAGCTTCTCCTGTCTACGTCACGATTTTAATGTATTATTTAACGTGCTACTTAAGATACGGCATATATTTATTCTTCCTTATACTAGTATGCATACAATCTAAACCAAAACGTAAATGTCATTTTTTATGGCAGCAGTATGTTGTGTTGTCTTAAAGGGCATCACAGCTGATGAGCAAATTTTATGATTCTAAATGTTCTTTCGTGGTGGTACTTAGTTGTTTCCTAAAGGTATTGGTATCTCTTATGTGGTGTGATGATAAAATAGTTTTGCAAAGCACTGTAACATAGCTACATGTTTAATATAGACGTCTTGAGTATGAAGAATGAGAACCTTCAAATGCTGCTTCCTATTATCCTCTTATTTGAAAATAAGCTTATTATTTAGAAGGAGAAAAGAGGGGGGGCACTTGGAAACTGTTTCTAATTTGAACAAAACTTCTGTTATTTTGATGATGTAAATTCTCATCGTATTTCGTCAGTTGTGATGCATCTTCTCTTCTGTTTTTTTGTTTTTGTGGATTTTTTTGTGGTGTTTTAATAATTTGGTTTGCTCTGTGTCTCTTCTCCTTTGTTACAGTATGTGATGTTACAAAATACCTAAACAGACTAGCTATTAAATAGGGAAAATAGTTGGCTTTATCTAATCCTCAATTTTAAAACGTTTTTGTACATATACAGAGGACTTGAGAGAGCTGTTATGATATCAGAGGCAAAATAAGATTTCTTTTTTTATATTTGTAGAAATATTAGCCTATTTAGATTATGTAATTTCAGGTGATCATAAATGAGAAGTTTCAGATTTTTAAGGCTTCCTTTTTATTTTTCTTTCTTTCCCTTCCATATATTATGCTAATTCTCAGTGTAAGAGAGAGACTACTTCACTTGTGTAGAGCTGTAAGGCTAATCCTCCCACCTTTAAGATTCTGTGGTAGTTATTTTAAGTCTAATGAGGTTGTTGGAGCATGGCTTAATAGGCTGATTGTGTGCAGATGGCAGTTGCCTTATTTTTATCTTCCAATGCTGTTGAATAGTACTACAGTGGAAGGAGTAAATATTTGTATGATGAACATGACAATTTTTGGAATTGCTCTCAGAATTTGAGAATACTCGTTGCCGGTGTTCTCGAATTAGCTTTCTTTTAAGAAACTTTTGATTTACTGTTTTAAATGTTTCTTTTGTCTCCAGGTTTTGAAAGTATTTTAGAAGGGCTTTATGGACCAAGGCTACGAAGAGACCTCAGTTTATTTGAAGGTAAATGAGACAGCTTTTAGTGCAACGATCTTAATGTATTAGTTTTTCTTTTAGTTAAAGGTAGTTTAAAGTATATGTTGAATTCTAAAAAGGAAATCTTCGATTTATTTCATCATGTTCTTGTCAATACTGTACATAGGTAAAATGGTACCTAGGTTTTGTTCCTATGCAGGGAGATTTTGGATTAGGTAAGCTTTCCTAAGAAGCTCTCATAAGATAGATTTACTTTTCTGGAATACTGCATTCTCCTACTTCATTTTTTTGGCCAGCTTTTAGAAAGGGAAGACAAGCTGCTCAGCTTCCTATTGACATTGATTGGAAAAGGAAAGTAATGAATGCTAGTTTGGTTTTGTTGTAGTGGTCAAGAAAATTTAAGCCTTTTAATATTTTTTTATTTTTTTTTTTTTTACATCTTTATACAAAAAAATAAGCTTTTTGTTTTTATATATTTATAGGTAGGTATAGAAAAAGTATGTATTTAAGTGTCTGTGTATATATATATATATATGCACAATATATTTTCTATTATGCTTATAAGACCTAGCCTTATTCCAAATGGGTTTAGTTTTTCTGGAATAGCTGTTGGTAACACCTGAGTCTTTAGTTAGCTAAGTATGAAATTATTTATCTACCTTTAACAAAAGCAGAGGAGGAAAATCCAGCACCAAGTTGCTTTGAAGTGTTGAAAGAAGTGTTCTAACAAGTTCACTGTCATGGCTTTTAAAAAGTTCTTTCTGTTACCGAACCTTCAAAGTGTTCCATTTAATTTCTTTACAATTTATTATCTGGTGGTGTAATTTGTAAAGCGTGTAACTTACATACTCCTAGTACATGAGGCAGAGCGGCATATACTGTTTGCTTAGAATAGGTTTGGAATGATTGCTTTAACTTGGTTATGGTTTTGTCCTCTTCATATTGTGCAAGTTCCTTGGCCTGTGTCATATGCATGACACAATATTTTCAAGGGAAAGGGGGAGAACTTGAAATACTGCTTTACTGATGTTTTAAGAATATTTTTTGCCATTTATAAAGCTAAGCATGCCACTAGTCAGACTTAAAAATATCTAAGAAATGTGTAAATTTGGGTTAAAGCTTATTTTCATGAGTAATACTCCCATCTGCTGTGATAAACAGGCACATTGCTGCTTTGGAAAAGGAACAGGGCATTGTTATAATAGTGTACAGTATCTTTTTTTTTTTTTTTTTATGCTTATAATTCCAATGGGTTGCTGTGTGCTGGGCTTTACACTGATTAGTCATTAAAGCTTTATTATTCTTTTGCATCAAAGGGTTTACATTTTGAAAGAAAATTCAGGACACTTTTTTTGTTTTGCTTTTGTGCAAGAAGGCAGAAAATACTGAGCTAATGACCAGAATATAAGTGTTAGAGTTAAAGGAGCCTGATAGTACACAATAAGGTGTTATATTGCTCCTTTAGAGTTCCTGCATGCATGTATTTGAGCTGTCTTATGGGACAAGTTTTAGTTTATTTGCCTTATGCTGTTGAAGATTTCTTGTAACCTATTTAAGATCTGCTATTTCCATTGCTTGCAGAGGACCTTTGATATTTGATACCCCAGTGACTTTGTCCTGCAAGTTAAATTCATGTTTACCTAAAATGTAAAGTTGTAAAACTGTTTGTTTTCCAGTTTGCAAGAATGTCTGTCAGTAATATGCCTGAGTTTTTCAACAAGTAAAGCCTATTCCATGTTTGACATATCTGTAAAATTGATTTTACTTCTGGAGCAACTGCAGAAGAGATGGAGTGTTAGGTTGGGATGCCCACCTTACCATACTATTTTTGGTTCATTTTTGTAGATAGTGTCTGTAACGTCAGTAATCCCATTTAAAATTTCCATGTTTGGTACGCACACGGTAGAGGTAGACCTTATAGTATGGGATGCAAGGCTATTTCTAATTTGAGGTCTGAATTGCATTATAAAGATTAATACAGAACTCTTGAGTAAAATTGGTTACAGATCTTTCCACTGTCATAATTTAAGTGCTAGTTTTCATGTTACAGATAATGAAATTAAGATACAAAGTAAATAATTTGCCTTAGTTAACAAAATAGACGGTAGAATCAGAATGCAAGATTTTAGACTCTTAGCAACATGCCTAAATCACTGCATCTTGTTAAGGTGTCCATTTTTCTCATCATAACCACTGAACCAGTACTGTCAACATGAACCATTATGCCTCATTAGCAAGAGTGTATGTTTCTTTGAACAAACATCAAGAAACTATATGGCTTTCTTATCCAGAAATGTGTGAGAATTGGCTGAAATACATGCTGCTTAACTACAATAGCATTTTTTTTCTTTCATTGTTGGTTTTATTTATAGTTTGTAACATAGAAAAAAAAATAATAATGTGCATAAAATGTAATGTGTGTTAATTGATATATTTCCTCCTTAGTTCTGTCTTGAAATAGTATTTGCTCTATAGACTAAATTATTGTATTGTATTGTCTCAAAGTTGCTTGAGAGAGTAATAAATTGTAATGACAAATATAAATGGTAAAAGATATGCTTCAGCTTTACTAGATTTTTTTATTTTTCAAAGAAAATATCTTGTAAACCTCAGAAACGATCTGGCTGAGAAGCCAAACTAATTAAACTGAAATAGACACCCAGAACAACAGTTCGTTACCTGAAGATGTCAAGATTTTTTTCATTGTCTTGAAATTCTTATGTTATGTATATGTAGGACTTACCTTGGGCTTATTTAAATGGTTCTCGTCACCTCTGTTATTGAGCACCAATTTTTTTTTCCTGACTGCTTTGATAATGCAGCTTCTGATTGTAAAGGTGTCAAGTTCTGTATCTTGGCTCTGACCTTGTTCCTGCTCTGAACGAACTCGAGACTTTTTGTGTCATTGAATCATTAGGGTTTTCTAATCCTTTGCTCATACGCGTTTTCAGCTAAGTAGATTCGCATGTAAATTGTTATTCTTTACATTCTACTTACAGATATTTAGCTAAACTGTTAGAAAGCTTTTTTCTAATCAGCTGGTATATGTGTATTTTCTTTTTTGGGATTATGTGCTGGGGTTCTGTTCTCTTATGGACAGAGGAAAAACAAGTGTCTCATGGGAGAAAAGCAACTCTCTTATCATTCTTTCCCTGCCGGGAAGAAAACTTTTTACAGGATGAAAGGTTTATTTGAGGGTGTGTTTTATTTTCCTTAGGTTGTTCTGTAATGTTCATATATAAAGTAATGGGGTGAAAAATTATATTAGAAACACAAATCTCTAATATCATTCAAGTTTTTATGAAATCAAAAAGATGAACGAACATGATAAACACCTCAGATATTCCAATGTACTTATTAGGAAGCAGTAATGCCATATAAACAGGAAGGGGATGATTTGTTCAGAATTGTGACAAATAGCTGGAAAATTTATTGGGACATTATTATTATAATGCAGAAAATACTGTGAAGTAAGAGCTGAATTTTTTTAAGCTATCTCATATTTAGATTTACTAGACTATTTCACACTTTAAGAGGTAAACATGGAATCTGTTCAGTACTACAGATGTCTATTAATTTGTTTAATTCAGCATGACTCCTTGGGAAATATGGTTTTCGGAAACAAAGATTTGAATGGCTGAAGAAATGAAAAAAGGTAGTAGTTTTTGTCAAAGTTCACCATTTTATTCTTAAAAAATGGAAACAGGTTTAACAGCTTTGTACTAAATGACTTTGGTTTCAAGTAGTAATCTGTACTGTATTTAGTATTAAAATGCTCTTTGCACAGTCTTAACAACTTTTTTCTCATGGGCTGGCTAGTGTTGTAGGTCGTCAGCAAATCTTTCATCAGATGACCTCAAGCAAGATAAAATGGGGAGGGGAGATGATCATGATCCAAAATTGAATGCAGCTAAGAGAAAGTTTGTTCTGCTTGAAGTGCCATCTGTGCCTCAGATCTTCTGGAGAGTATGGTTGTTTATCTGTAGTTAAAAACTAATACTGGTCTCAGTTTGTTTCCTGTGGTGGTGACCTGAGACTGTTAGATGCCTGGCATTTGATGTATCTGGTATATATCTGCTATCTGATGGCAGTTTTGCTTAGCTCACTGGCATACTTAGTGTATTATATTGTACGTAGTTTATACTTTTTTGAATAAATTTAGTGTTATGTAGAGCTGATGTTTCTCAAGGTTTGCTTTTTTGGTGACACACAAGGATTGCTCTCTAGTTAAACTTTTAACAGTGGGACTTCAGGATTCCAAGGCAGAAGAATTTCACTGAAAATATAAAACCTGTCTTGGAGTTTTGCGCAGAATCCCAGCATTCATGAGTAGATTTATTGTGGTTGCAAGGAAAACTATGAAAACATGAACTTGTTATGAAAGAATAGTGTGGGTTTTTTTCATCCGTGGACATCTTAAAGGCATAGCTCTAACAGGCTGGGACAGTTAAATTAATTCAGAAAAAATAGCTCATTGTCTTTTGTTACTGTCCAGTCAAGAAAAATCCAGTGTCTGGTTTTGATCATCAGCTGTCCAGCCTGTCAAAACTGCTAGTTTGCTTCCCTGGAAGCATGTAATACATTGATAATACAGAATTCTGTTCTAAATTAGCATTTTAGAGCTGAGTAAACTAGATTTAAATAATACGGTTACTTGTGTTATGTTCACACTCAAGAACGTAATTTTTTCAGATTCATTTTATTTCTGATGGTGCCTCTATGATAATATATTTGAGAAAGAGTAAAAGCTCAGCAGCTGTAGGGGTGAGGAGGGAGTTGGAAACAACCCTGCAGACAGCGAGGTCAGAGAAGGAAGAGGGGAGAGGAGGTGCTCTGGCCACTGAAGCAGGGATTCCCCTGCAGCCCATGGAGGGGAACATGGTGAAGCAGGTAGAACCTGCAGCCCATGGAGGACCCCACACTGGAGCAGGTGGAGATGCTCATCAGGAAGCTATAGCCCATGGAGAGCCCATGCTGGAGCAGGTTCCTGGCAGGACTTGTTGCCTGTAGAGAGGAGCCCATGCAGGAGCAGGTTTTCTGTCAGGAACTGAGGGCCTGTGGAGTGGTCTCTTCCTGAAGGACTGTGCCTGTGGAAAAAGACACGTGCTAGAGCAGTTTGTGAAGAACAGCAGCTGTGGGAAGGACCGACACTGAAGCAGTTCATGGAGGCCTGTAGCCAGTGGGAAGGACCCCATGCTGGAGCAGGGGAAAAATGTGAGGAGCAAGGAGTGGCAGAGAAGAACTGTTATGAACTGAGGACAACCCCTGTCCCCATCCTCCTTGCACTGTTTGGGGTGGGGGAGGAGGTAGAAGAGTCAGGAATGAAGGAGTGAAGTTGAAGCCTGGGAAGAAGGAGTTGTGAGGTAGTTTTAGTTTTGTCTTTCTCATTATGCAAATCTATTTTTATTGGCAATAAATGAAATTAACTTTCCCCAAGTTGAGTCTGGCTTGCTTGTGTCAGTAATTGGTAAGTGATCTCCCTGTCTTTACCTTGACCCATAAGTTTTTCCATCTTATTTCCCCCTCACACCCTGTTGAGGACGGGGAGTGAGAGAGCAGCTGGGTGGGGGCTGGCAGCCAGCCAAGGTCAGCCTACCACAGTGTGTTATTGAAAGCAGATAAACTCAAGAACCTTCTTAACAGAACTGTGATTGTTATTTAGTGGTACAGAGAAAAGGAGGAAAGATATTTGGTAATTAATAAGGGGCTGGGAGGAGTTGCTTAGGTGGAAATGAAAGGGTTGGAAAGGACCTTGGGATTGTAGTTAATTAGGTTCATATTCATCTGACAAAATGCTGCAGCTGTGATAAAGACTCATGCACAACTGGGGTACTGTAGGAAAAGTACTGCCTACAGTTTAAGGAAGTCTGGTGTAAATGTAAAAGAAAGACACCATCTTGACATCTTGATCAGCTGTGTTCAGGGTACAGGTGTTCAAGTGAGAATGGTGCAGAAAAGATGGGGTTGAACCTTGTGAGAGAAAACCAGGTGGACTAGATTAGCCTAGCAAAATGAAGTGTAAAGCAGGGATAATGATTTTCTCTGTAAATACATCAAGGTGCTAAATACCAGTGAACAATAACTGTTTAGGTATAAGAACAATGTTGCCACAAAAGCAAACTGGAGTAACTTGCCATGAGTAAATTTAAACAAGAAGTTAGAAAGTTATTTCTAACTATTAGCACAGTCAGTTTGGGAAAAGCTTTAAAGCAATTGGTGGTTCAGGAAGAGAAGAGTATGTGGTGGAAAACTCTTTAACTTTTGAAATGGAGCTTAATAACTTATTTAAGGAAAATACACGGCATGTCTCCATTCAGTACAAGACTGGACTTGATAGAGGCAATCTATTTAAGTCCTATATTCCCTCAAGACTGAAGTACGTCTTTGATAAAACATATAAAGTTATTTTAAAGTTTTCTGAATAAATCAAATTAAAATAGTGTAAGTACAACACATGTAGCTCAAATGTTGAGGAGTCCATATCCTAATTCCTTGCTACAAGTTTGCACGCTTTTGTTAAAAAGAATGATGATTGGAATTCAGAGCTTTATTTACAGGATTCGGATGCTTCCAGTAACAGTGGTAGGTAATCAACTGAAATGTATGAGTTTATCTTCCCTTTTAAGAAAGGTGCCCTTTGCTATTTGAAAGTTGAGCCATGTGAGCCAGACAAGACTTTGAAAATATCAGAAATGAATACTACTGACTACATTGTACCAGTAAATGCATATTAGATTATAATGGAATTTATTTAAGATAATTGTAGGATGTGTATTTTGTTCTCAAAATTTATTTTTACTTGTTTGAAACATCTATTTTTTTTTTTTTCTTCTTTTAAGACTGTGAGCCAGAAGAGTTAACTGACTGGTCTATGGATGAGAAATGTTCCTTTTGTAATTTACACAAAGAAACGGTGAGTGTAAGTATGAACATGATATCAAGCATGATTCCCCAACACCCAGTTTTTGGAATGAAAGTAAGAATCAGAGAATTTAATTTTGCAAATAGGTTAACACTGCATTTTGACTCAAGATAGTTTGGCTGTGAGAGTGAGTGAGGTGGTTTGGCTTTATAGTAAATATCTTTTTAGTGGTTCTTTTTCACTCAGTAGCTCAATAATTTAATTGTGTATTGCACTACCAGTAGTCTAACTTCTAAAAGACATTATAATCTTCCTATGTCTTCTAGGATCGTGCATCAGTTATCGGTTCTTCACAGTCAACGCCTACAGAGGAACTGTCATCTCAGGGCCAGTCCAACACTGATAAGATTGAATGCCAAGCAGAAAACTATCTAAATGCACTCTTTCGAAAGAAAGGTAATAAAAGCGTGTCTTTTATATTAAGAAATATGACACAAATCTAAGAAGAATCAAATGATTTAGGGTTGATTTTGATTCTTAAGTAGTTTTTATTTATCTGCTGAATGCTATTTCTCCTCTTTATTCCTTTGGTTTTCCTTAATCTTTTTCTTTGCTTACTTGAATCACCAAATGAAGCACTGCTCGTCTTACTTGCCATTGCTGTTAGTCCTATTGGATTGTGTGTTATTCTCTTGAATCCCTGTTGGTTTTTTGGGGGGTTTGGGTTTTTATTGTTTGTTTTGGTTGGTTTTTTTTGTTGTTGTTGTTTTGTTTTTTGTTTTGGTTTGGGGTTTTTTGTGGGGTTTTTTGTTGTTTGTTTTTTTTTACTGTGAGCTGCTACTTTGTTTTCATGCAACTTCAGATGCCTTTCTCTGGAATTCTAAGCATTTAAACATTTTCTGTTTCTAAACTTTCCCTTCTAGTTTTCAGCAGGAAGACCATTTTAGGTGAGAGAATGTGTCTTAGAGATTACAGAATGGGATTTGGGATCTTCTCGCACAAAAGCTGCTACTTCAAATACATCCAAGTCAGAGTTTGAAACTTCTTGTCAAAATACAGTACTTAGTAGTAACTCATAACTCTTTGACTATCCTTGTTCTTTGGCACTCAGCAAGTTATAGCAGTACATGAGTGACTGACAAGTCAGCTTGGTCCATGTAAGTTACTTAGCTAGTCACTGTCAACAGCAGCAAAAATACTCATTTTCTTCCTTAAACTTCTGTGTGAGGAATGTGAATGCAGCTCTACTCAGTAACTTCAACTTTCTTGGGTTTAGTAGGTGTACTTGGATGTCAAAATAGCTGAGTATGACTAGGGTGACAGCCCTGTCTTGTTCTAACAAAGAATTAGAGAGTCAGACACACTCTTTTTCACATAGGTGGGAGAAAAAAAACAAAGTTAACTTTATTACCTTTACCTTGCTGTAGCAGGAAGAGATTACTATGCCCTTCAACCTGGTGTGGGTGGAATCTTTTTCTGTACATATTATCTGTCTGTTCAGCCTACATTTTGCTTAGGGCTTTAAAGAACTTTGAATGGAGTGCAACAGCATTTTGAGTCCATCTTTGTCCCTTGGCTTTCTTTAAAACCAACTATTTTCCATTCAAAATAAAATGTCCAGTGAAGTTGCCACTTCATTACTTCTGAAATTCTTATTATTTTCATCATGGGCCCAGTTGCATGGGATCTCCCTAGGCAGGTATTTTAATTCCTTCAAATTTCTACTTTCTCAGATCTTTTCTTGGTCTTCATGTACAGTGTTTTTCAACATTTGCCTGCTTTGTGTGCTTCTGCTAGAAATGCTATCTCTTGATTCTCCTTAAGAGGAACTTTCATCATGGGAGAAGTGAAACTTGGCATGACCTCACCTTACTAGAATGAGTGACTTTGGTAAAGTTTTTCACAAAGAGCATTTGGCTTTTAGCATCTTCCTTAGGTTTTTTGATCTGCCAGATCAGTAATGCTAGGTTAAAGGGGTTTTGTCTATTGAAAAACAAAAACAAAGTCTTTTCTGATTGTTTTTGTGATTCTTTGAAGGACTTGTGTATTCTTGGGTAAGTGGTACTTTGCTGAGGAGTTTTCTAAGAATGTTGTTTCAGTTCAGTTTCCAGCAAAGTCTTTTAAGTTGTTCAAATTATGAGACGTGAAAAGGACAAAAAAATATTCTATCTGCAAAGGGCAGGTGAAACCAATTTAAGTAGTTGTCTTGGCTTTGTAGGAGGAAGAAGACGACTTTTACTAGGAAAATCCCAAGTCTGCCTTTTGAATTTTTGTAGGTTTTCGAGATCAGTTATCAACTTAGGAAAAAAGGAACCAAAAAATTTCAAGTAATTGTTTAGCTAAGAAATAATTCTTATACCTGGACCTAAAACAGATGCCCTTTCATTGTCAAAAAAAAAAAAGTAGAGTTCTTGGTCAGCTGACTTTAGCTTGGAAGTAAAGCTTATTTGGATTGCAAGATCCTCAAGATCATATACTGTCTCTTAACTGTTGTAACTAGCACAGTTTCATTTAGGGCCTCTGTGAACAACTTCTGAGACTAGTGAGCAAATTTGAGAGTTGCGTTTATTGGCCTTGTCCTTTTATTTTATAACAAGTTAGTATATGGCTGGGTTTTTTTAATTTGCAGACTGTTTGGGGAGGGGGGGGGTGTTTTTGGTTTTTTGGGGGGTTTTTTTTTGACATCAGGAAACTAGTTCAGAAGATCTCTAAGCATGCAGCCACGTTGCATCGTTGTCTACAGCATGCAACCTTCAGGCATTCATGGGTGAGGATTTGTGTGCAGAATCCCAGACAAAGATGATTCCTCTTTCGAGAGGATGATAAGAGTTACTGCCTTGATGGGTAAACACTTGAGAGGCTATAAGTAACAAAGTCTTCCTATTAGGAACCTATCTTCACTATGTGTTAGTGAAAGATCAGTTTGGTAGATAGTTGTCTGCAGGAAAGTCCTATCCTCTGCAGACACCTCAGTAAAGCCAAAGTAATTTTTGTCGTCAAACATTGTTTCCATTAAACAATATATCTGAAAACCACATGCTTTCTTCTTAGGTATTGACATCTCTAATTACCCATTTGGTGTTATAAGCAGAGTAGACTGTGGTGCTTTTCCACTTAACATAACATTCAAATACCTCCATTTTCTTTTGTCAAAGAAGCAGTTACAAGGAAAAAACACGATGTGCTTTAAAAAAAATACATATTAGTCTTTTTTTACTGTGAATATTACAGAGTGTGGCATATGTGATCATCATTGCATGGCAGAACCATAGCTGTTTAAGAGCTTGATCAGACATTTTGATGGTGGATTATTAATTTACTGGGTTTCTAGTGTTCCACACTGTATGTTCTTGGAAGTTTTTTTTTTTTCTCCATGCAATATTAACGTGACTTCTTTAAACAAAACCAAAAAAAGAGAAAAGGCCATTTAAATATATTCATGGTTGTGAATCAGGTTCTATCGTCAGGACATGATCCACCAGGAGAAGATAGAAACCTGAAAAGCTTTTGTGGAAATTAAGGAATTGATGTACAAAATTAGAGGGAGTAAAATGGTCAGGATGACTTGAATCTTTCCAGATTCTTCAGGCTTTGTCAAAGAAGCTTTGTCAAGTATCTTCAGTGCCATGTTTTCCATAATTTCCCTGTAAGCTTTTTGAAGTTCTTCTTTGTTTCTAGGTATCTCTCATATTCTAAAATATTTCCATTCATAACTATGGCTTTCTTAGACCATCCCGTATACCTGCACTTAAGTCTCTGAGTTCTCCTGTTCTTTGCTTAGTTATATCGTAGAGATACATAGATATCACGAGCTGGTTATGCTTCTTGGACAGTATATACATAATTTGGCAAACCTGTGAAAATACAATCTTGCACACATAATCTCAGACTACAAAAAAAGTGTTACTTTCTGTGTGTAGTTTTGAGAAGTACATGCTATTTGATCCAATACCTGCAGTTCCTTTCTATTAATAATTTTAAGAAATCCAATTTGTCCTTTAAAAATCTGAAAGTTTTCTGTAAGAACTGAAAACTCTATCACAGCTTGTGCGGTAAACTTGTATGACATCCTTGCTATCCCTCTTCCTCAAATTCATCGGGAAAGAATGTTTAGCAGGATTTCAGCTGCTTTCTTAAGGAAGTAAAACATACTTTTTGTGTTGACTGCCTGCCAGCCAGTGTTACTGTCTTCACTGACTTCTGAATTTCTTGGTAATTTTCAACAACGGTTAAGAAAATCCTTAGAGATATGACTATATATAATGAAAATGGCAATCGAGTAGAGGAAGGAAAACCATTTAACGTTTACAAGAACAGAAAACTAGAGTGAACTTGGCCCTTATTCCTTCTGTCTGGTGATCGGTCAATTTAACTAAACTAATCACGATACATGGCTCTTGGATAAATTGCTCTATTCTGTTTTTAACTTGCTGGTGATCCAACAGTGGACAAGTTTACGAGTAGAGCTAAGAATATTGCTGGGACAGTCTGGCTGTTGAGGGGGGGTAGTTCTAGAAAACAGGTGGCCTTTTTGTGAAAAGGGGAGAGCTGGAGTGAATACAGGTTGCCGAGAAGCAACCAGGTGTTCTTAGTTCTGCTGGTCACACAACAGGATTGAAAAATACAAGGTGGGTTGTGATTCCCTGCTGATTTCCACTGCCTTTTGGTATTGTATCAGAGGAGAAATTAAGTCACTATTTTGAGTTTTTAATGAAAAAATACTGGTTTTCAAGAAATAGAATGCTGTTGTGGGGCACTACTTTGGAAGCTTTTAACTCCTTGTCTATTGCCCTGCCAAATACGCATGTAAGTCTGAACTATCAGTTAAGTCGGTCGTTACTTTGTGCATTGCAGTCTAATGATCACACATAGTGTTAATGTACAGAATAGTTAAGAATGTGGATTTGAATAATTACAAGGTGGTGCAATACATAAACTAAGGAAGTCTTAATCCTAAATGTGAGCTTTGAATTAAAATAAATCATTGCAATTAGTCATAATTACACATAATCTTTATTACTGCCGCCTTCTGCATTCTGACTGTAATCTTTACAATCACAAGCAGAAAACTATCAGATTGTATCATACAAATGTGTCATGTAGCCTTCTCTTATCTTAATAATATCAGGAAGTCTCCAGTGATCTGAGAGAAACTAGAGCTACCTTTTACTCCGAATCCTTAGAGACTGTTCTACTGGGTTTGAAGTAGCATGCATGTACATGATCCATGGAGTAAATACAGCTGCCTTGTGTTGTAAATAAACTACATGAAAAACAGAAGTTTAAACAGATGTAGGCATGTAGATTTCAAACTTCGTAAGTAGCTATAATCATGACTCCTAATAAAGCATGTTAGAATAGAACATCTTATAATAAAAACTTTTTAGGTCATACAAAGTATATCTGGTGCCATCTGCTGATAATAATTAAGAAATATTTGCTAGGCTCAGAGCTTAGGCTCAGACCTGATACTTTTCTTACCCCAAAATACATTAAATTGCATTTAGAAATGTTATATGGCTAATTACAAAATTCCCATGTGTTAGTGAAACTTTACCACTGTGAGCTTAAAATTGCAGGTCTCTTCATGTTTTCATTACATTCTTGTATAGTAATACAGACTTAGCGGCATTGAATGTAAGTAATTAGACTTTATATAATACACTTCAAGTGTGTGTACCTTATTCTGATCACTCAGGAGTCTTATATTGATAAAACATTATATAAAAGTTGCATTTACCCTTAAAGTCTGTTTTCTTTCAGAAATGTACAGTGTGTAAAAATAAAATAGTATATGAAACTATATCACTTTTTCTTCTTTCCTTTGAATATCTAACATATCTCTCATTTCTATTCTATATCATTTGGAGAGCTGTAGGAAATTATTTCAAGCTTCAAAATACTCTAAATTACTTCTTCCTCATAATACAAGTTATGAGTCCACAGCTTCACTCTTCATTAGGAAGCAAAGCAGCATTAATAGGAATGGATCAAGAGCAGCTTTCCAGTACCGCTGCGGAGGTTAGTGAGGAGACAGGGTCAAACTCTTTATGATGGTGCATACCAGGACAATGGAAGACTACAGACAAATTGAAACGAGATGTTCTTTTTTGTGTAAGGAAAAATGAAGACAGGCAAGCAGTGGTACAGGCTACCCACAGAGTCTATACAGTCTCTATCCATGGAAGTGTTCAAGACCTGACTGGATAAAACCCAGAGCAACCTGATTTGATCTCATAGTTTACCCTGCTTTGAGCGTGCAGTTTTACGAGAGACCTCCCAAGGTCCTTCCAACACGAATTACGATTTAATGACTTACACAATAGAACAGTCTGCTGAAGATGTGATAGTGACACTATTTGCATTTATGGCAGTTAAGCTTAGACTAACTGTGGTCTAGCCCTGTAGATTGAATATGCATTAGCAGCAAGAGCACTTCAGATGCACCCCTGGAGCACATCTTCCAGATTACATGCTCAGAGATACACACACACACACACCCCCACACACCCCACAGTATTACACACACACACCCCCCCCCCCACACACACACCCCACAGTATTACCTTTTTAGAGTAAATTAGCTTACAATCTGTAAACTGCCAGTAGTTGTAGCGGTTGAATATATGAGAAATTTTGCTGCATTTATTCTTCCATAGGGAGTATTTGGAAATCAATTAGAAAAAAACTTAAAACTAATACTAAAGAAAATATTATAAGAGCAAAAAATAAATCCTTTTTTATTCCAACTAAGTCAAAAGGTGACTTTGCTCCTAATGGAAAAGCAAGCTTCTCCTGCAAGTGTCAAAAAGCAATTCATGCTTGAGTTATTACCAATGTGAAGAGTCTGAAATGGAATAGAAAGGCAATAGAAACTTGTCAGTTCTGAGGGAGTTTTGTTTTTCAGTTTTATAATAATTGAGGCTGGAGATGGTGATTAATAAGCAAAAATTTATTCCAGGCTGCTGTGTTTCCCAGCTAGTGGTAGGCATCCCCTGTACTCTATGATCTTCTGCTTTTTAAAGACTCAGATCATACCAGGATGTAAAATAACTATCTTTCCCATTTGCAGTGATGATTACCTGTTCTCCAAAAGTCTTCTAAGAGGTTTTTCTTAGGTGCACACAACAAACTAACTTCTCTATATGAGCAGGGTCATTCCAGAACAGATATCTGTTGACTATTCAGTGTTAATGTTTTGTATATTTCGTTTTATGAGTTTCTTGATTACTGGCTGTCAGATTTTTTGTTTGCTTGCGTTTGGGTTTGTTTTGGTTTGTGGGGGTTTTTTGTTGTTTTTGTGTTTTGTTTTGTTTTTTTTAAGCTAAGCTATTGATAGTAGTTTCCATTGTCTAGAGCTAGGATTCCACTGTTATGCAGACACTTACTTCGCTTCTTAGATAATTCAGTTTTTCAATTCCGTCTCCTAACTACTCTTGTTCTTTTGTTATTTTTGCATATACGTTAGCATTTTTACACCAGTTACCTTACTGCTTCAATATCTTTTTGTTGACTTTTTTCTTTCCTTGTAAGTGTGTCTCTAGGATGAGAAAATTCCACTTGAACGTTTATTGGATTCATTACTTAGGAACTGGGAAGTACTAACAAACAAAGAATACCTGTGCCTGGGTGTTACATGATGGGGAGAGATCTTTTTCTTTGTAGGTATCCTCCATCATTTAGAATTTCACCTCATACCCTCTCCTCTAGAAACTCCTATCAATTTTAGAAATCTTGTTAGAGATCTGGTTGAAAGATTATCAGAAGATACAGCTTCAACCATAAGCAGACTTGTTTTGTCATGCCCTGCATAAGGTCTCTTGAAGCCAAGGTTTCTAGCATATAGTCTTTGAAAATGTCAGAGCTTCACCTTATCTTGTAAAGCATTACTGAAAGGCCAGCCAAAAGGTATTGACAAGAAGCATCTGAACAGTCAGCTGCTCTCTCGTATGCTTTAGACAGCAGATCGCATACATGTGTGTTTAATTCCTTGCAATACTCTGTTGGTGAAAATGAATTCCTAAAGTGGAATATGTTTTGAATAAACCTGAAACGAGGAAAAAAAAAAAAAAGTCTTCTACGTGTCCATCTTAAACTTGAGCAGCATTCTTTGACCTCAGCGGTCACTTTCTTGCTAGTAGATGGATAAAGCTTCATTGGCGTAAAATGCTTGAGCAAATACGCTGCGTGGTCCTCCAAACTACCTATTAGGAAATTTATACTTTGCGTGCAAACATCTACCTGACCCAGTTTCTCCACTTCTGTGAAAACAAAACTCAATTTATCAACTGTTTTCTCTGTTTCAGATTAATTTAAGTATCCCAGTAACTACCACCATGTCCTTTGGCATTTCTTTCAGGCAATCAAGGCTGACCTAAAAGCTAATTCTTCTGTATCACATTCACGCTTATTTTAAATCTTTAAATCCCTGTTTCTTCTTGATGAAATCTGCTTCACTCATTATCTGTGAGCTCAAGGATGGGCCGTGGTTAAAACATTGGAAAGGATATTTTTGGTTTGTGTGTGTGTAGAGTTGAAGGAAAGAAGGAAGAGTGGGATAGTGAAATGAGTACTACTACTGCCAGTTTAGCTTAAGGAAGAACATAGAACTTTGAGTATGGGCAATTGTGATTGAGTATGGGTGATCTTGTGAAATGAAGTATTGCAGTCTTCAACGCAGTACTTCATTTGATGAGTAACACAGCTTACTTTAAGTGAGTTTCTTAAATACATTGTTACTTATGATAAGTTACTTGTCTTTATTTTGTTGATCTTTCTGGTAGTTCTGCTTACATTAGAATTCCTTTTTCAGTGATTCACAAATGTAGTTTCAGCTATGCTTGTTAATAAGAGGTTTAACTTTTTTCTAGCTGACAGATAAAATAAAGTCATAGGTATCTCATGTTTCATCCTTTTTTTATTTTTGTGTTTTTAAAATGAAACACTTATTTCCCTGGAACTGTCACATACACAAACAAAAAATAGGGTACCTACAGTTTAGAATAGTAAATAAAGCTTTTCTCCCAAATGTTTTCATTGGTAGCACTTTGAAAATGTCCTGGAAATATCCTGAAAATCCTGTAAGATTTTACAATAAAAATTTACAACTTTATTGTAAAATTCAGTTGTTTGTATTACTACAGTTTGTATGGGACTTTTTAAGTAGCATCATATCAGTTTTGACATTGCAATCCTGAATCTACAACAGGGATTATAACCTAATATGTAGGTGAAACATTTTTTCTCTTTAAGATCAGCTCCTCAAAAGTCCAGCTGTTCTGTTATAAAAAGGACTAGTCTATAGAACTGCACTTTAATTATTTTTGTTATAGTTGTTCTTTGAAAGTAACTTCTTTATGTATTAATTATAGCTTTATTTAACTTCCACTGTTTTTATTCAAAATTCTTTAGTTTCAAAGCTGAAAATTAATTGTCTGCAAATGAAAATTCAACTTATTTACCAAAAATAAATACAGATTCTTACTCTCATACTTGCATTATTTATCTACCCACATAGTTTGACTTGCATGCTATGACAGAGGAATAAGGTAAAAATTACTGATATGTGCTAAACATGTTCTTCCATGTGACCTCCAGTTAGGAATACTCATAAGAAAAACTTACTAGACATGTGAATTAATGTGTTCATTACACATGTACTTATTACACGCCTCTGTTGTGCTTATAAGGAAGTATTTATTTAAAGAAAAGTAATTTTGTTTTAATACATCTGTTGCCTGTGTTGTTGTTTTTTATTCCTAGATCTTCCTCAGAACTGTGATCCTAACATTCCCCTAGTTGCTCAGGAATTAATGAAAAAAATGATCCGTCAGTTTGCGATTGAGTACATTTCAAAAAGTAGCAAAATTCAAGAGAACAGAAATGGTTCATCATTCGAACCGAGTCTGATATGTAAAAGTATCCAAATGAACCAAACGGAAAACTCCCTTCAGGAAGAACAGGATAGCCCTCTAGACCTCACTGTGAATCGAACTCAAGAACAGAATACTCAGCAAGGTAAATGTCTATATCTTCTTATCTGTATTTTGCTGTCATTTATTACCTTATTATGTCTTATTTCCTTAGATATTTGACGCATACTTTTTTTTTATGTGTTTTGTCTTTCCAAAGTAGTAATCAGTATATAGGAAAAAAAATTATCCTACGTGATTAAAATAAGATTGAAGGAAAACTCATACATTTTCCTTTAAACACCAGGAAAAATATTATAAAAGAACTGTTAAAAACAGAAAACACGTTATTTCTAAAAACATTTTTCATATTGTGTGTTAGCAGATAAATATTCTCATTTCTGAGTGCCTCTGTTAAATAAGTGGCATCGGAATTTCTCAGCTTTAGAATACTGAATTTAAGTCAGCTCACCTGCGGCTGTCACAGGTAACAGTGGTTCAAGATTTTGTTAAAGAAATGGCTGTTAAGAAGCCTTCTGAGAAAAGAGAGAAAGCTACGGAAATTTCAGAGAGCAAAGGTCATTCTGTTCATGTTAATCCAGTAATACTGCAGACCAAAGGGAAAAGTTTACCTGAATGTCACATGCCATACTAAAAAAGTTAAAAGAAGGTAGAACTGCAGAATTAAGTTTTTTAAAAAATGTACATTGGTCAGAATATAAGCAGATTTTGTATTTGTGTACTTAACGATGCAGTCTTTAATTAGATGGCACATCCTTGGCAGGCAGGGGAGGGAATTCTGACATGGATTTACTAAACATACCTTTCCTAGATTAAACTTTAGGCATCCCTTCTCTTTGACAGCAGAAACATTAAGAAATTGTGGAATTCGTACTTTTATTCTGTGTGGTCAGCAGAAACCCGTTCCTGCCTGGGTTTAGCGAATACCTTGTACAGATTAAATCCTGAGAAAATACCTGTTGTGCTTTGACATACCTCTTCTGTGGATGAATTACAGATTTTAGAGATTTATAATTGGCCAGGTTGAAGAAAGTTTCTTTTGCGAGGGCAATAAAAAATACTTTCCTGATATCAGCACTATAGCTTGTTGCTTACTTCAAGAGCTGCTTATAAAGAATAACTATTTTTAAATGTCTGTGAGGGAGCAAAGTCCCCAAAGACAGGTTCTGGTCCTCGCTGAACCCAAATAAATCTTTGAGGAATAAAAAGGAAGGCAGAGGGTGAATGGGGCAGGGACAAGAAGAAAGTTCTCCTGCCATCCTCAGCTATGTGAAAATCCGTTTATCTTTTGTCCAAAAAAACCTTAAAGTATAGAGAAATTGAGGTATTTCTATCTTTTTTTATATTGTTTGAATTGTTCTTATAATGAGGGAAAACATCATGTTTAGAATTTGTCTTCAGCAAAACATCTGAGGCTAAAATAGTTGCTCAGCATACATAGTTTACTATGTAAAACTTGTATACTGTGTAAGATATTGTATATTCTCAGAACTTACACTGCCGTATTTGCTGGAGTGCTTTGAAGATGTTAAAGATAACTAGTCTTGCTGTGAAGTTTAGAGCTACTGAAGTGAGAGGAAGTATTGAAACAAGACTGTAGCTGGAGAAAAGTTTCAAGCCATCTTATCTACTGGGGAAGTTGTATTGCACTTCCCGTTCCCACAAACATATCAATTTTGAGCTACCTTAGCTTTGTACTGTAGTGGTAGCAACACAAGGAAGTAAGATCAAGATGGAAAAAGTCAGCCTGCTCTTTTTATTTGCATTGTGTTCTAGGTGTAATGATTCATTAAAAGTTCTTTCAATTAGCTATTGTCAGGGGTTATGTATTATTATTCTATCTACCCCTGACTTCTGTCCTTTTCCTGAAGAAAGCTTTGATATATTGAAGTGTTACATGCTTACAGTAGGGAATTGTGAAATTTAATTGGATTATTTTTAAAAATATATTATTCTATGTCTAACATAGTATACTTCAGTCTGGAGACTTGTAAAAACTATACCGTGGTTTCCTTCTTAGTAGTGTCTTTTAGTTGTGCAACTCTTTTTATTATTTGCTATTTGCAATTCCTGTTACAATTTCCAAATGAAGTGTCAGTAACAGAATAGGAAGTTCAAATTTGTGCATTGCTCTGATGGATCCTCAAGGTTGAAATCCTCTTAATTCCAATCCTGTGAAGCAGATAAAGACCTAAACATAAATACTTGAGGTTCATTTTCTATTTAGGCAGATGCTTTGTATTTACAATAGTTGTATTTAAAATGAATGATCTAATTAATAAACAGTCTTGTTCCTTTACTATGGCAATGATTCTTGGACTTCAGTTGTGAGAGGAAGGAGTAAGCTTTATTTTCCAGATCACTAGAAGCATTTTTTTTTGCACTGAGCAGATCCAAGCTAAGTGCTACCTCAATTCTGAAAAAAGATTCTGCCACTGAAGATGTCTGGGTGATCTTATCTTCATTTAAGAAAGCTGCTTACTTTCCTCCAGTATCTGTGGGCCATCTCTAAAGTTCTCCCAAAATATTCAGGTCAGACACTTACAGACGTGATACCTCTGTGTACTGGGTTTACATGGCAAGGTTGAGGTAGTTTGGGAGGGCTGCAGGGCCCCATCTATGAGAAGAGGTCAGGGACTGCCCTGTGCTAGGCACAGCCAGCTCTGTGACAGACCCACAACAGGCCGAAGACATCAGTGAGGTTTGTGGTGCCTCTGTGAAAACATATTTAAGAAAGCAAAAATGCTGGACAGGCAGAGGAGTGAGAAATAGCAGAGCAAACAAGGTTAGAGAAGGAGGAGGCACTCCAGGAACCAGAGCAGGTATTTCCCAGCAGCACAGGGAGAGGACCATGATGGAGCAGATATTCACACTGCAGCCCGTGGAAGACCCCGCATTGGAGCAGCTGGGTATTTCTGGAAGGAACTGCGACCTATAGAACCCACAATGGAGCCAGGGGAAAAGTGTGAGGAGGAAGGAGCTATAGAGAGGAATTGTGCTGAGCCTTCCTGTGCCACCTGGGAATGGGGGAGAGAGGTAGAGGAGTTGGGAGTGAAGTTGAGCCTGGGAAAAGGTAGGGTGGGGAGGGAGGTGCTTTAATTTTTATCTTTATCTCATTATCCAAATCCATTTTAATTTGCAATAAATTAATTTTCCCCAAGTCTGTTTTGCCTGTGATGGTAATTGGTAAATTATTTTCCTGTATTTATCTTGATGACCTTTTTCATCTTAGCTCTCCCTGCCCCTTGTTGAGGAGGGGGAGTGAGAGAGGGGCTGGGTGGGGGTCTAGCTACTGGCCAAGGCCAGCCTATTGCACTCCTGGTACTGAATTGTTCAGTACTTGAGTATTTAAGCACTGGCATCCAGGTGTGTCCAGCTGGCACCTGACTCTCAGCAGAGTCCCAAATTATGCTCTGCTTTCTTCTGTGTGTGGAAGTGTGGTAACTTAGCAGGGTGCTTTAATTCTTGTGCAGTTACTTCATTATCAGTCAATTAGAAGCAACTGTCTCCAGAAGTATTGTGCTCTTTTTTCCTAATCCGTATAACTCTTAAGACTGTCCAGACCTTGAAAAGAATATTCTGTATAGTGAAAGAAAATTTGTTTTGAGTGCACTGCATCTAACAAAAATAGGGTGTTATTGTGTATTTTTTCAATATTACTTGTCCTCCAAACTTAGCCAATGGAAAAGCAGCATCCTTGCAGAATAAAACATGGAGTGGGAAACAGACAGTCTTGGAATACCTTATTTTCTTGTGCACTCATGATGCTGAGCTCTTTGGGGAGCGTTTCCCAGCAGGAGCTAACTTTGCTGCAGAAGCTTATTTCCGTTGATAGATATGGGAGATTTGGTCACTCTCAAGCAGCTAAGCAAAGTGACTTATAAGAGGCAGAAGTGTAAGCTGTACAAATAAATAATCTAAGACTGTTAGTTTAGCTACACGAGTTTATTCTTGTTGCTGTATCTTCTAGAAACAATGATTGTGTGAACATAGCAGAAAAAATGCAAGCGAATTTGCATGTTTCCTTGTTTCATTGATCCTTCATATATTAGAAGACATCAGAAGGTAGCTGGCAACATGTGACATTTTGCTGCGTGGATTTTTTACAGCTGTCCTGTATCTTTGTCACTGTTGTTGGCTATTATTGAAGGAGGAGGAAAAATAAGGATAACCCAAGTCAAAAATTCTGTTTAAATGATTTAAAATAGCATTTAATACCCAGTTTAACAATGTGCATGTGAATTCACCAAAGTTTGTAGCAAAATAAAGATTTCTGAAGAGTGGTCCAGAATTTGTAAACAATTCTTAATTTTTGAAAAGTGGTTTCATATCTTTTGAAAATCCACACTGAAGTATGGCAGCTGGGATCACATGGCCTCTTGATTGCTATGTTCAGGGCTATTGAAAAGAGTTCCAAACGCTTAAAAATAACTTTTTAATTTCTTAATATACTGTTCTTACCATAGAACAAAGACTATGCTTTTTGAAGGTATACATGCTATATTCCCAAAGATAAATTGTATGAGCTGTAAATACGTTCAAGAAACTGTTTAATACTTCTGCATGAAAAGGTCACCCTAAAAAGGTACATTTTTGAGGGGAGTAGGTATTTATTTCTCCCTTTGCTGCCATGGTGGCTAACAGTCAAGCTCCTTGTCAGACTCTCACTTGCTTGCTTCCCTCTCAGTGGCACAGGGGAGAAAATAGGAAGAACAGGAAGGAGAGCTCATGAGTTGAGATAAGGACGTGGTTATTGCTCACCGCTTGCCATCATGAGCAAAACAGACTCTGCTTGGGGAAAATTAACTTAAATTATTTCCTATTAAAATAAATATTTAATTATTAATTCAGATAGTGGAAACAAAAAGACACAGCACTATCTTTCCTCCCCCCTTTCCCAGGCTCAGCTTCACTCCAGATTCCCTTGTGCCCACCACCCCCCTGTGGTGCAAGGGGAATGGGTGTGGGGTGTCCACAGTCTGTACCTAATGGTTTCTCTCTGCCATTTTCCTCTCCCGTTGGGCTTCCCTCTGCTGTTTTCTCATTCTTTTTGTTGCCTTTTTCTCTCTCCATCTGGCACTTTCTGCCCTTTCTTAAATATGTTTTCCCCGAGGTTCCACCCAAATGGCTGCTGGGCTCAGCTGTGCCCTGCAGTGGGTCTGTTGGAACTGACTAGAACCGTCTGTGTCTGGCACAGGGCAGCCCTTGGCCTCTCCTCACAGATGCTGCAAAGACCTTGCCATGGACACCCAATATATATATAGCCATATACTTCTCATCTGGTAGTTTTTCATTTTACAGAGTAGCACATCAGGTCAGCAAAAAGGGGCTTGTCAAAGCAGTAGTTAAGAATTAATAAAGAGCTTTGGCATTTTTACTGAGGGTTCTTCGAAAACGTTGTTTCCATGTGCAGCAGCACAGAAAATAGCCAGAAAAAGGCAAGACATCATCAGGAAAGCTGTTGAAGACAAGACAGTGTCATTTTTTTGCTATGAAAAACCTTATTGAGATTTACCACAGTATGATGGATAAGGTAAAGGGAGAGTTATTTACTAAATCTCACAATATTAGAACTAGGCAGGGCTTGCTGAAACTTCTTAGAAGGGAAAAATAGATAAGAGGCAGCTTTTGCACAGCAGTCTGTGAACATCAGGAACTGCTGTGACAGGAGGTTGTGGAGATGGACAGTGTCACTGGGTTTAAAAAAGGTCTTGGACAACTTCCCAGCTAACAGAACCAAGGCTAGAAGCTAAAGCTAGAGTAAGCAGGGATGTATCTCTGAGATCCCTAATCCAATGATAGCAGCTACTGGGAGAGCAGGAGAGGAATGAGCCGCAGGTAGCGGCCAGGCTGCTGTGCTCTCCCATGCTAGGAGTGGAGTTTTTCCTGCGCCTGGAGACTGAGGACTGGGTACAGTAGGTTGTCTGACCTAGTAAGGCAGTTCGTAACAGCTAGCGAGGGGTTTCCTGAAACCCAGAAAAAACAGAAGTTTGCTAGAATCAGCACAGAAATACCAATTGTAGGAACTCAAGGGTGACCCATACAGTTTCTTCTACTTGCTCTTCCTTCCCTGTTTCTCTAGCATCATTAGTCTGGAGGAGTTTCAAGTGATTGTGGTCCTGATTATTTTCAAGGTGACCTTTGCTCACACTTAGTTATATCTTGGTATTGGTGCACCTGATGATCTGGTGCTGAGAAGCAAAGGCCAGAGGTTGAGCCATTTATTTGAATATCAAAATCATTTAATTTGCACAGAAATAACATCATTAGAAGACCATGAGCAGCAGACCTGAAAAATGTACTTTTTTCTCTTTTATCCAGTGTTACATAGTATTGTTTATGAAGACTGTCGTCTTAGTAGTCATGCCTTCAGCTAAAGAGTGGAAGTAATTCCATGTCTTTTATTAAAACCATCTTAAAGAGTGGTTTTTCTGTTCCTAATGTCATTCAGTTCCTGTCCAGAATTCTTGCCTAAATACCTATTTTGAGTGATCTGATAGAAATAATAGAAAGTTCTGGCTCAGTTTAAAAAAAAAACCCTGTTCCTACCTTGCAAGTAACAGGTTTACAAGGTTCATTGTCCACCTATAGGATGCTTCTTTGCAAACTTTTTGGTCTTATATCTAATGAACCAAAATGAACGTGTCTCCTGTGTATATATACAGACATCCATTTCATTAGGTAGTGTTTCATTAGGTCCTAAAGCTTTATAGCAAATGCTCTCACTTTCCTACCAATTGTAGGTGCTCCTTCATTATAATAATTGATACCACTACAAAGCAGGAAGAACTACCAGAACTAGGATTAATTTTTAATGAATCTTTTAGGCTTACCAGCCCTTTCTGCATCAGTTTGGGGGGTTTTGTGTTGTTTGGTTTGATGGTTTTTTTTGTTTGCTTCTTTTTATTTGAGTGAAATCACAGAATAAAACCCTGGTGTGTAGTGACTTTATCTGGTATTTTGTATGTATATCAAATTCCTTCTATGGTTCTCTTTTACTCTTTTTACTGAGAATCGTCTTCCCATAAAGCATTGTCTTCAGGGAAGTATCATAGACTTAATGAATATATTTGCTGTGTTGGAGGAACCAACTGTCTTGAACCTGAAATGACTCTTCAGTTCTGCTTACCCTTTAGAGACCCAAAATGTAATTTTTTGGTTTGGGAGCCTGCATTTTCAGTACTGTGTTCTTTTTAGTCATTTTTCAACTTATTGGCGGCCTTGTGTTGTCAAAGCCAATTCTGAAAGATTGGAAATGAAAATTGTTGGCTTTTTTTTCCTAAAAATCTATCTGGCTTCAATATTTTTTTTGTAGATTGACTAGAGAGAAATGATTATCTCTTCATAACTTGATGAGCTGTGAACTTTGAAGTAGTTTTTCCTCCAGTGACTTTGTCCAGTGATCTCTTCTGAACTTTTTTTATTGTAGTGCCTGTGAATATCAGCTGAAGATGGAGAAACTGTTGTGAAAGGGAACACACAAACACTTAAGAAAGGGAGATGTACTTTGTGTGACTGACAGAACACAACAGATGAAATCTGTCTGTTGCACAGGACTCAGGGACATTGTGAGCTTAGGTATTCAGGATACTTTACAGCTGAGTAGGCCAAATAGTCCTTGTAGAATATTTCTGTAGTGTTTTTAATTGGCTTTTCTTTCTGGAATATCACTGCATCAGAAAGGTCGATCAGCATTAACTAGTCCTTCCTTTAACTTTCTTAGAGTTAAGGAAGACTTTGAAAAGAACGCATTCAGGAGAAAAGGAGCAACTTTGACAAGTGGCATATTTATGAAGATTTTTTCCCCTTATGCTGACTTACAATGCTACTTTTTTTTTGTCTTTAAACTTCTTCAAATATCACAAAATAATTAGGGGAAAAAACAGCCAAAAATTGTTAAAAACAGTCCAAAACAAATAACTGAATTTTATTATTACACAAAACTTGGTTTCTTCTTAGTATTGGTATAAAGGAGAGCTACCTTAATGATTTTTCTTACTGCTTATTTGAGCGTTAGCATTTGGACTATTCAGCCAATGCTTCATGTCTGCAACTGAGGCTGGGGGAAAATATATACAGTTGATTGATGTTTTAGAAATAATGTGCAGCAACATGAAAATGACACTGGTGTAAAAAGGGCTAGCATAAGGTTGCTTGTAGAGCTGAACGTTGAGCTACATGTTGAAACTCAAAATTGGATTTGCAGAGCTCAGGCATAAAAAACAGCCCAAGTTTGAAACAGAGAACCAAGGAAGAAAGGTATGAAATTAAGTATATCTAGGGGATCTATCTATAATTTAAATGTGATTTTTTTAAAAAGCAGAAACTTAAACTAGAATGAGTATTTCAGGTGCTAATTAGTTTCTTTAATTTTCAATGTTCTTAAATATTGATTTTTTTAAAAATATGGTTTTCTATTTCAATACTTCATAGACTCCAACAGCCAACTATAAATCTTGAATTTAGCATGCACTAGTGATTTAACAGAGTGGACTCCCACCCCGGTTTAGGTCTTCCCATTTCTCCAGTTTCATTATTACATATATGTGGGGGTGGCAGGGGGAATATGTATAAACAAACTGTTAGAACCTTTAATGACACAGGTCCATTATGCTTAAAACTCTATTTTGGGCTCAAGCTCTCTTCCCAGTTACTGGGGTATTACTTTCTCATCCAGTAACCTGGCCTGGTTTCATAGCTGACCCTGCTCTGAGCAGGAGGTTGGTCTGTAGAGACCTCCTGAGATCCCTAGTAGCCTCAATTATCCTGTAAGTCTATGATTTAGTTACGTCAATTTTAACTTCGGTATCAGGATTGTTTGCTACAGTATGTAAATATGAATATATGAATAATAATAATATCAAGTGCATTGTTTTGGTTGCCTTGAAAGTAAACAGTGCAATATATATGCATACACGATTTTTAGGAAAGAAGACGCATGTTTCTGTTCAAGACAGATTCTTCTTTTAGATTTTATTATTTATGAATAGGTTTATATTTATTTTTTTCTTAATTTTAAAAAGTTTTGTTACAAAACAAGTATATAAAACCATTTGCTGACAGCTGACATTGTTAAAGGAATGTCAGAAATTTTACGAGATATATAAAGTAACTGCTTAAAAATTGTGCCATACGTACAAACATTTGCTGACAAATTTCTGAGATCATCCTTAAACAACTGCTATCATCACTACTCGTTCTTTGCAGGGGATGGAGTGCTAGATCTGTCTACAAAGAAAAGCGCGAGGTTGGAAGAACCAAAATATGATCCATTGTGTTCTGAAAACTCAGTGTCTGGGTAAGCGACGTTTAGGACTCTTTTCGGCTTACATAAAAGACAATCCAGGTTTCTCTTCTCTGAAGTCAGGTTTTATGTTCATAACATATTTGTATATACTGACACACACATGTGGTTCCTATTTTGCTTTCAGAAGAATTTCTGTCACTCATAAGTGTGTGTCTATGTATATATCATATGTTCCATTTGTCTTTTTCCTTTTTTTCTGTTTAAAGAAAAGTTATCAGAACAATCACCAAACTTTAGTTCATGTTACTAAAAATGAATTGAAAGTTGATGACCTAACACATTGAAAGAAATAGGATAGTAGAAGAAAATGTAAAGACATTCTTTCAGAGTTTGTTTAGGAAACTTCAATTTTGGACAAAAATGACCGTGTTAATATTTAGATTTAAAATATTCTTCAACTAACATGAACAAGTTAAATACTTATCTATAATATTCCTTAATAAGAGAGAGAGAGAGCAAGCACAAGAGAGAGCTCTTAATCATCATACTTATACTTACATCATGGTTCTGACTATGGTGTGTGGTGGCAAATGGTTAAATTTCTTTATTCAGCAAGAAAAACGTTATTGCACCTGCTGAAAGCTACCACAAAACTAGTGGACTAGTGTTTTGTCGGATTTTGTGATGATCTTGGCATCCTCCCATCCAGTAGCCATAGCAGGACCCTTTTTGTCACCTGTACGTCTTACCAAATAACTTATTACAAATAGGACTACAACAGCAGTATTTGTTGAATGATGTAAAGTTGCATTTTATTAATTTGCTGATATGAAGAAGTTTTAAAATGAATATGACTTTGTAATTAGAGAGCTGTAAATAGTGGGTAGATGTTTTTAAAGTGGCATTTCATTTTGCCAAAGTGGGCTTGATTGTTAACTACAGCACTTTACCTTATTGTTGTAGAAAGCCTAGTTTTGTGTAAGTCTGGGATGTTTGTGTGTAGTTAATGTACTTATTGCTGCAAATTTTCTATGAGGGGGTTGACTCTTTTATTACTTGTTTAGCGGTAACGTCACGTTTCTACTAACAAAAACTCCTTCAGGATTTGGGTATTTAACGGAACGTTAATTGTATAATTGAAATTATAACAGTGTTGCTCTGCAAGCATGTGAACGAGGGAATATAGCAAGCACATGAGAATATTATCAAATACTGAGCTAGGATATAAAGTTCTTGGAAGGGCTGCTGTAGAAGCCACTGTATGATTTTTGACGCACTGTCCTACCAGAACTGTAACATTTTGCTAGGATAATCATTTAGCTACCACATCTCAAAGGCTTAAAAAGTATCAGAAGCAGTGATGTTACCGAAGCAAGGAGTATAATAAAGGAGTGGACCCTTCCCTTCCATAGCTGTGTGAGAGTCTCTCATACATCAGTTTACCATCGTTTCATTCCATCCATCCAGGAGACTACACAGACACAGAGAGGACTATGTGGAAAGAAGTGCTGAGTTTGCAGATGGTTTGCTCTCAAAAGCTTTGAAAGACATTCAGTCTGGAGCACTGGACATAAATAAAGCAGGCATACTTTATGGCATACCTCAAAAAACTTTACTTCTCCACTTAGAAGCCTTACCAGCAGGAAAGCCTGCACCTTTTAAAAACAAAACTCGAGATTTCAATGATAGTTATTCATTTAAAGACAGTAAAGAAACTTGTGCAGTCCTACAAAAAGTAGCCTTGTGGGCAAGAGCTCAAGCAGAGCGCACAGAAAAAAGTAAACTCGGTCTACTTGAAACCTCAGAATTAAAATTCCCAACAGCTTCCAGTTACCTCCACCAGTTAACTCTGCAGAGAATGGTCACTCAATTTAAAGAAAAAAGTGAAAATCTACAATATGAAACTTCAAGTCCTACTGTACAATTAAAAATTCCTCAGCTAAGAATAAGTTCTGTGTCCAAACCACAGTCTGATACTGCTGGTCTTCTGGATGTTATGTACCACGTTTCTAAAACCTCCTCAGTCTTAGAAGGATCAGCTCTTCAAAAATTGAAAAATACACTCCCTAAACAGAACAAAATTGAATGTTCTGGACCTGTAACTCACTCAAGTGTTGACTCCTACTTTCTGCATGGGGACCTCTCTCCTTTGTGTCTTAATGCTAAGAATGGGACAGTAGATGGAACCTCAGAAAATACAGAAGATAGTTTGGATCGTAAAGATAATAAGCAACCAAGAAAAAAACGTGGCCGCTATCGGCAGTATGATCATGAAATAATGGAAGAAGCAATTGCAATGGTAATGAGTGGGAAAATGAGTGTTTCCAAAGCACAAGGAATTTATGGGGTACCTCACAGCACTTTAGAATATAAAGTAAAAGAAAGATCTGGAACATTGAAGACTCCGCCGAAGAAGAAACTCCGATTACCAGATACTGGCTTATTTAATATGACAGATTCAGGGACTGGCAGCTGCAAAAATAGTAGCAAGCCTGTGTAGATTAATTGTTAGCAAATTGTTTTGTGTGTGTGTATGTATGTCTATATACACACACAGTGTGAGAAATACATATGCTCACTCTGACAGAAGACGTGAAATTATACAGTTCAAAAACCACATACATGCCTTTTGAAAAATAGTTTTATTCAGGGTTTTCACTGTGGACAGAATTATAGAGTTCCTCACTTAATTCTGATAGTGTGTATTTAATATAATCCTTGTATAAATAGGTGAAAAGATTCAGGTTTTATTTAGTAGTCAATAGCATAAAGATGTTTTGGGAAAACGAGTATTTGTCATGTGAAGCATAATTTTTAATTGGTGAAGAACCACTCTACCCATTCAATAATCCATCTTATTACGGAAATACACAACCAAGGGTTAGCAGACTTTTATACTTCACAGAATACTTGCAATAAATTGTAAGTAACTCAGATTATACAAGTCAAGGGATTTTTTTTAAAAAGCTAGTTCCTTACAAGGAAGTGGATTTATGAAGTATTAGTAGGATATAGTACATTCTGTGAAAGAAAAAAAAGTTCATTGTTACTTAAATATCCAATACAAGTAAGAAAAACATTTCATTACTAAAAATGTGTGTTTAGCAGGCATAAACTGCATTTTTTTATCATTTTAAGGAAATTTTGTTGTTGGTTTAGAAAGAAATCGGTGTTTACAAAGTGTACACTTATGAAACCTGAGAAATTACTGTAGTTATAGAATTATTAAATATGAAATAAGATGGAATACTAAGCATAGAATAATTTAAACTTTTAACATAATTTTCCTTTTTAGTTTGAAAAATAAGGTAACTTGTAAGGTTTAAAAAGAAAGTTGGAATGCAACTTAAAGCATGTTCATAATGTGCACAGAATGAGCTTGAGAATGGTTTGGGTTTGTTTGGTTTTTTGTTTAAAGTGCTGGTTAGTTGATGTTATGACTACTTAAAATTTGATTGTGTCACACTCCTATTGAAAAACCTCACTGTAACTGTAATGTATTTGCTGCTGTGACATTTCAAAACATTTTCAGTTTATCAAAATGAATACCAAGTTACATTATCATTTTGCTAATAACCAAATTTGCAGTTCAGGGTCTTGATAGAAATACAAATATTAAACAGTGAAGCTGTTTTGAGCTTTCAATAATATAAATTCTTTATAAATTTGGTAGTTAGAAGTTAGGCAGTTCACTTTAAATATGTAACTTTTAATAGAATTTAAGGGAGACCAATTACCTTCATATTGCAGTTTTTACATGAATTTCAAAGTATTCACATTGGACTTTATATCATGCTTAATTTTTTTGTGTAATATCACAAAGTATATGTCTACATATGAAGAATGGGGGCTTGCTTCATACATTCGATACTGAACATCAGTGCCCTTTTCCTCTCAAAATGTCATTTTTTCTGTATGCATCTAACTTGGCGTAGAAAAAGACTTTTCTCAACTTTTATACATTTGGTGCATATGCATACATTTTTTCCCCACTTAAATTTGCATGTGTCTAGGTTAAATATATAAATGAAATGGGACATTACATACATATGGGCCACATCAGGTAATTTGATTTGTAGATAAACTTGCCATTAAATTCAGTGGATAGCATACTGCAATATTGATGGTGAAATCTAGCCCATATTTATTAATGCTACTAAAAAACAACAACTTACATTTTAAGACAGAATAATCCTTTGAAGCTGCACGACCAGTATCTCAGTTCTTTGGTCTCTCAGATCTATACTGAATCTTTTTCAGTGATTAAGGTTTACTTGCATATTACAGAATGAATCCTTTTTTTAAGCAGAACTGTACCTGATAACAAGGAGGTTGCAAAACAGCAGATGTCACGGTCATCTTTCATTTTAAAATAATTAAGCCATATTTTGTGAGGGCCAGAAGGATTAATTTGTGAATATATCCTGACTGGAAAATGAAGCTGAAAAAACCTTAAAATGTTTCAAGATCGGTCTTTATACAGTTTTACTTGCAAAAATTTGGGGCTTCAATACATTGCCTGATATTTGTACCATACTAGTGTTTTCTACTCCTCAGACAATGTTATAAATTTGAGTCAGAAGTTTATATTGAAGGCAAGCTACAGTACTCTTTTTATATCATTTAAAAGATGACCTGACCAAAAAATTAACAGGATTCATAAAATCAGGGATCATTTTACTATTGACTTAACAGTACTCAGTAGTTTTGTATGTAATATTATAATTAATTTTCAACATTTTAGTACTTGTATTTATTTTTGGTCAGAAATAGTATATTAAAATATTTTTTGATAGTTTATAGATGATACTCAACCTGTAAGTGTTTAAAGGAACAGAATTATTTGTTTCTAATTATTAGGCTAACCTTTGATTACACAACTAAGGAAAGGCAGGGAAATGTGTAGATTCTCCTTCCCCAACCCCGATGTATTCCATTAAATGTCATTTGAATTACACGTTTTGAACTGTTTTATAAATTCAGTTACCAGTCACTACTTAGTAATTGACAATTTCTGAAAATTCTTGTTTCAGCAGAATTTTAAATGAAGGTGAAAGCAAGCCCTACATGCTTTCTACTTATTTGAATGTTTCTCAAGTATTTTATATTAAAAAACAGTGCCTCTGTTTTTAGAACTACTGCTCAGTAAAGCTGTTTAAACCATTTCTGGTAGCTAATGACAATTTTATATTAAATTGTATTTTAACTTTAGTGAGACTGATTTTTTTAGTTGTTTACAGTAAAAATACTTGTATTTGTTTTTTAATTGCAGTATTTCCATTGTCGCAGTAATTTAGTAAAACTCTGTGGCTGCCTTGATTTTTGACAGATTTTTGTTAACAACTGATTTTTAGGCAATTAGTTATATTTATGCATAAATCAATTGCACTATAATTCATGAATTATTTATTACAATATTTTCTAATGAATTCCATGTATTTGTCTTGTGTTGTAAATGTACTGTAATTCTGTTTCTTCTTTGTGTTGTTATATTCCTAAATCTGATTGTATGAATTTAATTGTTTAGTTAACGTGTTTCTACGTTGTAATTTGTAGTAAAGCACTTCAATGCTTTTGCACATAAATTTACAACACTGATGTGTGATTGATTTGCTCATTCAGTAAAAAAAAAAAAAGAAAGAAACAAAAAAACCTGTACACTGACTCATTTGACTTACTCCTGAGGCACAAGTTTATTAGCAGTGGCATAAGATTAAGAGCTGTACAAATGAAGCACATAATGACTAATTTACTATGAGAATTTTATATATCAGAAATAGCAGCTTTGAGGAAGGATCATTTCTCAGAATTGATGCATTACTCATAAATGAGAAGTTCAGAAAACTAATTTTATAACAGTTACATCCTTTAGTTTGGAGGTAAAAATTATCTTATATATTACAGATAATATATAGCTTTTTTTGAGGGATTTATTTACTTAGTAAAGTCAGAAGACAAACATTTCTATAAGACAAATTTATATTTCTATAATAGTTCTGTACTGTTCATATGAGTACTTGAAAGTTATGTTCTGTTCCCAGTTTTGTTCCTGTTCCCAGTCTGCAAAGAAGCTGCTAGGCTGATCTATGTTAATCTGTGGCTGAGACGACAGGGTAGAACGCAGGGGAAGGAAATCTTTTGGGAGTCCTCTGGTAGAGCTCTTTCCTGATAGTTTTTTGGATTTGTGGAGGAGGCAAATGTTGACTTCTTTATACATAAAATAATAGGCTGAGAGGCTAGTACTTAACCTTATCACATCTCTGCCTTTGTGCCAATTTTGGACTCCAGTCAGTCCCCACTCCATGGCATTAACTGCCCCTGCCCTCTAGTAGGGAAATAATGTCATTCCATGCTTAACTTTGTCTTCAGAGATACTGTGCACAAAAGGTACTGGGGCAGCAGTGCGTATTGATCCTCTCGCCTCTCAACCCCTCTATTTCCTACCCCCTCTCTCTAGCCATCTTTTTGCGTGGGATTTGTAGGAAGTGTAAGACTGTTCTGTGAAGGAAGTATGCAGTTGTGAAAGTGATAGCTCTTCCTTCTATGAAATCATTGTTTAAGCCTTCTGTCTTGAGGATAGTCTAAACTACTGCATGACAACTCAAATTTAAAGGGCTGTAGGAAGGAGTTACAGGAAACTGAAACAGAATTCCATAATTGTATTGAAAAGCTACTAAAAATTAGTTTGTTTAAATATGTGGACATCTCTACAGAGAGACACTTTAAAGAAAATGTGTTGCCTTAATGCTTTGATTTGTTTACATAGTAAGCTCTGTTCCCAAATGGCGACCAAGTAGGGGGTGATGTATTTTCACAAACTCGGAAGATCATTGGAGTGTGGTACTAATTACAATAGAATAGATGAAGTGAAGTTGTCTGTTAGCTTTAGAAACTAACACATGCAAAGGGAAAGCAGATTATAGATGTTACACAAGGGTAGATAACCAGGAAAGAAATTGTATTAGAAGAATGTGCAGTATGTCTGTGATAACCAGGATATTGGTTTGTACAATGGGTATCAACCCATTTGCAAATTCAAAGGTGTTTTGAGGCCTTTGAATATTTTGGTAACTGACTTTGAGAACGCTTTGGGGCTCTGGAAGTTTCTTCCACCAGTGAGCATGTTTTCAATATCAGTTATGGATACAGATCCTCTACAATTAAAGCTCTCCAGTGAAACTCCATTAGACGTACCTTGCAAGACTAGACAGACAGAAAGATATCTGTCTAGAGATTCAGTCTAAAGAGACTGTACTATAGCCATCTTCTTACCAAATTAGTACTTAACGAATTTACTGCAATGTACAAAGTACTGAAGACCTAGTGCCATGTTCATTTTTCCTCTATCTAGCCTTTCAAAACATTATTTAAAGTCGTGGTGGTGGGGAGGGCAATTAGTTTTTATCTGTAATAGTATTACTAGAATAAGCTTTGTTTTCACAAGTGTAGTGATACATTTCAACACCTTGTGACTCCTGAGTCTGTTGGACTGAGTAACACTCAGACTCTTCCCAAAGTAGTGGCGTTTCAGAAACAATTAAATCCTGACAATGACATGCCCTTGAATAATACCGATTTTACTTTAGATTGCAAGTGCAAAAAGGTTTTTTATTGTTTTTAAGAATTCAGTTATTTCAGTTTAAACATAATCATAATTTCAACTAGTACAATCACAAGTATCTTAATGCTTTTGTGAGTTAGTATCATCTAGATGCTTGATTTTGAATATATACCGTTTCATACTAAATATTACAGGAGAAGGAAGAAACATGAGGAATTATTAAGCATAGTTGGCTGTTTTGAAGCTCTAAACTTTAAAATCTGTGTGGGACAATAAAAATACAAATTTATATGTATACTTTCCAGTAAGAAACCTGAAGCTTAGTTATTATTGATGCTAATAACATTGGATGTGAGCTAATTAATGAATAGGTAACTATATAAATACAGCACATTAAATTCTAAATATGTTTGTTCATTGATCAATGCAGTTGTAAACCCAATCAAAATGAAATTTTTTTGAAAGTACAGGCTTAAATGCAAAAAATTACAGGAAATAATAGTAGGGCAAAAAGTTAGTGTCATGTTCAGAGTTTGGTGATATGTTTAAACAATACATACTTTTCTAAAACAGAATTCTTCTAACATTTTCTGCTCATGCAATTGGTTTCAGTAAAACATTTGAATTAGGTGTTAACTATCTGTTGATAGTTGCTATCCAGCATAAGGATTTTGTATTTAGTTGAAGAAATATCTGTATTAATTTCTACCATGGAAAATTTTCAGCTTTTCAATATAAATGATTGATTAGGTAAGTAGTGACATTAGTTTTAATAATTTATAAGAAATGAATAAAATAGTTAAAGTAGTATTTTATAAGTTTTTTTATTTTGAGTTAACATCTTTGAGAACAACTGCTCAGAAGTCTTACTTAGATATAGGCCCACCCTGTAATTGAGATTTAAAGGATATAAACCTTTGTCACAGAAGTTATTTATTCCAGTGGTGATTATCTCTGTTTCTGTTTAATGAAGGAATCCATGTGTGTGTGCACGCACGTGTGTGTATGTGTGTGTAATATATTGCAACGAAGAGCCTGTGATGCACGACTGCAATTTATTTAAAAGCTAGAAGGAAACTTTTTGCCTACAAAGAACAGTTACAGTAGCAAGTGGCTATTTTTTCCATTTTCTGTTAGCCTATTAAGTGCTCTTTAAAAATAAATGTATAAATAAAAATATCTTTAGAAGGATCTTTAAAGAGTATTCTGAAGAGCATTCAATACAATTTGGTATATGAACAACTTAGGGTGGGATTCAGGAGAGATGGATCCATTCTTGCCTCTGCCACGACCTTCGGTTGTGACCTTAGGCAAGTCTTTTACCCTCTCTTGGCCTCAGTTTGTGAAATGCGAGTAATACTAACCTCCCTGGGTTCATGATGAGGTTTTCCTTTGTTAATGACTCAGGTAGTTTGAAATATAAGAAAGTTAACATTATTGTAATTATATTTAGATACAAGAAGCTGTGTTTCAAATTATTCTTTTTGTCCCTTAATTTCTTCCTGATTATTTTTCTTATGGTAGGACTATCACTGCTATGGATAAGATGCACATCATTGCTAGTGACACTTGCAAGTATGCTTGAATGGCGTAAATAGAACAGAACTGTTTTGCAGACTTCAGATTTTTAGGCTTGAGTTTAACCACTGTAACAAACATTAGATATGGTGTTTTACTGTAATTTATATTTTGTTTTGATTTGTTTTCATTTTCAGTTCAAGCTCAACAGCTGATGCAAATTCAGAGGAAACGGCTAATTTGGAAAAAGGAAAATCAACATTAAACAAAGTTTTGGAGTCTTTTTGTTCATATCACTGGCAACAGACTTTGGCTATGTTAAAATTTTTAATACAAGATGAAAGTGTTCCTATAGTTTGCAATTGCAAGCAAACACATTTGGTCCACTCTGAAACTTCCAGTTCCCTTACTGAAGAGGATGTTCACGTTTCATTTTGCAATTGCAATGGACATGTGCTGACAAAAAGGTGCTGTTTACAAAATCAAAGACCAAACACTTGTTTACCGCCTCTGTCTGTTTGTATTAAAGATTTCCATTCTTTGTCATGCCAAGCTGTAGCAATTGGATGTATTAAGACAATGGTGAACAAAGCATGTAGTTCTCATAAGTATTGTGCTGAACAATTGCAAAATTATAACAAGCATTCTGTGAAAGCAGCAGCATGTGCATATTCAACTAAGGACTGTGATCTCTTGAACATTAAAAATTCAAATAGATCTCGGAGCCCATCACCACCTCCACTATCACCTGTACAGAATAAAGAATTTGAATCATCGGAAGAATCGGTTATAGATTTTCCAACTTTAGACAATAACAAGCTTGAAATATCCATTAACCAGCCTCCATCCCTCTTGCCAGCTGAAGGAAGCAAAGGAGAATTTGAATATGAAGGTAAAACATGCAGAGGAAAAGAGACTGAATATTCAGATGGAACATTGCTATCAACAGACCAAGAAAGCAACAATTATTATCTAAAGTCTGAGAAGGCTGAGAAAGGTGAACATTCTGCCATTTTTCAAGATTTAATGGACCGTATTAATGAAAAGTTAAAATCAATAGATACTACAGATATAGCAACAAATCTTGTAAAACTTTCTAGCAGTGACAGGGCACCAGAAAGTGATGTCAAATTGGGGGACTTCATAACGTCTCTTTTGCATAATGCTAAGGCAAGTGATTACAGCTTTATGGAGTTACTTCACCAACATGATAAACAAATGGAAAATAAAATTATCCAAACAAGATTTCGCAAGCGCCAGGAAACTTTATTTGCAACGTATAATTCTCCCGATTCACCATTCATTCGACGACAGTCTTTGCAAATCAAGAGGGAGCTTGCAAGCCTTGATGAAACTCATGTAAGAAGAAAGTCAATTTCTGAGAGAAATGCAAAGAAACCCTACAAAAAAAATTTGATAAAATATATCGAAACAAAAGAGACAGTTTTACTGTGATAGAAGATGAGGCTTTGCAACATTTTGAAAGTAATCCATGCATGAATTGCCAAACCAAACCAATGTGCTTTCCAGTACACCAAACAGAGTCTTTCAAACTACCTCTTGCTAATTTTCAAACCAGCTCTGGCTTTCTTGTTCTTTCAGAAAACAGTGCTATTGCAGCCAGCCAGGAGGGGCTCACAAAAACACAAGGAGATTGTGCAACCTTAAAAGAGACTGATCAGATTCCTCTAAAGGATGAGAGTAACAGAATCTTGGGCAGAACTAGACGTAACGTTGTGGCTCCTGGATGGTACTCTGTGTATGTAACAAACAATATTGTGTTTAGAAAGTCATCCAATGCAAAAAAGTCTTTAGAAAGTTTGGAAAAAATGAAAATAAATAAAGATGTTCATGCTGAAAGATGCAGCGACATAAATATAAGCAAAATTGTGAGAGACACAAATCTGCAAGTTGTTGTAGAGCGTTTAGAAGATACAATAAACTTAGCCAGAAAGACTAACAACTCATTGCTGGATGGTTACAAGATAAGCCAAAAATTAAAAGGTAATGCTTATGAACAGATTATGAGCCCAGCTGCTAGAAGAGGCTTACCTTCCACTCTGAATGAAACGGGATGCACAGGACAAAGCTTCTGTCCACATTCACATGTGCCAAGCAGTAGTAAAACCAAAACTGTGTGTGTGACAACAAACAAACAAGAGATGGCTATAGGTCAAGAAATTAATGACAACCTTTTGAAATCTCTGACCTTTGATTCATCCAGTTCAGCCTCCAATCATGGGGACTTGCATACAACTTCTGAAGGTGGGGAGATCTCGTCTCCCTTAAACTACTCTAGTCCTATTAAGCTGATGTTTGTCTCAGAGGTTAATAGTAGTGAAGGAGTCAAATATACTTTGACATCTGCAGCTGCATCTTCTAAAGGAAGCACAGATATTTGTTTGTTTCAGGGGCACGCAAACACTTTCTTAGACAAACAGGCCGCAGGAGATCTTTCTCATGCAATCTGTGTCAAGGATTGTGATCACAATGAAAATGATGCCAAGGAGGAGTCAAGTTGTGTTCGTGCAGAAGCAATTACAAGTTCTTGTCTAGTTGCTCAAACTAGCTTAAATGACTCGAAACAAAATGACGAAGTTGTAGAGAAATCAAGCAGTAGCAGTGAATCAGTTTTAAAAAGAAAACCTGGTAGACCAAAAAAAATAGGTCCTCAAGTTGTTAAACAGGTTAAGAGACCTATTGGACGGCCTCCAAAACCAAAAACAGATGTGACTGAAAGCACAGAGCGTAGACCTGAATGTAGAAGTGATGGTAAAAGTACCAAATCTGATGCAGCCGTAATGGAAGAAGTTAACAGCAACAAAAATATTACTGTGACAGTTGTTTTTGGAAGGTCAAGAAGAACTAAGAGACATGTTTCTGAAGGTAACCTAAACGTAATCAGCGTTCTGCCCACACAACACATTGATTCTAATTTTGCCAATGACCACAGCAAAGCGAGGCACAATGCAGAAACTGAAAATGCTTTCACTGAAATAGTAAAAGCCTTACAGAATTCTTCTACTGAGAACGAGGTCTCTGGTTATGACTATGTCAGACCTATCAAGAGTAACCTAGCATCACCACATCCTTGCAGCAATGTTATACGGCCAATTAAGAAACCGTTCACCACCATTCGAAAACCTGGTAGGCCAGCAAAAGTAAAAATCTCTGGCATATCAGTGACTGTTAACAGAGTTTCACCTCAGGAGAGAAAAGTGAGTATTAGCAACTGTTTGCCTCCTTTACAACAGCAGAATGCCTTAGAAAAAAACATAGCACAGGAGAGAAGAAGTCAACTGTGCAATAATATGGGTCAAGTAAAGAGCACGCAGAAAGATTCTAGAGAGGATGGATCAAACAATGTTATCACAACAGTGCCAAGAAAACGTGAAATTCCATTGAGACATTCTGCTAGAGACAGAAAACCCTCGCTGCATTTTTTACATTCATTAACATCTTCTAGTGCATTTACTTGTAGAAGTGCCTTACTACATAAATCTTACAAACTCCATTTGAAAAAAGCTAAAGATCGAAAGGAAAAACGTAGGCAATCAAATCAGAGCACGGCATCCAAAGATACCTCAGAACTGAGACATTCGGGAAATGCAAAAAAGGATCTTAAGGATGGTGAATTTGGGCCCATTAATGAAGTATCATCGGATCCCATTTTTTCATCGAATCCCTCTCTTAGGTGGTGGGCTACTTCCACTTCAAGTGACACTCTGTTGGAAGAGCTAAATCATAGATTTGAACAGATAACTAATACCTGGTTGCGAGTGGGGGGAAATGAGTTTGATAAATGTGTATGTGAGAAAAGGGATCCCATTGAACAAGACTGTAATACTGAAATGTCAAACCCTTTAGACTCCTGCCTTGTAGAATTTGAAACATCACCTATAAAAATGCTTTTTCAGAAAAAGTGTAATATGGATGAACTCTGCACCTGGTTTATGCAAACTACAGAAACACAGTCTCTCTCTCTAGTGAGAAAGGCAAATGCTCGCAATCCTTTAGAAGTAGTTAGTACTAGAGAGATAAAGATGGAAACTAAACAGTCTGATCTTAGTACTTGCCCTTTCAGAAAGCACTTTAAAAAGTTTGCACTATCCTCTCCTTCAAAACCAGCAGGGAAATTACAAATATTACATAACATGGTGAGGTCTCCAGTCTTAAGCGTGAAAAGTAATTTCACGTTAGCCAGATTAAAAAGAAATGAATTTAAGAAGTTACAGCGTGATAGGTGGGGACAAACGAAAAAGCTCTATAATCAGGCTCCCAGAGGCTGGAGATCAAAAAAGAAAAACTTATCGTTCTTTTGCCAAAGCCGGTTGTTTAAAAGTACAAGTGGGGAAACCAATGATGAAATGCCCAAGCTCCAGGAAAAAAATACAGTAGAAATCCAGCCCACTCAGACTTTGGTAGAATCTCAGAGTAGCCTCTTGCCAACTGAAAATGAAGCCAGAGATGCATTTGTTCAACAGATGATGAGATCTTCTGACTTTAACCCACATCCTGGTTTAGCAAATATACTTAAGGCACATGCAGAGACAAATGGAACAATTTGTTGCCAACAAAACGTTAGAAAAGAACAAAGCCAAGATAAACTGTTTCAAAATACTTGGAAAGCCAAAACCTTTAAAGATTGTAGAATATTTCTGAGAAAAATCAACCATATTGAGCAGCACAATGCATTGAAGTTAAATAATGTCATTTATTCTCCTGAAGCTGTTGAAAGTAAAAGCAATCAGGCCTATATGGAAGAAAAAAGACATCCTCTTTTAAGGTCCCATTCTACTAAGCAAAATGCATTAAAGAAACAAGAAAAGGAAATGGAAACATCTAAAGGATCTAATTCTTCTAAAGTGACTGAAAGGCTGGATGACCAGTTTCACAGCAGAAAATTAAGTAGTGGTGTAAACCATGATGATAATCTTGCTGGTAGTTCTGAAGTTCTTATCAGAATAAACAAAAGAAAAAGTCCACAATGGGAGACCACTGATACAAATATAAGAAAAAGGCATAAGAGACAATCATGCAGTAGTGGACAAATGGCAACTTATTACCCAAAGTACCAAGTAGGTAAGTTCCTGTTCCCCACTTCATCTTAAAATTGCAGTCTTAAAGAATTGGAGAAGTCAAACAACTAAGCACTTTGGATTTTTCTTTTTATTGCATGATATTCATTTTAATTTCAGAGAAGTCATGAAATTAAACATTGTATAGCATCAGAATAATGCAGAAAGTGCAATTTTAAAATGTATCTAATATTTTACACAAATCTTTCGCCTACAGTAGGTGTGTTATATACTATTACAGCTATAACACACCAAGATAAAAAGACCTAACTCATAGTTCAGACAGACAACAAATCAAGTTCTGACATATCTGAAATCAGTTGCAACTGGTTATTGATTTCAAAAGGAACAGAATTTCATTCCACTGTGTAGTTTCTCATATTGTGAGTGAGGGTAAATTATAAAATGAAGCAGAAATTCAGTGTATTAACATATAGTTGTTTAAAAAAAATTGTCATTGAATGATTTCTAATTTAAATCTGTAATGGTTTTATAATTATATAGTAAAAAATAGTACTATGTACTTCTGAGAAGTATTCATTCAGAGATCCGTTTTAGTATCCATTCAATGCCAAATGAAATTTGCTGACTCTAAAGGGTTTGCACATTGAATCCTTACAGAACAATTTAAAATACAAAATTATTCTAGACAAGTACAATATACAGTTACTATGCTAAATGCATTGGCTTGCAATCTTTTTAGGCTAGTGTGAAATTAAATCCATTTTTAAAGCTAGATATGATAATACATTGTAATACAACTGTGATCTCAGGCCATTATATTACTTACAAAGAGGGTACACTTGTGAAATTATTTTTGTTGGGTGAAGAGATCTCCCTAAACAGAAGTCTCAACTCATTTCAATAAAATAACTAAGGTGTGAAATACTCACCAAGTAAAAAAAAAAGTTCTGCAATAGGAATTTAATTACTGCAGAAGTATTCATTTGTAGAAACAATATTGTATTAGCTAATCTGATTATATTGCCCGAAGAATAAAAAAAATATTCAAAATGTCAGAGCAAAATCTTATATCCCCCTTTGTATTCTATACTGTAGAAAACTATCCCTGATAATAAACCAAAGAGTTCATTTAAGTTGTAATATAAACATTATTATGGCTCTTGTATACTTTATTTCTTTTGTGCTTTATGTGATATATAAAATTCTTCATATTAAGCTCATTCAGTGTAACCCTGCTTTTCCAAAGTACAGCATTTTTAGACTATTATTTTGTATTTAATTCACTGATTTGGGGCCAAACTCAACATAAAAGACTTGTTTTTAGGAAGTTCAAACCTTGACACAAGATTGCTGTAAAAAAGCCAGACCTAGAAAAGGGAAGGGTAACATCTATCTGTTTCTTTTTTTGCAAATGAAGAAAGAGCTCTCTCATACTTTTATTTCATAATTTTTACTGTAGTTGAGAAAAGTTTGGATTCAAATTATATTTATCTTTAAACTTTTTCTTGCTATGGCAATGTAAGACCTATTACTGTGATATGGTCTCATGTTAGTTTTAATTGGGACTGAACTTTATTTACCTGATAAATTTCCTCCTTTAGTTTGGGATCTTCAGGAAATCTGATAACTATTTTGATATTTTACATTATTTCATTTACAGTTTTTGTTATTTTCCCTTTTACTCATAGTTTCTCACATCAGTTGTTGTCTTTAGAAAGGATATGACAGAAAGTTCATTGATAAAGGAAATGTTCAATGACGACGAATTATGATTCTGGATTTTTCTCCGCAATTGTAACCCCAAATCTTTTCTAGGTGTACTGTTGCAGTATCAGGGGATTGTCTGATATAGAAAAGGATGTCTTGTTTTGGCATGTTGATGCAGCATCATGTACTGCCTGCACTAGCCAAGGAAATCATATAAACGTTTTTAGTCTAGAGTAGAGCTACTGGCTAAAAAGAAGGAACAGGATTTCTAGCTGTGCATGCATGTGTTTTCAAACATAATTCCTGCATCTGGAAATTTAATGCACATGGAAACATCATTATTCATTCATATGTTCTTTGGACTGTATTTTTGTTGATGTGGTATCATAAACTATGTCGTTGTTCTGTTGTCATGCTTGAAATGTTCTTATATACACACTTATGGTCAATATTTAAAGTTTTTCTTCCAACTTTTACTGATCTTTGTGTCTTACCGAATATTCTTGAAAGAAAGAGGTGGTGTGATGCTGTTTTATTGTGAAGCATTGTGGCAGGTAGGCAGAACGTTGTTACCGACTTCTTATGTATACTCAGTTTTTGTTAGAATGTGCAAGTGAGAGTAAAGCAATTGAGTTCTTACAGCTCAAGGTAGTATCAAGCAACTAGAACTAGCCATGTACTCATTGTAGCAACAGAAGAGAGTTAATCACTTTTTCATATTGCCTGTTTTATTCAAGATAAGGTGGATGGTAGACACATCGGTCCATATGCTGTTTGTTACCTCTTGACTTCTGAACTGTTGCTTCAACAATGCATTTGATGGGGGCAGTTCCCTTTTACTGTAAAGCTATGTTCTGACCATTTTAATTTCTTTAGCAACACTGAAACATTATTACTGTCTGTGGTGGCAAAGAAAATTATGTGAACATGTTTTTAGGAAAGCATTTATGTTTTCTTTCCATGGGAGTGGTTCAGTGTTTTTCCTTGTAGCACTGAAGACCACATTGACGTGCTTTGGACTTGGCCAGATTAGATCTAAAAAAGCTTTGAGAGAGCCAAGCTAAAATAAGAGAAACTACTATCCAACAATAAAATGGGACACTGTAAAAGACTCCTTTTTAGGAACTTACAATGTACTGAATATTTTAAAAATCTACTTCAGAGGGTGTGGATTTCTCACAGATGCAAAGGAGGCTGTGGACCTACTACAGCAGCAGGCAGTACTGTGTGCTGTGATGACATGACATACCTATTTACTTACCTTTTGTATCAGGGTGGGTGTTCACAAACAAAAGCTTTTAAAAATCAGTTCCAATCACTTGAAGCTAGGATATTGTCTTCATCTAACATGAACTTTTTCAATTTCTCCCTTATAATTTGGCTTTTCTTAAAGTAGGCTGGAGTTTTAGAAGAAAATCTATTGTATTTGTTAGCAGAGAATATAAACTTTCAATTCTAATTTTCCGTTATATTTGAATGCTGTTTTTAAATGCTTTTTTAAAGAGATCAAGTTAGCATAGTACTTAAAATGAGAATTTGCTAATCTTTGTAATCATTTCAAAGTTGACTGCAAGAATTAGGAATCTAACTGTGAAAACTTGGTATTTTTATGACTCTAATTGGTCTCTTGATTGAGCATGTAAAATAACATCTATATTAATATGACAGCAGACAAAACTTCTCTTAAATTTGACTGCCATTGCCATAAATTTACTTAAAATTGTGAGGGGAAAATTTTGTGAACTCTTTTTACACCTCTGTATTAGTTGCTTATTTGTCTTACGGTAGTGCAATCCAGTAGCAATAAGGCTACACAATGTGAATTGCTTTCCTACTACTGTGGAAGACATTAGTCTCACACCAGTGATCTAGTGACAAAAACAATTGTTTTTAGCAAGTGTCTTCAGCTTTCTCTTTCACAAAGGAGTACATTCTGCACTCCTAGTGTGGAACAAATTTAAAATATTAGGTTAGGTAAAATGCAAAAGAGACGTAGTGTAATAGTCATTAAATCTGTTGATTTTGAGAAATCCTTTTCAACAGCCATATTTTAGCTTTTTTCACAAAGGCTTTTCATCAGAAGGTTACTTGGCTTCAGAATAAGTTTCACCTGTGAAGTGGGGTAAGCAGATAGAAAGTAAGAAAATAAATAGAAAATGTAGAAACGTTATTGAAATGAATGACTATTCTCAGTAAGTGGGCCATTTTTAATACAGAACTGTAAAAGCAGAAAGATAGACTTGATATGTGGTTGACTATACATGTATAATAAATCTTGACTCATTTAATGAACTTAATGGTCTCTGCCTCATTCCCCTTAATGCAACAACAGGAGCTCTAATACCACAGTCTAATACTCCATCTTGTTTTGCACTCTGGAATTCCACTTACCAAATGTAATTATATAGTCTTTCCTTTCCTTGTCTTTCTCTCTCATCATGTAATCTAGCGTGAGGTGTATAAATTTTGGGTGCTGTTTTGTTTTAAACTGTGGTCATTTATGTATTGCCTTGGGGTATGCTGTTCCTCATGCTCTCTTGGAGGGTTCTGAGCTATGGATTTTTGCTTTTGCTTATTTGACTAAGACTTGATTAGAAGACTACTGTCTTCTTTCAAAGAACTCAACTCTGTGAAGTCTTTCGTTTCCTTTACCTGCAAGGAAATTTCTGTAGCTTAGTGTCATGATCATTAAGCCTTTGTGTAGGGTTTATATACCCAGTTTTGTACATAAGTGGGGGTTTTTTTCCCCATCATTTTATTCAGTATTGTTTTGTTATCTCTCTTTAATTCAGTTTCCTCAAGAATTGGGAAACTCATGCCTGCCTTTTCGTCCTCAGTCCTGAGGAAATGGTTAGATTTTTCAGCTTCCTTTAGGGAACTAAGGAAGCTTGAGGACACAGCCTCAAGCTTCGCCAGGGGAGGTTCAGGTTGGACATTAGGAAGAATTTCTTTTCAGAAAGGGTTATTAGACATTGGAATGGGCTGCCCAGGGAGGTGGTGGAGTCACCATCTCTGGATGTGTTTAAGAAAAGACTGGACATGGCATTTAGTGCCATGGTCTAGTTGACAGGGTGGTGTCAGGGCAACGGTTGGACTCGATGATCCCTGAGGTCTCTTCCAACCTGGTTCATTCTGTGATTCTGTGGTTGAACTGTTAATACTATATAAATACAGACAGGCTTCTGTCTTTCTGCTTAAGCCTTTCTCCAGAAGAGAAAATACTGTTTTCCCAGGCCTGCTTAGCACTTTTGAAAATATGACAAGTACATATCCTTTTTAAAATCCTCTCTTCTGTTAAGTTTACTGCCTTAAAGCAGAGCTTTGGTTGATGTTAGACAGAAAAGAATAGAGGTCAATCAACACAGCTTGTGACGATGTAACTTGTAAATAAAGTATTTATGTAGTCCGACGATCACAAAGAAGGATAATTATACTGAAGCAATTCCACGTTCTGGTGTTAAGCATGGGAAAATATTCCTGTTTAAGAAAGATGCTTTAATTCATAGAGGCATGTGTTCTGTGCCTTTATTTGCATTCCTGTATCATTTATATGCTAAAGCTAGTGGTGTTTTTTTTCCTTTCACCAAATTCTTGTAAAGTGTCTTATACTAGAATCTTCAGTTAGTTCCATTCAAAAAGTGCAGATTCTGGTTCCAGAATCGAGGGGAAGATTTGCAGTGGTGTGAGATGACTGAGCTGTTGTTTGCATGTGTTCTTGGGTAGATCTTCCTTCCCTAATTCCTCTTTCACTCCATCAAAAAAATAGTTGTAGTCTGTCCTTTGATGATTCAACACCTTTTTCAGATTTTCAAGACAAATACAATGCTGCATTTATTCACTGTTTATCCTTTTGCTAGCAGAGTCCTTTTGTTTTGCTGTAATTACACAGTTGTGCCTTAAAGACATTGTTTAAACAAGATTTGAGACTAACAGAAATGTTTTCATTATTTTAAAGTATTTCAGGAGAAAATCTAAACATTTCTTTGCAGAGCTTTACAGAGAGGTGCTAAATTTTATGAACTTAACTGAAATTATGTTTCAGATGTATGTAAACATTTGGTAGCTGTTAGAAATTGTCTTTCATTTATTGTGTTCTTTCTTCCTGGTATTCATTTGGTAACTAGATGTTAATTTAATACAAATAAGATTTTTGCCATATTTTAAGGACAGCATTTTCTTTTCATCAGACTTTTTTTCTCTGGTGTTTCCTACGGTCAACATGAAAAAGAAAGACTCTCTGCCCTTTAAAATAGCCTTGAATGTTGAGTGTTCCCCATCATACTGAGTGTTTCTGAAAGCTGTTGACAGCCTTCAGGTTCTAATTAAGCCAGATATTTTTACAATGATCAACAACTAATTAGATGGATGTATCTGAATGGAAATTGTTTTATATGGGAAGCCAAGATTTTAGGAGTAGCATTTTGCATTCACATGCACACACCACTACAACATCATAGCTTGACAGTTTTGCCCTTAGTGGTAATTGAGGTAGTGTCATGCTTTGTGGTTTCAATGTAATATAAAACCTTAACAAAGTTTGATTCCTAGTTATTTAAAAGATATTATTAGATATTTTAAAATGAGAGAATCATAAAATGATAGAATGGTTTGGATTAGAAGGGACCTTAAAGATCATCTAGTTCCAACCCCCCTGCTGTGGGCAGGGACACCTTCCCCTAGACCAGGTTGCTCAAAGCCCCATCCAACCTGGCCTTGAACACTGCCAGGGAGGGGGCAGCCACAGCTTCTCTGGGCAGCCTGTTCCAGTGTCTCACCACCCTCACAGAAAATAATTTCTTCCTAATATCTAATCTAAATCCACCCTCTTTCAGTTTAAAACCGTTACCCCTCGTCCTATCTCTACATGCCCTTGTACAAAATCCCTCTCCCGCTTTCCTGTAGGCCCCCTTCAGGTACTGGAAGGCTGCTATAAGGTCTCCCCAGAGCCTTCTTTTCTCCAGGCTGAACAGCCCCAACTCTCTCAGCCTGTCTTCATAGGAGAAGTAAGTGCTCCAGCCCTCTGAACATCTTCGTGGCCCTCCTCTGGACTAACTCCAACTGGTCCATGTCCTTCTTATGTTGGGGGCCCCAGAGCTGGACGCAGTACTGCAGGTGGGGTCTCACAAGAGCAGAGTAGAGGGGCAGAATCGCCTCCCTCAACCTGCTGGCCATGCTGCTTTTGATGCAGCCCAGGATGTGGTTGGCCTTCTGGGCTGCAAGCGCACATTGCAGCTCATGTTGAGCTTCTCATCAACCATCACCAAGTCCTTCTCCTCAGGGCTGCTCTCAATCCATTCTCTGCCCAGCCTGTAATTGTGCTTGGGATTGACAAATCAGAAGAAAATGTTTGGAAACTCAGGTTATCTTTTTTAACAAATAGAAACATACAAAAATATATGATCTATAGACCTGTACCTATATATATTTGTATAGGGATATGTGCTTCCTATGAACTGAGAGCATTTCTAACATACTATTTTTAAGAGAAAATAAATTCTTTGAAATACTGCAAATAGAACCTACACTGAGGTCCCAATTTAGAAGTTAATTGGAATTTTTTAATTACTTTGTTGTTCGTGAGGATTTTTTTAATAGTGCCTTATAAAAAGCTAGATTTTAAGAATTTTAATTTAATTTTATTTATTTATTTTATTAGTTGTGTACCTTTGGGTTCCTTAGTTGGTCTTGAACCTGATCTTCTCCTACAGTGGGCGGTTCTTCATCCTTCCAGTCCCTGCCTCTGCCTTCTGCGACTTGGGTGGTGAGGCTAGAGCATTTGCTGGTGAAGACTGAGGCAAAAAAGTCATTGACTACCTCAGCCTTCTCCATATCCTGGGTACCCAGGTCTCCCGTTGCCTTCTGGAGAGGGCCCACATTTTCCCTAGTCTTCCTTTCATCACTGACATACCTATAGAAACTTTTCGTGTTGCCCTTGATGTCCCTGGCCAGATTTAATTATATCAGGGCTTTAGTTTTTCTGACCTGCTCCCTGGCTGCTCAGACAATGTCTCTGTATTCCTCCCAGGCTACCTGCCCTTGCTTCCACCCTCTGTAGGCTTCCTTCTTGTGTCTGAGTTTATCAAGGAGCTCCTTGTTCATCCATGCAGGCCTCAGGGCGTTTTTGCCTGCCTTCCTCTTTGTCAGGATGCATTGCTCCTGAGCCTGGAGGAGGTGGTCCTTGAATATTACCCAGCTTTCTTGGGCCCCTCTTCCCTCCAGGGCTTTATCCCAAGGGACTCTCCCAAGCAGGTCCCTGAAGAGGCCAAAGTCTGCTCTCCTGAAGTCCAGGGTAGTGAGCTTGCTGTGCTGTGATTATTTGCTTCAAATAATGGATTATTTTCTGGTACATGAAATGGAAGCCTAGCTGAAAAGTTCTTGTCTAGAAGATCTAAGAATACCGTATGATATTTTTCTTAAGCAAAAAAAATATTTTCTTATCCTCACTTAGATGGTGCTTTTTTATCTGTGTGTCATGTTTTCCATTTGGAATGGAGACGAAATGTTGGGGGAAAAAAAAAAAAAAGACTTAAAGTCAGGTTTCAATGTTCTTATTGGGGCAATTAGCATAGATTTTAAAACATTTGGTAACAATCATTTCTTTTTAAAATTTAAGAAATTTATTTACAATACAAATATAAATTTAAGAGCTGTACTTAAGGTATCCATTATTAAAATTGTGGTGGTGTTTCTTACCTGACTTCCTAGTTTAAAGTTCTAGAGATGTATTCTTGAAGAAATTCTTCTTTTGTATATCACATTTGTTCCTGAGATATTTCATATTTATCAGTTTACTGCTCACAGCTGTTTTTAAATTATATTTAAGTAGTAGAAATCTCAGAAAAGGAAATGACTTATTTGCAAATTATTGTTTGACCTTCCTTAATTCAGAAGTCTGGTGGCTTATAAACCACGCAGGGACTGTCTCATGATATTTCTGAGATGATCTCCCTCCATAATATGATTGCATTTTAAGGTCAAAAAACTATTAGAAATTAACGATTTGAGATTAATCCAACTCAAATGACAAGATTTACATAGCTGCATTCATCACAGTATTGAGATGGTGGCATTCTGTTTCCTCTGAGAACTGCCTGAACCGGCATACTTAGTTCTGCACCTCCAAGCCTCAGCCTTATTGTACCTCGTTCAAAACCATTTTTAATTATGAATAAGTAGAATAAAAATAACAAAAACTTTTTTCTCTTGTAATATGTTTCCAAGGCAAATACAGCAGTACTCATCTGCACAACAGGTGTTCAGGTTTTTTAAATTTATTTGCATGCTACTAGCTTCTAATAATGCATAGAAATTAGGTATTTTTCTTCCATGGAACTGATGGTCAGAGGCAGACTTGTTTCACAGTAGTGCCTAGATGCTAAGAATTAATTATGTTCATCATAAAATTAATGATGCTTTCTTTCAACTCTTAGATCTTAGCTGGTTTTTATTTCCAAGATCTTTGAAGACAGTGTGCTATAACAGGTTTACTACTATCATCACTAGTAAATTATGCCCTAAAATTTTATCACTTCTTCATACCCATTTCAGTGACAGCTTACATTGATATTTTGCTTCCTTGTTCTTTAAGAGCCCTGTGCCTTATGTTGGACTGCTAAATAATCTCTATTACCACAAAACATAGTGATTCTTATCAAAAAGATCACAGTTCTAAATAACTTTCTAAGTCAGGCTGCTTTAAATAATTATAATTTTAAAAGGGAGCAGGAATGGTGTCTATACTTAAACTTGCCAACATACATTCAAAGCTGTCCTGTATTTCGGGGAGCCATCAGGACTGACCTCTGTGCTTCCATGGCTGCACAAGTCTGATTAATTATTATTCTTTTTTTTTTACTACTTGTTTCAGTTCCCGATTTCTGCAATGAAGTTGCAATTTGAACCTTTTATGTTGCCTATGATCTGTTACATTTAAGGGAGTGAGAACATTTTCTATAGCTGTCTGGTTTTGGGGAGAAAGTCGTTACTTCTGTGACCGCACTCTGAAACTGTTGTCTTTATGCATACAATATGCTGTTTGGTTTTACTATTGTGCTGAGCTCTTTGAAGGTGAATTAGTGATGTAAAAGGTGCAGCAAACATCCACTGCTGTATAATTTTGTCTCTGCAAGTTAAACTTAAAGCTTGAACAGTGTGTGGATATTTCAATATATAGCTTCAGGAAATAGCTACCAGTGAGTAATCCTCTTTCACTGATGTGCCACAAGTGCTCAGCAAATTCCTACTAGCCTCTTTTAGTTATATTTCTCAGATATTTCATATGTATTCATTCCTATTTCCTTTCTTCTTCCCACCATTTTTTCTCACCTCAAACCAAGAAAACATTTCTGAGTTAGTGTGAAGAGCAAAAGAAACTTTTCGACCTTAATTTCAGTCTGGAACTATGGCTGGTTCTGACTTCTCACCCTGTCTTTTTGTCTCCATTCAGTTCACCTGCTGTCCTGGTTCTCTCTCGTGTACTGTTCTATTTGTCTTAGTAGTCCAGCTGTGGTAAACCCAGCTCTTGTGTCGAATTTTTAAAAGACTCCCTGGATATTGCTTATCTGTCAGCTTGCTTCAATCTAGTTGAGTATGCTGTCTATTTCCAGGGCATTTCTTTCTCTCTCTCTGATTCTCAAATGGGATTCCATCCACTCAGCTGAAAAATACTATTTCTTATTACCATGAGAATCCGTTTGATAAATGGAAATGAGACATTTCTTTGGAGATTTCTTTGTTGCATTTTGGCATTGTGGAAAGAGGAGTTTAAGTTTTAGGGACAATAAATCTGACTGTGCGTGCTTGGTTTAATTTCAATGTATGTTGCATTATCAAATCAATCTCTTTGAAAGCATGCTGAGACTACTATAGTCATTGTAGTTTTTAACCTAATACATTCCACTATTTCCTTTTCTGGGAAATGTTTGAGTAGTCTGTACAGAGAAACTTTTTCTATGCTGCTATATATCACGAATGCTCTTATGCTTTCCAAGCTAGAAATTTGCACATCATTGATGGTGGTGTCTAACAAGTTCAGTTTGCAGAATTTTTGTCAGACAGGAGAGTAAGAAAACAGTCTGACCTAGCTCTCAGCTAGCTGGGAATGAGATGTTTTTAGTCTATGAAATGAGTGTTGCGAAAGATTTAGAGAAATGTAACCCTACAGTGATACTTCCATATTCATTTTAAAGCATACAAATGCACAACCTTTAATCATCTCTTTGATAGGAAATGCGGAGGAGTCACCTAACAGATGAGAACTGTTTATCCCTAGTCCTACTTTTTCTGCATGGCCTTGACATGTCATAAACACAGATTGACTCAACAAATGTATGGACTTGAGCTAGCCACATTTTTAACTTCGTCATTTTCGTACAACAGGTGTCAAATTCCTGGTTTTCCTAAAGAACGCAGTCCCAAACTGCATGGAAAACAAGAAACTCAAAAAATATTATTTTCTTTTTGTGCTTGGCAGCCTATCAGCTTACATAGTAACTTCATATATCTCTCACGTCCTCCTATTAAAAATCAGTATTTCTGTTATCATAACAATGACTCGAGTAAGACTAAAAAAAGAAAAGCAAAATTTCAAAAATACTTCTATTCAAGTAGTTTTAACTGGAAGTATGGAAAAGAACAGGGTTTTCTTTAGCTCTTTGGAGCATGGGAAGGCCCCTTGTTGCTTGCTTTAGTAGAAGGTTGAATTCAAAGACCTTTCTATTTAATTCCTTTTGCTTAATGATAGGAGGAAAATTTTTTTGGAGAGAGATGATCCCTTTAGGTCCTAGCAGGCCTGGAGACTTAACCACACATACGGTTGTCTGCTTAGCCAGGGGAGCCTAGATAGGACTTCAGAGTCCATCAGCATTATTCTGATTTGGCTGCTATGATTTGTTAGACTAACATAAGCAATTGCCTCTTCTTTGCAATGCTGTTGATAGCGAACTCGGAGATGATTCTGTAATGGTGAGTTGGAATTGAGAGTTATAATACCTGGGGAAAAAAGTGTCTAGGAGTCATCACTGACAGTTTTCTAGACCCATTACTTTTGTGTGCAGCAGCATCCAAAGAAAGCCAACAGAATGTGAGGACATCCTCAGCTTGCATCAGCACAACAGCGTGTCCTGTCACTGTACACGACCTTAGAGTGTCTCATCCTCACTGCTCTGTGCGGTACCCGGTGCCTCCTCCCCTTTTCACTAGTTCACATATGCTCACTCACAGAGTCAAAAATCTTTGTCCTTATACAGAGCAGTGATAACAGCACTTACTAAAGGGCTGCAGCAACACACAGCTTAGCTTCCTGAGATGTATTTTTTAAAATTGCTACTGTTTGAGATCAAAAAGGTATAGTCTCATTTCCTTTATTTTTTTTAAATTTTGACCTAAGAAGAGACAAGAATGATCAGGACCCAGTTACCGTACACTTAAATACGAAATCTTCTAAATTAAGCAGTAAATACATTACCAGCACTTCAAGAGTAGTTAGAGGACAAGGGCTGGTAGAGGGTAGTGTAATTAAAGATGAAGAAAAACATCTGAATTTTCAAGAAATATCACAAGTTTATCATACAAAGAATGTTCCAAAAAATTAAGATGGTTTTCTTCTTTTTCACTGGGCTAAAAAGCACTGTTGGCCTGTCTTTGAATTCACTAGTGAAAGCAGAACTATTGGCTACGCCATGGCTGGAATTCATGTTCCATGTTACAGGAGCACCTGTAGCTGACTTCCAAAAAATCACGTGCACAGAAGCTGATAAACTGAGTCAATCCCAAGTGAATAAAAACAAAACAGATGACAATTGCTGGAGTAGTAAACAGATGGCTTCAGAACTGGAAATTCTAACCTTTTTAGAGACCATGATATAAGACCAGTAAATGCCTGTTGTCTAGGAAGTTAAAGGGACCTCCAGCCTCTTAATGGTGCAAGCATTGGTAGTGGAGAACTCCGGGAGGATGTAGAGTAGAGGTTCTCTGCAGCCTAGTTTCAGGCTCTACCGAAATAGGCTTCACGGCTTGTGGTAGCATCAGTCTGTAACCTGCAGTTCCTCCTGACAGGAGGAGGTTGCTGTATGAAACAGCTCTTTCTTTTGCTAGGAATGCTTAAGGCACAGTGCACCTTTTGTAAGCAGAGCGGAATGAAATTTAGAGTAGAAACTGTTGATGGATCTGGCTGGAGAAATTCAACTGCTTCTATTTAATTTTACAACTTAATTACATTCTCTGCTTTAAAAATACTATTTAAAGACACCATTTTCATACCTTGTTATATCAACAGCTAGAAAATAAATCACTACGGGTAAAAGAATGAAAAGCAAGATGAAAGACTAGGTTCTTCTTGGTTAACTAATATATTAATGCAGATCTCTAACCATATTATTTTCCACTTTTTTTTTTTACTGAGTAAAATTTTCTGAAGTACTTGAGCTTTTTATGTTGATGTTACCCTTACTGGGGAATTGAAAAAAACGTTAATTTAACATTTTTCTATTCCTGTTTTTATGCATTCTCTTAAAATGCCAAACTTGTGAGTTTCCCAGAGTTCTTTTGTAAGGGTAAATTACTGCGTGACCGTTACCAGCACATACTTCAGTTCTAGTTTTGCAAATTCAGTCCTGTCTTCTACACCTTATACAGAAACATGTACAGCAGCTAAAAGATAAAGAGTAGGACAGTCTCTCAGAGGGGGAAACCATTATAGTCAGCTCCTGGGAAGGTGCTGTTTGGCCGTGTTATATAGCACTCTGCATTTTGATTTGCAGTCCAAGCAAATGGGAAGGAATTATGGTGACGATTACACCAAACCCGAGTACACGCTCTGATACTGTTAGCAGCGTTGTTTGGAAAACAGGCCATACAGATTAGTGCAATTCCTAGTTTATATACAGAAGTAACATGCCAAATCATTTGAGAAGCCCGAACCTGTAGCTTTTTCTGTCTGGCACTTGCCCAGCATTAAACAAGTTTTATGTATCTACTGCTTTAAAGACACTAGAAATACTGTTCTTTAAAGCACTTTGCAGGTATATACTACTTGATAGTTTGCAATGTCTTGATTTCCAAGGCATTTATGTTCCTTTCAGATAATAACTACCACCAAAAAAAAACCAACCCACCAACAAACCAAATAAACCACCAAACCTCACAACAAAACAACATTCTAGCCCTATCCATTTCGTTGTTACTTAAACTCTTAACAGAAATAATTAAGTTTTGCTACCTGGCAGTAGGGGTGAGGAAAGATGCAAGACTTCAGAAGTCAGCTTTAGTACCATCTCATAGATACATTTAACCCCATGGTTATAAGAAAAGGCTTTGACTTTCCTCACAGCAAATGAGGGCAAAGGTTCGAGTCTAAAGAGGTGGTAAATTCAAGAAAGTAATCTTGCTGACTGAAGTCTTCTCTGTCACCTACGCTTGCGCTCTGTGTTTCCTACGGAAAGGAAAAGATCAGAGCAACAAGAGTGTGTGCAAACCAGAAAAGAATGAAGGCAAAGGGTACAAGGCAAAAAACAGAGGCAGAAGAATAAGGCCCCAAGGAACTGCAGGGCATGGGAGCAGTTACCCCAGTTACGGAGGGTTAGGAACTAGGGTCGGTAAATTAGAAATGCCTGTTTCAGCACCATGTCAGAAAGGCACACAGCCTTCTGCAGAGCTTGCATAAAAATGTAAAAGAATGAAAACTGTGTTTCAGATGATCTGTGAAAAATAACAATAAATTGTTACTTTAGCTGTTGTTACACAAGCTGTCTTTCCCTCTTGCCATGACATCATAGGAAAAAGTTTAACCAGTCAGCTAATACTATTTGAGTAACACAAGCTAATATGTTTTAGGTTATAGTCTTGTAATTACTGAATGTCCTCAGCTAGACTGTTTGCCCATGTGAACACTATACTTCAGCAGATTCAATCCTTGATAATTTGCACCTAAGTCCTATGATGGACCGTGTTCCCTGAAATGCAGCAAGAACCAAGAGATGTTCCTGCAGCTTAAACGCCCCTTTGATACAAGATGTGTGCGGGTAGTTTATAGCATGATCATTCCTTCCTACCCCTAATTACAATACATAGAACTTTATTTTTAATATCTATTATCTCAATCATTAGAAATATTTCCAACTTTGTATCATTCTTGCAGTTCTTGAAATCTTTGAAAAGGATGGTGAGAAACAATGAATTGCACATAGGACACAGATCACTGCAGGAGGCAGGCAGTAAGAATTAAAAAAAAATAGTAGGGATGGAGAGGTTTGAAATTAGGATTTCCAACCTCTACCTTCTTCTCTTCTGAGTGTGCACAATTACAGTGCTCATATATTAAGAATTTTTTTTACAGTGAGGGTGGTGAAACACTGGCACAGGTTGCCCAGAGAGGTGGTAGATGCCCCATCCCTGGAAACATTCTAGGTCAGGTTGGACGGGGCTCTGAGCAACCTGATCTAGTAGAAAATGTCCCTGCTTGCTGCAGGGGGGTTGGACTAGATGACTCAAACCATTCTATAATTCTGTTCTGTGATTCTATATGTCAGTAATGAGAGTATGATTCAATCCACATTTAGGTCCTAATGTGCTTAGTGATCCCCACAAAGGGCTGGGTTTCTTTCCCTTCTCGTATTAGTTTTCCTAGATTTGAAACAAAATAAAAGCTGTCTATATAATAATCCTTTCATGGCTGTACTAAATTAACAATGTCAGCAAAAAAAGACAACCACCCCAAATTCTCGCCCAGCTCGTGCTCTCTGGTTTTACAGTAGCCAGCCAGACACGATCCAGGAAAGGCCAGCCTGCAGAACACACCTCTCCCCGTGCAAAGGAGTAGCGCTAGCAGGAGCCTGACCTCGGACAGCCTCTGTGAATTAACAGGACCTCAGCGATTTCAACACAAACAAGCCCAATCTACTTTTACAACATGGAGAGCGCAGCACAGTCAGGTTCTGATCTCGGTGTTTCTGGAACATAGTGCAGTAAAACAACAAAAAAAACCCAACAGTATACACCATCTGCCACCACCTCATCTTGCCTCTTAGCTGCTTGCTTGTTTGCAGGGGAAGAGGAAAATGTACTAAACTTTTTGTCATTTTTTTTCCCCTCTCCCACCCCCACTTCTTTTCTCACAGCACACTACAAGTGAAAGTCTCGGAGCCGCAGAATTCAATAGACATGAACACAGAAAATGAACATTTGAAGTCCATAAAGATGTGCCTTAATCAGCCCACTGAGTGGAATCTGAGTTTTTCAGCAGCATCTCTCGCCAGCTGTAAAGTTTTTAACCAAAATCTCAAAACTGATGAGAACAAATAGATTGCAGCTGTTCTTGCACTATTGTTTTGTACATTGTTCCTGATTTTTTTTTCTGCTGAATAATAAGCATTTATTACATTGATCTTGAAATGATCTTGTGCGATTTGGCTTTACATTACTACTAGCATTATTCATTTTGATGTACTTTATATTTAAAAAAAGTTTCACATCTGACCATCATGAAATTCTTGCAGTACAAATTTATATCAGAAGCAGATGTTCCCCTTTAATACTATTGTGATTTTTCTATGTTCTTTAATTATTATTTCCCAATTTTATTTTTTTTGTGCACGAAAGTTAATATATTATGTAATTTGTGGCATAGGTCACCATGTAAAGATTTATGGTAATAACAATTCAAACAAATGTGTAACAGGTGGAGACCTACTACCTCGAAGCAAAGCAGTAAAAAGGAAAGGTAAATTATGAGATCTCCTTTGCAGATGGATTGAAATGTATCGAACCACCAGTTTGTTTCTCCAGTATGCTTTCATCTTCATTTATCTTGAGAACTTCTGTGTGACAGTGCGTAATGACCATAAATGTCTAAAAGAAAGGCCAAGCCTGCAGGAGAATCTCGGGAAAGATAGTCATTCAACAAATCTGTATCTGCACTTCTTAAGGTTTCTGCTAAATGGTCTTTCTTCCCCTTTTGTTTTTATGAATTTATGCCTGCCACCAATTAAAATGGATGTAAATGCTCTTCCTACTTCTTTTTTTTTTTACCCTGTGTACTTTGGAAATGCAATGTAAACATCAAATGATGTGTAAACATCAACGTTTTAAACTACTACTCAAAGAAGTAGTAAATGGTTGTCGCTGACTACGTTGTAGACAGTCCATGCTTAGATCAGCTTTGGCAAGGTTCATGTACTTCATTCATCAACACTTTATTATTATTAATAGAGCTATAACAAAAGTGCTAGAATAAAACCATATGATGGCTTTCTCTTTTCTGGAGTTATACATGCAGTAGTTAAGAGTAGACGTTTCTTAATTCAACATTGGTAAGTTGTGTGTCCTTTACATGCCAAGAACTAATTTTCCAGAAGGAAAGTTCCTTGGAAGACATTGTATTTTCTAAAACAAAGGTTTTAAGGATTCACTTAGAATTATCATCTTACTTAACAAAGTAATTCTTCTTTACAGAAGTTTGTTGGTTTGCAGGTGCAATCCAGTAACTGAAATAAAAAGATTGTTGTGAATTCTGTTAAGTCTCACAAGATCCCACAAGGATATTGAGTCCCTGGAATGTCAGACAGTACATGATTAAAAGAATGAACATTCATCATCATGCCACACTGTCTAGAGGGTCTTTCTGTATCTCAACTATTTAATGCACTTGGTTTCTATGCGGCAAGAAAGCCAAAAAGAGAATTAAACTTCCTGGGAGAGAGGCACTGAAGTTGACTTCAGTGGAGCCCCACCAAAGTACAAAGAACAGTCAGGAGTCAGGGCTATCCAAAGAGGGACGTAAAAGCAGCCTTCCAGGCACTGGAACTAATGCAGCTGGTGTCCTGTTTGTGTGCCTGAAGGAGGAGGTGCCACGTGGATTTTCTCATTTCAAAGACAGAGTAAATACCAGAACCCTTCTGTTACAGACATGTCTCACTCACCTCCAAGCAGCTGTTTTCAATAACTTTCAACAATTATGGTCCCTTCCTTGGTGTCACGTTGAGTTTCAATTGGCTGACAAGTTCAAAAGTTTTCAGATGGGAAGTCAGAAACAGGCATAACTCAAGCTCACGAACCACTTCTTTAAGTAAGATAATGGACAACAAAACTAGAAAAAGAAATGTTCTTGGTGCAGTACTCACCCTTCATCTTGAGAGTGTGACCAGCCAAAGGAGACACTTAGCAAGAGAAAATCATAGTTTGTAGTCTGAAGAGCCTGACTAGGCAAGCAAAACCAATCACAAAACTGGTTTTAAGAAACAAAAAGTAGTGTAGGAATAAACATGGGATCATTTTAAGTTTGACAAGTGTCCATTGCTATTTTATCCTTATTTAATATGGAATCGAGTCTAGGTCTAGTGTGGCTCGTGTTTGACACCCTGTTCTGTTTAGCCAGCAAAAAGAGAGAGGATGCACAGTAACTGGTTCAGAGCAACAAAGATGCTGGATTTAAGCCAATTAAAATATTTTACGGATTAAAATTTTATTTCTTAATTAAGCACCTAGGAAGTTAGGTAACTTCAACCCATAGAATTAAAGTAAATAAAAATCAGCAAACATTATTTTAGCTAGAAAAAGTAACGTATACCAAGTCAAGAGTTTTTCACTGCAGGTAGTAAGATACTTCCAGACATGGCTCCTTATCACCTTTGGATGTACACAATTGCTACCATACGTGACTTTCTCAGAAAGTCAGCTGCATGCATTTAAAAATTGATTATTGCTAATAATCACCTTTGAAAAATACAACACACTTCTGATCATCCTACCTTGCAATTAAGCAGCCACCCCTCCTCAAAAGATGAAGTAATTTTGCAAGAGCACACCAAAACCCTTCCCTCGACAGGGAACAGGGCAGGGGAAGAGCCCAGGGGGGCTGGAAATTACCTGCTAGTTGCTGGTCAAGTTTCTAGCCTGAAAGAGGATCATAGGGTAATTCAGGCATTGAAGGACCTCAGGAGGTCCATAGTTCTACGTCTTGCTCAAAGGCCAGCCAGCTGTGAGGTCAGAGCAGGTGGTTTGGGACTTTATCTAATTAGGCCTTAAAAACCTCCTAGGACAGAGCCTGCTCAGCCTCTCCAGGCAACCTGGTCCAACTGTTCTCAATCTGTTCTACTCCATTTTTCTCCTTATATTCTGGTCTGAGTTTCAACTTAGTGCCCATTGGTTTTACTCTTCCCATCACATGCAACAAAGAGCCTTGTTCCATCTCCTCAGCAGACTCCTTGTGGGTAACTGGGGGTCCTCCCAGCACCCGCAGGCTAAACAAGCCCAGCTCCCTCAGCCTCTCCCCACAGGGCAAGCACTCCAGCCCTCTGACCAGCTTGGGGGCCTCCACTGAACTCACTCCAGTTTGTCCATGCCTGTCTTCTATTACTACACACCAGTGAAGCCATATCCACAGCAGAGACCTCCACCGATTGAGAGGTGACTTCAGGGAAACCCGATCTTTTCAGTCCAGCATTCCTAAGAGAGGCCAGAGACAGAACCTGCATGTGTGGCAAGGCACAACAGGACACCAAGAAAGCAAAACTGAAGGTCTTCAATTTATTCAGGAAGGTATTCCCAGAGAAGCCTTTATAAATTTTTATTGCTCCTGCTTTTCCTAGAAACTAATTTCAACCAAAAATAAGAGTGGACGAGCAGCAGTTGTTGACATGTATTAGTGGCAGAAGAGCAAACCACTCATGAGAGTGAGGGTGAGAGAGAACTTGTAACTGAAATAAAACAAATAACTAAACTTTAAAGCACAAGGGAAGCTCTGATTGACAATCAACTGAGAAAAACTGAAATATACACATCACCCTTTTGAACCATGTTCAGGCAGCATTTAAGGGGACAGGCTGCCTCTGATCTCAAGTGGTTGCATGTAAGCAAACTCACATAAGAACACAAATTGGGGATTTGAAGAAAATTATCAAAGAGGAAGCTCAGGACTTCAAAATTCTGTTTAAAATTATGAATAAAAATAATTCACTGTTACATAAGTTTCTGAACAGCAAATCTCAGCAGAAAAGTGTGTCATGGCATTTTGTGGCTTGAAAAGTTTCCAACAAAAACTGAAAGGGAGGAAAAGCAACACAATCCTGTCTGTTTTCTATATGCAAGCTTGAAAATAGCTTAATAGTTTGGGCACTACACTTTGGGAACGCTACATTTCCTTTGTGTCCCCTAAGCCATTTCTGAGAATTACCAAAGATCACTTACAGTATATTTACCTATTTGAAATGCAAGTTCCTTAGAAGGCTACATTCAGCATCAGTAGTTGAGATGCACATGTCAAGCAATTGACATGAGTTTTCTCGACTGCCTTGGAAATTATCTGTATTGTAACAGCGACAGACATGATTGACAGGGTGTTTCCAAACCAAAAAGCTAGCATTTCCAGAGTGACTGTGCCCAGTCACCAGTGACTACGATGTGCAGTTTAAAGTTAATCTTCTATTGTCTCTGTAAAACTCATGACTATTCCTAGATACACCGTTAGGAAAAGGTTTGTGACCTTCAAAGCTACAACGAAATTACAATTGTATGCCACTTTAAAAAGACAGTACACAGACCTTAAAGTATGTCATTTTTTGCCCTTTCTGTACTTTAGTATTTCTTTCCTTATTGGATCTTATTTTGTACCACAAATATTTTTATGCTTTTCTAAAAGCACATTACTGATTTTATATAACAAGGTCAAGATCAATAGCAGACTTCTAGGCTTTGTAAAATCAGTAACTCAGTTTTACCATATTGACATTATTTAAAATAAAGTGGACACATATCTGCAGGAAGCAGAATTCATAATTAAGATTAATTCTCTTTTACATTAACATGAACAATAAAACCTGGTCAGCAGATGCACAGGCTAATGAAGAAAGTAGGTGCATTAAAGGTAGGTACATTCAAAATTGCTGCCATCACAAGCAACCACTCCACACCAAACATTCTCTCTGAATAATGTTAAATATCAAAACAGCTTTAACTATTAAGTACTTACCACCAACAGTAATTTTTATTTGCAAATAAAAAGCATTCTTCTTTATGAAGTAAAAAAAAAATCAAAGTTTTGTTCAGGTAATATTTTAATGTTTTATTACATGAATAATGGACTTCTTATGAGGAAAATCATCAAAGACATCTACATTAAAAAAATCAAAAGTTCCTAGAAAAATATGGAATTACAAATGATCATAATATTAAAAAAAAAGTTAAATATGACTTATTTTTCAAGTCTGATGTTAACTACCAGCATTAGCAAAGGACACTTTCTCTCCTTTTTTCTTCATTGATCTGCTTCCTTATTCAAAAGTCTTGAAAGATTCATTCTTGTTTTTTCAAGTGCCACTGTTTTTGCTCGTCTTGAAGGCCTTGACATTGGGACTGATTCTGGCATTTCATCACCACTGAAATGTAAAATATTTTAAAGTAAGACCAAAAAGACTAAGCAAACTGAAGTTTTTTTTTATATTAACAAACTTGAAACATGGTCTTAAAGAGCAAAAGTACTTCTTACTAATTATAAGCTTTTTATTTTTTGAGAAGAATACATTAATGTTTTCCAAGTGATACAGCAGTAAAGATAACCAAGTGTCAGCAGTTGCAAAATAAGCAAGACCCCCAAAAGATTAGGTGGTATCAAAGTAAACACCAAACAGGTGAACGGGAGTGATTGACCCTGGTCACCCTAAAGTCTGTGGATTACTTGCTTGAGAAAGAGTGAGCACAGCTGAAAATTACAAAGATAATGTTGTTTTAATGCTTATATCCTACAAGATGGTAAGAGAAGGAATGCATTGTATATATTCACTTAGCAGTCATTTCTAGAAGCTTATCAACTATATGTTTTAAAACAAGGAACAAAAATGTGGAGGGGGGAAAAAGAATTCAAGTAAAAATGAAAAATTTGATTCCTCCACAGAACAGTTATTAAAAAAGCAGAAAAAGTGATCGGAAGAAGAGTAATAATATAAGCCAAAAATCTAACTTTTGTTGGCTAGAGTGTATGTTAACTCTATGCACAAAAGGTATATTAAAAAAAAGAATTACAGGCTCTTAGGCAATGATAAAGTGTGAAGCTGTCAAACATGCTATTGGTTCAAAAGTACCAGTTCAAGGAAATTTTTTTTCTTAAATATTTATCTGTGTATTAGGAAGAGAGGATATTAAAGATGTAGGTTTTGGGAAAGAAAGATATTTGAATTAAATTTCCTTGCTAGAACACACATCATGGTTTTGATGGTGGAGAAAAAAGGATTTACCTTTCGCTACCGGATTTTACAGTTGTGCTGGTTTTTCTGCTCACAGACCTCACTGCTGCTGCTGCTTTCTGTTGTCCTAAGTATAAGCAAAAGGCTCTTTTCATATCATGATCCCATTTCTTTTCTTAAACTAGTTTTGTATCTTGCTTCAGTTTTTTATATTACATTGAAACATTTAAATATGCAGTCACCACAGAATGTGGTGACAAAACGAAAGCAACAAAAAACCCACTATGTAGCACTTCTCCCATAAACACCTGAACCTTACTGTAAATGACTGGGGGCAAATTATCTTGAAATCCTGTGGTTGGACTTTCTTTTCTTTTTTAAATCTGTGTTGTTCAGACAGGCTAACAGCACAAAAATTTCCACAAGACTATTTTAATCTTTTAACAAATGAAATTTTAAAAACTACAACAAAGTATGAAGACTGAATGGTTTTTATATCTATATGTTCACAAAAAGTTAGTATGAAATTATTTTATTAAAAACAACTAGTGCTGTAGCTAGAAAAAGCTCGTGCATACCTTTGCTGGCTTTGTTTCTTGCAGATTTCAATTTTGCAGTTGCTTTGCTTTTACCTTCATTAACTGGAGTATGAAGAGCATCTTTATTATTTTCTGTTAAACAGAATAGCACATACAGAAGTCACAGATAATAAATTTTTAATTTATCTTAAGTACCAGTATTTAAAATTTTGGCTGTTATATAAAAAAGCCACAGAATTTTAACCCCACTTTTTCCTTAAACTATAAATTAGATAATAAGCCTAGAAGGAAGATTAAGATGTCCCTCAGCTATAACCCTGCCCCAACACAGGTCAATCACATGTAAACTATTCCTGACAATTGTTTAGCCCCTTCCATTGTGTTGTAAGTCAAGCAAGCGGAGTGGAAGACCAGCTTGGCTGAAGAGGGAACTCCTCAGGGAGCTAAGAGGAAAAAAGTTGTACAATCTCTGGAAGCAAGGTCAGGCTTCACAGGAAGGTCACAGAGCTGTGGTTCATATATGCAGGGAGAAGACAGAAAAGGCCAAACCTCAGAGTTGTACCTGGCCAGTGTTGTGTCAGATACCAAGAAGGGCTTTTTAAAGAATGCTAAAAGCAAGAGGAGGTCTAAAGAAAACATTGGACCAATACTTGTTGAAGATGGTCACCTAACTAACAGGGATGAAGAAAAAGCAGAGGCATTCAATGCTTTTTTAGCCTCAGTCTTTAATAATACTGATGGACCTTGGGCTTCCTGCTCTTCTAAGTTGGAGGACCATGAGTGTGGGAACAGTGACTTTCCATTTGAGGACACTGAAACTGTAAGGGACCAGCTGTACGTAATGTCCATACGCTGAATGTGAGCTGGCAGTGTGCCCAGGTGGCCAAGGCAGCCAACAGCATCCTGGCTTGTATCAGAAATAGTGTGGCCAGCAGGACTAGGAAAGTGATCGTCCCCCTGTACTCGGCACTCAGCACTATACTGGCACACTCGAATACTGTGCTTATCCCATTGATTTTCTGCTGAAAAACGTTAGACTTTCTGTGCCACCAGCACAATGTACACTGCTAAGGCACATGCACCTGCACAAGCTGTGCAGGCAGGGGGAAGTCTTCCAGCTACTTCCACTTCAAGCTCTTAAATAGCAACAAAAACCAAATCTGGCTCCAACACATGAGCTTGTAAAAAGGACGGACTCGTGTCAACACTGAAGATATCTGCTATATACTGCTATAACACAGTCTGCAAGAAGTACAGGTATGGTAACTCCAAAGTCTAAAAACCCCACAAAGTACTTGTTTCTTCCTCAAAGTTAGTGGGTCACATTCTAAAGATGAGTTAGTAGGCACTAGTATTTAGCAAGCAGGAGTGTGCCAAACAGCTAGGAAGGCAAGCCCATTTTAATACTGTCTTTGTTAAAAAGAAAAGAGCTGCAGGGCAGAGCTTAAGACTCAAAATACAGCACTGGTTATACTAGAGTAATATGGAAAATAAGAAAACACAGAATCTGATCAAAAAGCAATAAAAAAATGGAAAATACTTCAGTACAAATATTTTAAACTGTATGCATGTTTACTAGATGTTACCTTCTCCCATTTTTTCCAAAAAGTACATTGATTTAATAGAGGAAAACTAAAACGTATTTTCATACTCATCTAAACAAGTCACTCAGTTGTATACCTACTGCTAAACTACACCTCTCCTGAATTACCTTCTTCATTTTGAGTAGTATTTTCAGATAATGTGATGTCAGTTTCCTGTGTCCTTTCAGAGAGGCCTGTTTCCTCAGTCCTTTCAGAGTGGTCTTTGCTCACATTAGGATCTTTGGTCAAGTTCATCTTGATCTTCCCAATAGCTCTTTGACACAGTTTATCTTTCACTTTCTGGAGAAGAGATATTTGATGTTAAATGCTACTTAATTTTACAACTGTTTCTTTTATCAATTCAATTTACCCACAAATAGGATTAGTTAAATTTATTGTACGAAAGATACAAAGTATGACATGATCAGTCAAGTTGAAAGGAGAAACACTTTCTCCATCAACACCAGGCACTGAAACCCCAAAATACTTTTTTTTTTTTTTAAAGGAAACCTAAAAAAAAACATTAAAGCAATGGGACCTTTCCAGCCAAGCCCTGGAGCACAGCTACCTCTGGATGATATGCCCATAGTGGATCAGCATTCTTTTCAGCACTTCTATATACCATTGTCTTCCTCTGTCACACTCCCAAATTTTACTTTATTTTTTCCATATTAATAAAAGCATCAATGTAAAAACTTTCACATCACTCTTGTAATCCCTTCCCACTTCATCTTAAATCAAGCACCCTTTTCATGTTGCGCAGTGATCTTACAGTTACATCATTTTAGGTGTAAAATTTCAGCTGTTAATAATTAAGAGAAGCCATCCAAACTTTAAAAGACTTAATATTGAATTTTATTTTAACATTAGAAAAATAACTACACCACAGTTATCAAAAGAACTTACTGTACTGAAATGTATCAAGTTGGGCACACTGTTTCACACTGGTTTTACTATCTATGGTAGCTGAAATACGTAAACTATACAGTGATATCAGCTCAGGTTTTTGTAAATGACTCATCAAAAATTAATTTTCAAAGACTGGTTAAAAGAGAAATTCCAGTCATCATAGTAAACAAAAGGCACTTCATTTTTAAGCATATCAGAATATTAGATTGCTAATGATTAGAAAAGTAAGTACCATGTTATTTATGTACTACCTCTAGAATCTCATTGAGCAGAACCAGAAGATTTGCTGTGGAAGAGCTACTGAGTTCTAGTGAATTTAAAGCTTTTGCGTAAATACGAACATCTGGTGCGGTTGGGTCCGTCAAGATTTCATTGCAAATTTTCATTGCTAAACTATCATGCACTGTTAAGTCCTGTAAAGGAAAGAAATCAGATTTCGCTGGGAACTATTTACAAAAGACAGCAATGAGATCATTCTGATTTAAGCAGCTAATGGCTAATTTTACATAGCTTACATAGAATCTTAAATACAGTATTTTGAGTATGTACACCAACTGGTTTTTATAAATACTTTTCCCAATATAGACAATTAGGCATGGTGCAAGTTCCTACTAGCATTTTTTAATTGTAAGAGGGAGGGGAAATGTGGGGGGGGGGGGGTGGTGAGGGGAAGTCAAGCTAAAAGATTTCATTACATGAACAGTCACTCATTTAATCCAGCTTCTGACATACTAGGAATCTCAGAGAGGCCCAGACAGCTAGCAGTAAGTGAAGGGGGTCAGTTCTTAATCTCTAGACACAAATATTGCTTTTGTCCAGTTTAACACACTGTACCTGATAGTCCTGAGACTTTTTAGATGGAGGTTTCAGTCCACTTGGTCTGGTCAGGTCCACTAACAGTTCAGAAACATTACTGATATCTATTTCAGCCAAAGGTGAAGTTGCAGGAGCATTTAACAGTGTTTGCAGAGTTGGAATATAAGCTTCTTCAAAGCATTCCTGGTTAGACCTGTTTCAATTGAGTCAAATATTAGTAGCATAATGAGACAAAATTAAACCTTAATTCACCCCTAAATGTTCTCTTCTATGATGAAAGTTCACAGACCTCTTACAATACATCAATCCAAGCAAAGGGGGAGCAACCACCTTGGTAGAGACAGCCAGCAGGATCAAGACATCAAAACTGCTTCACAGAACCAATTCCTTTTAAGTTTTAGCACACAGTATTTCAAGTAATTTTTAAGTAACACTTCCTGCCTCTGAATAGTTTGAAAGTTCATCCTTACTACTGAAAACCTAACTGATATATACAGACATATTCTCTCTTAAGGACAGAAATAAATTTCTCTAAATCTTTTATTTAGATTAATCTGTCTTTTGCTCATTCCTCCTTCCTGATAGCATTTTTATTTGGGGATAGATACTTCTCATTGTGTAAGAAAGCAAGGAAGCTTGGCAAAAAAAAATGCAGTGCTTAACAAGATTTTTGGAAGAAATAAATACTTGTGCTTTCTTTTCTCAGAAGAGTTAATTCCTGTCAAGCAAACCTAAAAGTCATGTTGCACTTGGAGATTCACAGGGTCAGAAGACAGCATTCACAAGTAAAAGGTAATCAGTGTTAAAAGCTTAAATTCGTTACTTAATATCAGAGATACTGGAAACATGAAATTAGTTTTTATGTTACTTATTTTCAAAAGAATTTAAGTAGGGAAAACCCTATTCTGGAGGAGACTGAGTATTTTTCTCCTTTTTTTTTTTTCCCCTGACAACATCAAAAATACATTTGTTAGGGTTTTTTCCTCTCCAAACCAACTCCCCTTTGAACTACTCCTCTTGATGTATCAATTTATAGGCCACAAAAAAAAAAATAATTCAATTTGTTTTGGAAAAATACATAAGGTAATACATAATACGCCTATATTAAATCTTGGCCATAAAAAAAAAGGCAGACAAAAACTCAGCTAGTTCAGACTGGCTAAAACCATTAGCAACAACTGAAAAATAAGTTACACATTTTTTTCTTTGAGCAAGTGAAAGGAGATGAGAATTACTATTTAAGCTCCTATCCCCTTACATAAGATTTCTGCCTCCTTTGTCCACTACCAAAATAAACTGGAAATTTTGAATCTGCTGTGAATTTAGGCTGTACTATTCTTTGGTTAAAAAAACAAAACCCAAACCACAACCAACAAGCCTGCTGCTTTGATATCTGCTGGGCACCAATTATTTTCTTTTGAAGCATTCCTGCTAGCTACTTTTTAGTGACACTTCAAAGTCTACCTGTAGTGCTCAACAACATAAATAAGTAAAGCATATCTTTTTAAATTAATCTTTTATTCAGTATCTTGAAGAACAGTTTCAATCATAGGCTTAGGAAAGAAAAAAAAAGTGGAAGGTCACAGGGGTAAGAGGGAATTAATGGAAAGTCTTCTGAATAGTCATAGGTTGAGATTATGTACATCCAAAAGTAATATGCATAGGAGGCTGAACTAGACCTTTAGGTATAATTTGCATTTGTGCAACTTCTACTTGTGCAAGATCGAAAAAGGTTCCTAAAGCTGCTAGATCAATGTATATTTTCACATAATAATTTACAAACGTCATACCTATTTGCATAAGCAAATAAAGGGAAGAAAACTCCCAGACAGTGTCTAAGCCGAGTATCCTCTTCGGTCACAGGATTATACCACAACAAAACAAGACGAGAAAGAAGCTTGGCACTAATCAGCCTCCCGGAGAACATCAGTTTGGCTATGCCTTCCGCAGCTTCTGTCCTAAGTTCTGAAAACTGAAGAAAGAACTGATCATGTACACAACACACCGACCACAGCGTTTTTCACTATTACTTCATAATAATAGTCTGTGTCCTATTTTGCCAATCAACTCTCTATATTCATATATTTGCACCTGCACAGTATTCAAGGCTGGCTCAAGAGTAACATTAGTGTCTATCAGCGACACAGTTCTGATCATTTTCTAGGACAACTATTTTAACATTAAACCATTAATTTCAATTACACATCATGTAATGTTCACATGCAACCTAGTGGGATGGTAAACCTTCTGCAAAAATAATTTTAAAACAAAACTAAGGCAAATTTTGTAGTATTTCTTACCTCACTGTCTAAGAAACCAGAAAGAAGCTGCAGGAGGTTGTGAACTGTAGCAGTCTCTTCTTCCTCCTCTATTATTTCGTTTTCTTCCTCAGAATTGTCAGTTCTAATGTGTGCATCTTCACTTTGAGAGTCATTGCCTCTTCTGGCTTTAAATGGCTCAATCCCAAACAGCATTAGTTGATCAAAAATTGCCTTTAAAGCACTGAGCTTTACCTTTATATTATCTATTTGTAAAACCTAGGTTTAATAAGGAAAATACACACATCATCTTACAGTAGACCACCGATATTAATGTTGAACATAATAAGATTTTTTGCTTTAACAAGATTTTTTAATTTGGGAAACTTTTTATAATACTTAGGACAAATGTCAGACTTTAGGAAGGTGTGATAAGAGTTTAAACATGAATTTATAATACAGCCTGGGAAAGAATTTATCAAGTCACCTGTGCAATTTCCATTACATAAAATCAATTGAATTTCACTCACAGAGTGAGCATGCATGTGTGAGATGTAATTTTATTGTTCAACTTCTAAGCGGACATCGGACAAACAGAAAGTCTATTTGCCTATAGTAGCTCCATAGTGCTAGGCACTACAGAAAAAACATGTAACAGAATCCCTGCTCTGAAATACTATACAGATTAATGAAAATAAACAGTATGTAAGGACAGTAGGGAACAGGATAGTAATAAAAGTCAAAGTTGCATAGGTTAGTATATGTATTATAGTCCAAATAAACATTCAAATAAAGCCATACATAGTGGGTTAGCCTAGAGATCCTAGATGTGTTTAGTCCAACACCCTGCTTTTGACGGCAGCCTACACAAAGAATATGGGTTTTAGTACCTACAGAAATTAATTACTTAAGTCTAAACTCTAAGCTGCTAAAACAACTTAAATCCTCCCTAAACAGACAAACTGATTTTTAATGAGGCATACTCAAAGGCAGATTAAAAACAATAGGAGATTTGGTAACTTTTTAGGAACGCAAAGTTCTGCTATGGTGAATGACAGCTCTATCATCTTGTCTGAGCCAAGCATATAATGTCAACGCCCAGTTCTCTTGAGTGTGTACATGAACACACTCTTAATAAAGCACGATGGCCACCTACATGTCTCTCAAAGCCAGGGTCTAAAAAGTTAACAATAGGGTCATCTTATATAGAATTAGCTCAGCATGGGAACATTTACCACAAAGGTGGGAGATGTGAGTATTACGGCACCCAACATGTTCCATATTCACAGATATTTGGCCATGCTGTCGTTTGTTAGTTTGAATATTGCTTTATTCTCTAATTAACAACTCTTACTTAATCATACAAAATTAATAATTCAGAAATTAGATTGGACACCCAAGATCACATGTAAGTATGTAACGGAAATGTAAAACAATCACAGTTATGTTTTTAGTTTGGTTTCCCAAGGCAGGCAGGCTTACAGAATCCTACAGCTTCTTTTTTCTACATTAATGACATGAATACGTGACCGATTTCATCCAGATTCAGACGAGAAAGTGAGACCTTACAGATAAAGAATTCCTACAAACTTTCAAGAGAACAAGTGACCTTACAAAGGAAAGGCACGCTACTGCCAAGACACAATGTAAGCTTGAATATTAGTAGACATCAGAGAAATCTACATGAAACCACACCCTCCAGATCCAGATCTTGAGGAAATCAGGAATCACTGGTTCTCAAATAACATAACTATGTAGAATAGCTTGTTATAGATACAAGACTAGTTTTATTTACTTAGTCACACAGACCATTTCCCATCAGATGTTTTACCTGTAACAGCAATGCAAGCTGTTGTCGGGCAAATTCTTTGTTCTGAAGGGCACAGCAACCCAAACACAAAACTGCCATATTTCTCACAGCTGGATGGACATTAGTTACACCAGGAAGTATCTGGAAACAATAATATTAGACTTTATAATTGAAATACATAAATTGAAAATAAAAAACTGACTACTAAAATGTGCTCACCCTGAAACTAAAAATAATTTAGTTTGATATAGGATTGGAAAGTGGTAATTACTATATACTCTGTTCATCTAGATATAAACAGAAGCAGATTGAGTATGCTGTTTGAAATCAGCAATAAAATAACGGCAAAAATCACATTAGTGTTTTGCTTTGTGTTTGTTTTTAATAAATATTTGTTTTTGAACAAAATTGAGTTGACCATTGTGAAGTAAAAAAAACAAACACACAACAGCAAACCTACCTACACATTTCTTCATAAGAGACATCAGCATTCTTGCAGAGAAACAATACCCAGTTCCAAGTTGCAAAACACACATGCCACTTTCATGTACTTGGAATAGTTTTGATAAGACAATGGTAAAAATCCACACAAAAGAAAACCCAGACTAGACACAGGTTGAACACTACAATAGCATCATTTTATATTTTTGCATTTACTAAAGAGTTCAAGTTTAAACAACAACAAAGAAGATATCCCAAATCACGTAGTATGTGAAAATACAGCAGGAAAAAACAATGAAAGCAGAATCTTGGAGAAAAGTGGAATAAATAACAAATATGAAAATTAAAGAAAGACCTAATGAAAAAGAAAAGGCTTCTGGGGGAACACATCAACCCTGATTACGATTTCTAAGAATACTTCTATACCTCTGAAAGAAATCAGGTGTGGTTCCACTACATTTACGCTTATCTAAACTGTTGTTGCAATTTTGTTTGCAGTTTGAATTCTAAGAACGCCCAAACCGAGTCAAGTCATCTAGCCCATTGTGTCATTATCAAAAAAGATCAAAACCAAATTCCTATAGAGTATTACATAAACAGACTAAGTAAATACTTCAAGAATTCTTGTCAAGGTCCCAACAATTTGCAGCTGAGAGACACCAGAGCTGGGAGGCTGTTCCTATTTACCTAGTCATTCCATAGTATTTATTTTTCTTGAACTTGCTCAGTGTTCCTTGAAATTTATGCCAGTGTTGCCCATGCATACATTCTGTGACAAGAAATTCCACAGATTACATATCATGTGAAGAATCAACTCGTTTAATTTGTTTTGAGCTTGCTAGCTGCTAGCTTTATGGGGTGATCAACCAATCCTTATTCACTTTCTCCATAAAATGTCTCTCAGACCCTACCCCTAAGTCCTCTCTTCTCCAGGTTATGAAGAAGTAACCTATTTAGTCATTCTTCATATAGAAGCCATTCCATACTCTTCCTTGCTGCCCTTCTCTCGGCCACCTTCAATTCAAATATAAGCTTTCTACATAGATGGGATAAGAATTGTAGAGTATTCAGATATGGGTGCACCATGTATTCATACAATGTCATATTACTTTTTTGCCATTTTGTTTGCACACTCAGTAACAGTTAAAAGTCTGTGATATTTAGAAACGTTCATCTTAAAATCCATACCATTCACAATGAAAACTAGGAAGCATATCTCGCAGACTATAAGAGCCCTATAATGCCACTGCCTTACTTTTCAATATTGAAATATTTTGCTCTTCAAAGGTGCTAAGAAAACAGAGGGGGGCGAGTCCCCCCAGGCATCTTTCATTGTATGTGGAAGGGATGAAAGAAAGGTCTATATAAGTTCCAGCCTCTCCTAGATGAAAAGCTTTTGACTAGCTTAAAAAAACAACCAACAAACTGCAACAAAAAACCTGAAAGTTCTCTATTTCTCATAACTTCAGCTGATAGAAAATCCAAGTAATTAAAGTACAAGCAAGGGCAGCAAGCAGATGCCTAAGCACCACACTTGGCACAGTGTAACTCAGCCCTGTCTGACACTGCCATGCATTAGTCAAATATTTATCGTATTCCTGTTTTATTTTAGTGTCTGTCTGCCACAACCAGTTCGGAGCTCAGAACAGCATATCTGGACTACATCTCCAAGGCACTAGGTTCTGGGAAGGCTTAAAAGCACCAGACACAGCACTACTGATACAGCAAAGTGATAGTGAAATAATCACAAGCCATCCTGCCAGCACCTAAGGGCCATCTATGATGTATCCATTTTTATTATAATGTAAACAGTATTTATTCCTACATACCAGAGATTCAATCATTCCATTAATGGTTGGACCAATTCCTTTAGAAAGCGACATGATCTTCAGAAGCTCATAACACATCATCAGACACTTCAACAGCGTTTCAGGATCATTCTTCAAGTGGGTCAGGGAAAAGAGAAAACGGTTATTAATACAAATGGTGGCTGTGATAAGGAGAACTGGGACATTAATCATGATTTTTCCCTACCCAAATAAACATTTCTTCTCCACTACACATTAATCAAAATCTGTCTATAAACTACGATGAAAAAAAGAGATTCCGGTACATGTTTTCAGGTAGTTAAGAGTAAAAGCAGTAAAAACAAGACCCTTTTAGAATTCTTTAGTTACTCAAAGACGAGAGCAGTTTAACTGCAATCCATTTTTTGCTAGCGCATACCATCAGCTTCTATACATGCAGAAGAATACTAATACCATAAATGTTCATTCAGTTTTTAAAATTTAGATGATACAAGGCCAAACTGCACTTTCTTTTAAAGTTATGAATAAACATCAAAACATAACCAGCACTTGGGAATACCGGAAGGAAAAACAGACCTTCTCCACACGTATTTCTTTAATTTCAGGTTGCTCTGCTGCTTTTATCAGATCATTTTTTGTGTGTTCCAACTCAGTTATTTTCTCTTTTAATACTGATGCTCTATTAAAATCCTGTAGAGTAATGCATTCTTCCAAAGCTGCTTTTGCTTCAAAAAGTTTCACTTTTATTTCAGCCAACTGAAATATAAAGTAAAAAGAAAATTAATATAATACCATAACCTTCATGGTATTAGCCAACAATACACTATTGACACTAGCCAACAATACCTACTATATAAAACTCTTACTAGATGCATATGCTAAAAAAGATTTTTCTTGTCAACTAAGATCTGCTCACCTTAAGCTCCCGCTTTCTCATTTCAGCAACATCGACAGGCTGGTCGACTGTAACTATCGGCTCACGAACTTCTGATATAATTTCCGCAATCTATTGTTACAAATAATATATTAGCGTCATTAATTTTAGCTCAGATATCAGATACTAAGCATTTAACTTTTCCAAATTTAAAATACCATCCTTCTGAAAAAGTACTGAACATCTGTGCAGTTTTCCTTAACAGCTAATTCACTGCAAATAAATCCTCAATTTGACAATATATAGTCTAACCATGAAAGTCTAGTGTTTTCTACCATTTAGCTAGGTAAGCAAGAAAATAGAAGACTCTGTATCCATGAATAAGTTAAGCAGTTTCTATGCCAACAGTTCACAGGCACCATCTCCTCTAAGGCTGAACATATGCTTTAAAAAGAATTACCAGTAGCAAGAGTAAGGTTTTTCATCTGTTACTACTTCAGTCAAAATACAACTAAGAACACTACCATTTAAAGGTCTATAAACCACCATATGTAGTATAAGAAGCCACATAAGTAATTTAATTTCAAGCCAAATACATGTATAGAACTAGAAGCAGAACTAGGCTGAGAGCTTTTCAGTTGGTTAGGGGTTTTCTTTAAAGTCTTTACATTAATAAAAAAATGAGATGAAACACGAGGAAAACTAAAGACTGAATGAGACAGGATAGTCTTAATTTGATCTATCTTGTATCATATCACCTCACTTTAACATTCTCTTAATCTGCACCCAAATCAACAGAATGTATCGAATTGGTGTATTTCACTAGAATAATAGAAATGCACACATTTACTATTACTATTGTACTATAATGCTAAGATTATGTACGTACTATAATGCTAAGCTTACATAATGCTAAGATTATATATGTACTATAATGCTAGGATTTCTGTGCTGCTGGACAGGTTGAAACTCCAGTGTGAACTCGAGTCGACAGGACTGTGACCTGTGGATGAGTCCACACGGGAGCAGGACACCCCAAAGCATCTGTGGCCGTGGATAAGCCCATGCTAGAGCAGGAATATCTTGAAGCATCTGTGGCTGTGATTATGTCTGTGCCGCAGCAAGTATACCTCTGAAGGGATTGTGGCCCAAGGGTAAGTCCACGCTAGAGAAGGTACACCTCAAACCATCTGTGACTGTGGATAAGTCCATGCTGCAGCAGGTACACCTTGAAGCATCAGTGGCTGTGCATGAAGACATGCTGGAGCACCTCAAAGCATGTGGCCATGGATAAGACCACGACAGAGCAGGTACACCCCTGGAGGGACTGCAGCCATAAGTAAAGGCCATGTTACAGCAGGTTCACTCCTGAAGGGACTGTGGCTGTGGGTAAGGACATGCTGGAGCAGGTATATCTCTGAAGGCATTGTGGCCCATGGAGAAGGCCACGCTGGAACAGGTGCACCTCAAAGTGACTGCGGCTGTGGATAAGTCTATGCCTCAGCAGGTATACCCCTGGAGAGACTGTGGCTCACAGATAAGGCTCCACTTGGAGCAGGTACACCCCTAAGGGACTGCAGTCTGTGGATAAGTCCAAGCCAGAGCAGGGGCAAGGGGAGGAGTTCATTACAACATTAAACCCTACGGTCTGGTCCAAAGGGACCAGGGGTGGAGACTGTAATGGATATATCTTTAAATTGTTGTAATCTGTGATTTGAGTCGCATGTTATAGGAATTAGTATAGCAGGAACTACCTGAACCAGTGGAGGACAAGTCACACAAGGAGCAGTGCAACCGCAGCAGTGACCCAACCTGAGCTGGCTTTGGTGCCCAATAACTCCATGCAACACACCATCTCTTCTGTCCTGAGTGACCACCATAACAGATGGAGCCCAAAGTCATGGACTAAATGAACTCAATGGACATTTTGTAGACATTTTAAAGACATTTTATAGGGGCAGCCTATAGACTAAGGGAATTATATATGTGTATTCTATCAAAGGATGGGAAGGGTGGTGGGGGTTAATGAAGATGTATTGGATAGTATGGAACCTGAGCACAACATAAATGGTATGGAATAAGGAGTGGAGAATGTGCTGGTTTTGGCTGGGATAGAGTTAATTTCCTTCACAGTAGCAGTTATGGGGCTGTGTTTTGGATTTGTGCTGAAAACAGTGTTGATAATGCAGAGATGTTTTCGTTATTGCTGAGCAGTGCTTACACAGCATCAAGGCCTTTTCTGCTTCTCACACCACCCCACCAGCGAGTAGGCTGGGGGTGCACAAGAAGCTGGGAGGGGACACAGCTGACCCCAGCTTACCAAAGGGATATTCCATACCATATGACGTCACGCTCAGCATATAAAGCTGGGGAAAGAAGGAGGAAGGGGGGACATTCGGAGTGATGGCATCTTCGCAAGTAACCATTATGCGTGATGGAGCCCTGCTTTCCTGGAGATGGCTGAACATCTGCCTGCTGATGGGAAGTGGTGAATTAATTCCTTGCTTTGCTTTGCTTGCATGTGCAGCTTTTGCTTTACCTACCAAGTGTCTTCATCTCAACCCATGAGTTTTCTCACTTTTACTCTTCCGATTCTCTCCCCCATCCCACTGGTGGGGGAGTAAGCAAGCAGCTGTGTGGGGCTTAGTTGCCAGCTCAGGTTAAACCACAAGCCCTGGAAATGTACATTATCTTCACTTTGAATGTTCTAGTCAAACTTGTTTGGGTCTAACATGACAAAGGATTTTGAAACAGGCTGTCGAAGTGTAATACTTTCCTAATTGGAGGATTACATTTACAACACCAGACAAATACTCTTAAGGATCTTTAGAAAACCACAGCAGCTATGCCAAAAAAAAAAAAAAAAAAAATCTGGGGTGAAAACATAAATGCTTTTCCAAACTAAAAATACTTTAATTCTTGATATTTCTGTTACAAAGCTTCATAAAGGCTGTTTGATATACAGGGAAGGCAGAGCCTAGAAAACAATGAGCCTTTAGAATTACTTACAATTTGAATCCTCCTGTCATCATCCTCAACCACACTGAGTAATCTTTCCGTAAGCAGAGATATAAGGGCTGTTGAAGTTGCAGGTAGAATGAGAATCTTTTGTAAAGTAACTAACAGATGCTTTCTACATTAGAGAAAAAACAAAAAATTTGTTTGCTTATTCAAGAAAATGGAAGATATAAGAGTTAATATATAACCCACTTTGAGTTAGTGTGAAGACTTAACGATACATTATAAGAGAAACTTCTCTATAGCTGTATTAACTGCTAAATACATATTCTTACTTAGCAACATTTGTCTTTTCCTGATTTTACCTCATTTCTCTTGATTAGAAAATGCTTAATTTTTTTATCAGGTGTCACTACTGTCCAATGAAAGGTCATATGAGCAGAAAACAGTCAGAGTATCAATACTGTAGAATGCTGTCATAGAAATTACCTGGCTGGAAACTAAAAAAAAAAATTACAAGTTAAACTATCCTGCCAGTCTAGCATTACATATAAAGCATTCCATATATTGCTGTTACGATAGTACAAACACAGCAATTTTTCATAAAATGCCTGTGATGGTATGAACTTCCAAATTTATTCACTCTTATTACTTCACATCAAAAGGCTGTTCAAATTATAGGAATCAGTTAACAGAGCCCAATTGAGCTTAGCATCTAAAACATCTGTAACCTTTTAGGTCTTAGCAGACTGGGCTTAAAAATGTAAGAAACACACAAGCTACTTACTACAAGTCATCTGCTAAGAAGTAATCCATTTATCTCCTTTAATTTTTTATATACTATGTACCAAATGAACAGTCTTGTAACTTCATAACATCAAGAATACGTTATGAAAACAACTGAATTTGTTCTCCCCAAACAATGTTGTATCTGCATTAAAACTCATTTTCCCATAAAAGTAAGCAGATGACATTTGGCACGCTTTGGGGAACAATTCCAAGACCATGCCTTTTTTCCCAGCTAGCATTAGAACTGTATTTTGTCTGTTTGATCAGGTTATTTTCCCAACAGAGACTATGCCTGTCCACAGGCATGAGTGCCATAAGCTAAATAACACAGATTTTATATTTAAGTATACCTTCCTCCCTCTTCCGTGGTATCCATGCAGCCTATGATACGAATCAGTTGCTGGCCTATAAATTCTTTCGTCATCAGGTTTTCAAAACAAGCAAAGTCTTCTCTTTGTTCTTCAGTAAGAACTGGCATATCTTGAAGGTAACTGAATCCAAATTGAATAGATATCATTACATTCAGAATCATTGTTGGAAAGTAAAAAAAAAATGCACACAAAAACCCCAACCAAACACCTATCCCTAAAAAAAAATCCAAACCCCCACCACTTTCCTGTCCTGTAAAAAAAAGTGGTTACTTTAGTTACAAACCTTCAAAATTAATGTTTGTGTTCTCCTTTTCATAGTTCCATAAAGTTATTTATAGCAAATAATGTACAGTTTAAAAATAATGCACTTCATTAAAAAAAAAATCCCTTGTTTGAGAATGCAAAACCATAAGAAACCAAAAATGACAAGTTATGCTTGTACAGGCAGCATCTTAGGAATAAATTTATACATGTACCGTTTTTCATATATACAACTAGTATTTTTCTGCTTATTTAGGTACTATGTATTCTTCTACATGTTCAGAAGTGTTATATTGCCCACAAGAGAAAATACAAGAAAATCATTAAAGTGGGCAGAGAATTTTAAATTCTTCATCTGATCGAGTATGCCATCCCAGAAGAACAATAATCTGTTGTCAGATACACTCAGCCACATAGTACGGAAAGTGTAATCAGTTTGATCTGTTTCTTTCTTTTTCTAGAGTCATTGTTCTTTTATCAAAATTTTATGCATCAACGAGAGCATGCATGTTCAGAAAATCTAGAGTGAAACATATCATGTACAAAATTCAATACTGAGTATATAACATTCAAATACTGATATTATCTGTGAAAAAGATGCTTATTTTTACCACAGCTTTGCATATACTTTTCAGCAACAGCTCATTAAATTTATCAAATTTTTAAAATTTCTTCAAAGTTAGGACAAAAACTTTGCATGTAGCTACTCTTTAAGAACATCTGAAATTACAACAATGTAGGCAGCTGTTTCTGATCATTTAACAATCATGTTACCTGTACCTGATAATAGTGAAATATCTGAATGAAGCTTACAATCCTGCATTTTTTCTTAAGTATCGATCACTTGCAGTTTCTTGCTCCTCCTAACTGATATACTCTTATAGTGTAAATCAAGACTTTCATTGCACAATTGCAAATCTTACCTGAAACAACTGGTGGCACAGCTCACCAATGAATAGTTTAACAGTTGATACTACAAACAAGTACCAGCAAACCTAATTAATCTTACTCAGCGTCTTCCTGAAGGGGAAGATAATTGAAAGTATATTGAGTAAGATCAGATGGATGAAAAAAAAAACCTTTTTTTTTGGGGGGGAGCACAATTTTTTTATGGACTCTTCAATTAATTATGAATTAATAAATTTACACCCATCAGACTAGATCCACGTTTCAAAATCAAGGAAGCACAGACACTTCATTTATTAAAAACTTGTGAAACGTGTTGGCACATTCCACATTGAAAAGTAGCAATGATTTGTATGAGTACTACCAGTATACTACACCCACTGAAGTGAGAAAAGAAGATGCATATTTTTAATTGGAAACGTCTATCAAAACAACGTGGTTTTCAGCAGATCTGATTTATAATCATTTCAGGAAGCTTCAATCTACAAGTACAATACCTCAGTTAAGATTTCTCAGCATTCTCCATTCTCACATAAATTCTGTTCAAATTTTACATTAAGACTAAAGTATTCCACTGAGACAAAAAAATTTACCTTTCTTCACTTCGGTAAAACTATTGACTTAACAAAACATTCATTGGTTTTGCTTGATTATACATTTTGTAATTGGCTCATTTAGCAGCTCTGTCACTGCCTTCAAACATAAGGTTTTGGGAAGCATGCCTGTCTGATCAGGGCAAAGAGAAGGGAATGAACTTTCAGTTTCAAAAACACTTCTCTGGGGACAGGAGCCAAATTTTACTTTATTTTCACAAGTTACAACAATGAAAAAGTATCAGTTTCTGCAAGGTCTAAAAAAACCTCTTTCTGCAAGCTCTTTACAAACATACAGCAACCTACATACTAACAGATGGACAAAGGGTAGCTGCATATTACTGAACAGTTATTCTATCTTAAATGCAAAGAATTCTATGCTATTGATCTACCAGTCCATCTTGCTGATAATTCATGAGAAAGGATATTCCAAAAATTGTTTTCAAGTTCTAAATTTGCTTTTTACAGTTTTTGTTTAGAGAAGTAAATCTTCTCAAAAATCTAAAAAAAAAAATTAAAAAAAAAAAATCACTGCTCAAGCACAACTTCAGCTTTGGAGGAAACATGAATAGTTGAATAAAAAAAAAAAACATTCTCTACTTCAAAAACAACAAAAAAAAAACCACTATTCTAGTAGTAAGAGATTTATTTTTAAATGGAATGTACCTTAATAAATAATCTGCATATATAGCTGGTTCTGGCAACATCTGTTCTAGTAAATCTTCACCTTCTTCACCTTTTGATTTTAGATATTCACAAAGACATCTCCAATATAACACATTCTCAGCTGTTAAGTCTTCCAGTGGAATCACTTTTCTAAACAAAAACACATAAATAAATACAGAGAGATAAATAAAATAGGGTCAAAGACAACAAATGCACAGAAATATATTATTTCCTAAGATGAAAATAGAATCCTGTCAAAGGTATTCTCCAGAGAAATACTTAAAGACTGGCAAAAATTTCCACTTCCTTAAGTGAGGACAGAGTTAAATCAAAGCTGTTCATATCAGTTTGCCGAAAGATTCTGCTCAGCCCTTCAGACCTCCTAGAGCAACCACCCAAGTACTTGAACTCTATGAAACATTGTTATCACTGTACAAGTCTGAAACTGAACTCCATCTGCAGAACTGCAACAACTGCATTAAATTATTTTTCAGCTTGTGTTTATGAATTGTTTCTTCTGTTCTTAATACAAGATCTTCACACAATATTCGGTAGCAATCATAGTATGGCAAATGCAAAAATAGAACTGCTTCTCAGCATCTCTGTAAGCTCATCCTCCGTTTGCCAGTCATACGACCCCCACTCATAGTCTTAAAATCATCATCTTTTCCATGCTAAGCATGGCATATAATCTTTGTTTTCAGAAGTAGAACATTAAGTTATGCATTAATTCTACCTCAAAACAGAAAAGACAGCATATCACTGGCAGTGGTACTTTTCACTCCCTTGAATCCCATTTTACTTGCAAACTATCAACAATTTTGGTTTTCCTTTTAGGTCCCTCACACACACACACAAAAAAAAAAAAAACACCAACAAAAAAACCCCAGCAACATGTAGATGAAAACTGATCATATAATGGCTTTGTAAATTTAACAAACGGAAATCATAAGACTTCAAAAATCTAAGCATTTCTCATACTGATACTGCATCACTCAAGCTGTAGTCAGAATCATACAAGAACAAGCCTCATATTTTCCATAAATCAAATAACTTTATTACAAGTTGAATAATTTCACTCACTGCTCAAAATGTCATCAGTCTAACAGATCTACTTCTTAAAAAAATTCTCAGTTAGCCCAGTCTTTCAGAATGGAAACTCATTTTGTGCAGGATCAAAAGTCAGACTGACAAGTTCATAACTATATAAATTCTTCCTTTGAACCTCTTAAGATATTGGCACATTTTCAGAGGCTGTAAGAAAGTTATTTCACCATTATTGGTGTTTTTTAAAGCCAGACAGGCCCAGATCTATAGCTTTGGAGTGCAATGCATGTAGCATCTACTGATTTCAAAACATGTCACAACCTATTACTAGAATGCAAGACACTTCCTATTGTCCTATGCAAGACACATTACACATTTTCCCCCAAAGCACAGAATAAGATTTTGTTATCACTTTTTAATCAATGACAATGTCACTGAAGTTTCTTATCTGAGATTAGACTCCTACCACTGTTAATCACTCCACTCTGGTTGCCTCAATTAACTCAGACTGTTTCTTCTCACACCTTTTTGCCTCCCTTAGCAATCTCCTACAACTTCGAATTTCTTGTTTTCTTCCCTCCTTCATTTTTGCTTTATGGACCTTAATATTCATCACGCCATCTCCCTCATAGCTTAGGAACTCACTCAGTCAAATTCTACCAAACATTACCACAGGAAAAGCCTCTAAGATACCAACTTCTGTCAAGCTCCATTGATATAAGTAAAATACCTCTAAAAGAAGGCTGAAACACGAGCCAAATAATTCCATTATGATTGATTCTCCAAACAGTTCATCAATAACTGAACCATCCCCAAATTGTGCTGCCTCTAGCTCAGGAACAAGGATAGAGGGAAGCCAAAGAGGACTAGGAAATATGTGAGAAAGACCATTACTGAGAGGGAGGAGGAACAGGAGAAAAGGAGCTTTTCAGTATCATAGGTTAAAAGAACAGAGGAAAATACAGTTATAGGGGTAAACTAGAGCATTGACTTTGTTGTAAGCTGTACAGACAGTACAGGAAATAAACCAAATTAGACTCTAAGTCATTACTTATAGAAAAGCTTGTTTAGTTGATTAATTTACTGCCACTTAAATTCTAAGAGTGTGATTTTTGGGGTGTTCAAGAAACAAGAAGTCAAAGACATTTTTCATTTTTTCCTCTTGCTAATCTGGCACAATCATTTTCAGCTGGTGAACACAGATCTTTTAAGAAAAAAGTGTATCCAAAACACTTAAGCAGACAAAAACCAGGGAGACATCATGGCTTACACCACAATACCAGTCTTTTATCACAGGTAATAATTACTCTGCTCCCTATTTAAATATAACCTTTAATTTAATATTCTATAAAAAAATATTCATCTTTTGGAAATGAAAACTGATCGGCATACCTGCTGTCAAGGTTTTTACAATTCTGAACTAAGTCATAAAGTGGAGATAATGAAAATATAGCATTTAGTACTGGGATGGCCACTTCTGGGCAGTTTTCCACATCCAGTCGATGAAGCAATTCCAAAACATCCCCTTCAGTCAACTGTAACCAGGCTTGAAGCAGCTTCTTCTTCATTACCTCCTTCACAACATCTAATAATACAGGAATTTAAACGGTTTAAAATATTAAAGGTCAAAAAATACTAAGTTTTCAACATACTTTTACAAATCATTTTTCTATAGAAGGCTTTTTGGAAAGAAATTATTATACAGCTGAGCTTAATGTTACCTTAGAAAAAGAAAAAAAAACACCAACAAGAACTACCTGTGGAGCACTACTACATTTCTAAGGCAACTTATTTTCCCCCCCGCCCAGGGAATAAAAAAACCCCTTCTATCCAAAAAACGTTACATCTAAAGACAGCAGCTCAACCCAGAAAATCTACAAACCATGAACTCTTGTAGAGCAAGGAAATATTCTGGGCAAGCATTGTTATATACGTGCTCTGTTTCAGGCCACTTCTGGAGGCAGGATACTACTACACAGACCTTTGGTCTGAACTGCCACACAGAATTCTTGTATGAATTCAATTATTCAACTGGATTATGAAATTAACATAAAGATACTTTAAGTCCCTCCTCTCCATTGCCACAATGAACAAATAGTTTCTGGATCAGTAGAGTACTATTTAATCAAGGAAAAAAGTATTTACGGGAACATCTAGAATACGTACATCTTTAATACATACACACTGATTTAAAGCAGGGAAGTAGAAAGGCTAACAATCTGGTGGAAGTAAAAACATAACAACTAGGGAGCAATACAAGTATGCTCTTAGGACCTTTCAGAAAATAATATCCCATATAAGGAAAAAATAAAGTCCACACACACTGACGACATTCACCTTTCCTCTTATATGTTACTTACGATAATAAAGACAGCACTGAAATATAGTCAAGAGTTCAGAAAGAGCTGTAAAAATGCCTTGAAAGTGCTAAACTAAGGTCTTGAGAAACCTCTCCAAGAAGGTGAAAAGCATAAACTAGTAGAATGTAGTAGAATGAAAGAGAATGAGAGTGGAGAATTGACAGCTGAATGCATCCTGAAAAGCAGAACTAAGAGAATCTGGATTACGTCTTTTAGGTCTTGTTTAATTATAAACCTTCTTCTGAAGCCGATATGGAAAAACATCCAAAATTTCAACCCAGCAAACTTGAATGAGCAAGTTCCTCTCTTGTTAGCTTGAGAGTTACTCAGATAAACTAATTCAATAAAGATACACATATTCAAGGTTATAGAATTTGCAAAACAGATCAAAATGAGGGAATACTAGTGGATGTATATATAAATGCAGCCAGTGTGGAACACAAAATCTTTTATCCAGCAAAGAGCACAGGATATCAAAGATATCAGTGAGGCCACATGCCCTGGTAGATAGTTTCCCTTGTGATTCTAGGTGTCAAGAAAAAGAGCAAGTCCTTAATAGCTGGGATGAAGAATCATCCTAAGGAAGAAATGGACATCAGCAGAGAAAGTATTTTCTCTGGATCATAAAAAAGGCAGTTCTTTATGTTGAACCCTCAGTGTTACTGAAATACTGGCCATGTAGAAAGGCTGTACCTTCTCACTAAGGGAATACAGCAAATCCTTGTTCTTGACAAGTGAAAGATCACAGGAAAAATAGTGGAGGTAGCTTCCCCCCCAGTTTTGAAAGATTACTGAAACAGAAGCACATTCACCCTAAGACAGAAGAATTATCTGTCAAGAGCAAGGATTATTGGGGGGGGAAAGAGGCAGCCAGCAGACAAGCAGCAGCTAGTTAAGTCAAACAGCAAACTAGTATACTGATAAGAAATAGTAATTCAGAACATAAGTTTTTCACTGCTGGACTTCAAAAACAAAACCTGACAAACTTCATTAGACTACTATAGAACAATTCAGGGTAGGTGAGGAAAAATGCTAATGAAAACTTATTATACAGAAGGAGGACTTCTTTTTAAGTGTAGTTCTATAGAGCATAAGAAAGCACTCAGCTGATCCTCTGTTCCTTTGCTGTCAAGAACATGATCCCAAACTAGCCAAAAAGAAAGGTAGATCAAAAAAACCCACATGCACATATGACACCTTTAAGAGCTCCAGTTACGAATGAACACAGTACTTTTGTCTTGTTCTTTAAGTGAATAACCACATAGGTCATATTTCTCACAGTTCACAACCAGCACACCACTAAGCAAGGAAAATTCCCAGAGTAAAATTCAACAGGACTTAGTACAGACTTTCCAAAGCATGCGGATAACACAATAGCACTTCATAAAACTGGCAGCTTTTATTGCAAAATGCATGTATATAATTGCTATTGTTGGAAAAAAAAAAAAAAAAAAAAGCCATGTTCTATGTAGGCAGGCCAAAATTGTCTCACTCAAATGCATGTGACCTTTTGATCTTTTGGCAACACCACCACAATTATGGGTACATTCGGAATGGCTCTTTATATAAAAATAATACAGTAGAGAAGACATCAAATACAATAAAGCTGCTTCATAATGAAATTAATGATGGTCAATCAAAAATTCATTAAAAAAAATCAAGCTAGTTAAACAAAAGACTAACCAGCTGAGAAGATTTCTCTCCGAAAGCACACAGGAAACATTTTCAAACAATTATCAAACTGATATGAATGTCTACATTCCAATTATTTAATATATTTATTAGTTACAAAAATATCTGTAATGAAACGTTTCAAAATACACTGATTTAAATAATTATATTTTTCTACTTCTGTGTTTAATTACATTGTTGGTTTTTAATAGCATTTGGTCCTATTTTAGAGCTCAAGGGCTTTCAAGTTTTTTTTTACAGTGCAATCCTTTTCTGGTTTGTCCACTATAAGGGGACTGGAAAACCACAGCATCAAGCAGAATTTCTTGTGCTTAAACATTTCCTGGTACCTCGTGACTCCCTTTGGGCTCCTTTATTGTTGCCATCACAGCTTCCACAGAAGTCATGCCCAAAACATCAGAAAGTATTCTCTCAAACATTTGTATTAAGATGTTAAAAAAGATGATCTCTTACCAGATCTGTCATTAAGCCCTTGCTGCAACAATTTTACTCTCTGTGCTATTGACAGAGCTCTCATGTGAACTTTTTCTGCCAAAACCTTAAAAAAAATTAAGACATTAAAACACATTTCTACAAATAATAACAACTGAATTCATCAACTACCTGTGGTTTTAAACGCTCAGTTTTATCCATCCACAGAAATCATAAGTCAATAAAAGCCTGTAATACCTACACCATCAGCATTGTAGCAATACATTAACAAGCAGATTCTTGTGCACGGAAGAAAATGTAAAATAAAATAAAGTAAGAATAAAGTTAACAGATAGCTTAGAAGCATGGCAGCTCCGCTTGAATGCAACACCTGGATATGAAAACTATTCTCTCTCTTCAAAGCTCCAAGAGCAATGAATACCTGCAATGAAACGACTGAAGTATGTACTTTTTTCAAAGCCTAGTAACACGGAGATTCGGTTAAAAAATAGAATTTAATCTAAGTTAAGAGAGAACAGAAGATGGTTCTGCATGAAAATATTGAACATCTTAAGATCTTGCCTAAGATGCCTGCACAAGAAATATGCATAGTAGCATACCTTCTTGCCCTTACCTCTACATATAAACATAAGTAATGTTTGATACTTCTCAAAACTGGAATACCAAAAATATGCAAAATTTTTACACTGGCATTGCTGTGATCCTAACTTTACTTAATTATCTATTATGTAATAATAGAGAAGAAAATTGCTTCACAAACATCACAAAATGCATAGATAGAAAACAACAGACCGTAAACATAATTTATACTTTTACTGTATGATCCTGAAGAGCTGAGTTCTATCACAAAAGTAATTTCTGTCAAGCAAGTTCTGCAGTTAAGTTCAGAGGATTTAACTTGAAAACTTGTATTAAATCACTCCCTTCTCAAAATTCTGGTACAGGAAAATAAATTATTTGACCGTTCTTAGTGTTTAACCAGTGAAATATAATAAAAGATTTAAAGCCTTCTTCCTAAGTCAGTCTTTGAAATTAATATTAAGTGATCCAATTTACCTCATATGCCAGCTTCCTGACAGCTTCCTTTACATCCATAGTGCGGCCTACAATTTTTGGCAAAGTCCTTGCTGATGGAGCAATACATGACAGCACTGCACGCCTCACTTCTGAATTTGAATCATTTTCAAGCAACGTGCTGTAAACTGAAAGTAAAATACTCATAACAATGCTTTCATAAGAGTTTGAAACATTATAGAAAAACAGAAAATACTCAAAAAAAAAAAATCAGCAGTTGTTATTATATTAAAACCCCTTCCCCACCCCTGCGTAGCTCATACAAATTCAGGGAACAGTTTCAGGTCACAACCCCAAGATTTTATGGCAATTACATGCTGAGCTATGATCTCAAAAGAAATTCAACTACGAAAACAGTATTTGCACTCATAAGTAGGATCTTCAGTTGATAACTCTGAAAACTGCTACTCTAGATCCCACCTATAAATAACCACTTCGTCATTTACTGGACACAAAACAAAACCCTTCCAAATGTTGGCTCCTTAAGACCTCTATTCACTGGCTATACATCCTCATTACCTTTGAGGTAGATCCTCAAATTTTCCTATAAATGGAAAACTGCAAACTCCATAAAGCCTACCAAAACCCAAATAGTAAATCTCTCATGTAATGCTTTTTGTTATATTCTTGACCCTTCTTCAAAATTAAAAGGAACAACAAAAATAATTTAATCAGAGAATACTCGAATTCATCTTCTTCCTCTGTGAGATTATGACTGACTATGAAATTATGTGCTCCTAAATAAGCAACTTATAAACAAACACTTGGAAAATATAATTTCAAAGAAGGTACCTTAACAACAAAAAAAAACCCAGCTAACTTACTCTCTTCACAAAAGACAGCATATAAAGTTTAATCAGGGCACAGTTTACACAACAGCAACTGTGCCGTTACAAACCTACAGTCCATCTACCTTGAGGCAATGGAAGTAGAGGCTTAGTCAAGAATCATACCATACACAAAGAAACCCACAAACGGCACAAAAACAGCATCAAGAAACCTGGATTACAGAGGTGCTGGTCTCTTGCAGGAAGAAAGATGAGATTCAAAAAAAAAAAAAAAGGCACACCAAAAAAGCATAGGTCAACAATGTCAGTAACCAGTTTGCCTCTCATGGTGCAGACAGCCATAGTTTTAGGCAAAATTAGTTTTTATATTATCATCTCTCTCCTCAAAGTGTTTTTGTACAAATCCAATTAAATTAATAGTCCAAAAGGATCCTTAGAGGGTAAGGACTGTGCAAGCATATATCATATCTCCACCCCAATTCACAACACATTATTATTCTCGTCATCCTTCAGCTACATTCAGTTCATAGAATAGCCTGAGCCCAATATGATTTATCTGGCATTTAATCTCCAGTGGACCTCTCCTTTAAACAATTCTGTCTTTTCCCCTTGAACACACACAACTCTTGCATCTACAACCTCCTCTGGCAAAGAGCTCCACAGCTGATGAATTATTACAAGAATACCCTTTAAGATTTGTTTACTCAATGCTTTAAAAAAATGCATAAAAAGGTTTTAAAGTAATGTAAATCAACAAATGTTGATCTTAAACAAAAGAAAAAACCCAAAACTACTTACTATTAATAACAGGACAGTTTTCATCCTTAGGATCTTGAAGTCTCGACAGAGCCAAGACAGCTTGAATTCTCACATTTGAAAATTTATCTTTAAGTCTAATCAGCATAGCTTCATTAATTTTATCAAATAAATCATCATCAATCTGGGCATTCTCCGGCATACTTCCCAAAATCTTATTAACAAGCTGGCATGTTCGAAACCTAACTGCATGGCTGTTCGCATTGTGAGACTTAGGGAAAGGAAAAAAAAAAAAAAAGTATTCTTATAATCACACTTTTCTTATTTCCAACTAAAGGCTGTTAATATGCACATGTAAGTAGTTAATATTCTATACAGTACATGAAATATGCACTTCGGTATTTCAAAAGCTTTTCCTATTTAAGCTTATTTTTAATAAGATTAAAAAGTCACAGAACTGGAAAACAATTATGGCCCATCACTTATATCAATGGCACTTTACATAATTAGCAATGCCTTCACAACGGAAGAAACATGCTTACCACTCAGTGCGGACTACAGTACATTAGCTAACTTACCCTCTGTCTCCATAAAACATTAGAATAAACAAAGAAGCTATTAGCAATGATGACTAGTGATCTTGGCCTGACCAATAATTTTCCATGTCAAAACACTAGTTTAAGAAAATGTAATTCTGCTTGTGTTTTCATGCCATTGGAACTGCTGAACTTCCTTCTATATAACACTTGCAGTAAGCAAAAAGGAATAATACATATGCCAACCATACCTGTATGAAAGATATTTTAATATTTTTACTTATCAAAGAAACAGTGTAAATTCATTTCCACAACACTTCAACAATTTCACACTTATAAATGCACCTATAGTAAATCCTATAATGACACATCTGACAGCCAGATAAGAAAATAGTTGGTATCTTCTCACAGGACTAACTTTTGAAATCCAGTTGTTTGGTTATTGGGGGCGGGGGGAGGGGTTGGGTTTGTGGGGGTGGCATTACTCGTAAAGCACTAGCTTTGCCTTGCTTTCACTTTTTAAGTTTTAGTTTGTAGGTATCATCGAGCACCATTAAGTTTTCCCCACTGCATGAATTTTCCATTTGTTATGTTAAAAATTTAATAGTGTTACTGTACCTCAAGCAGAAAGTTAAATACATAATTCAGAAGCAAATTATCTTCTTCTCCTTCCTCACTATCGTCCTCTTTCTCCATTTGATAAAATGAAGTAACAAATTTAGCCACAAAATTGATCACTTGTTCCACTGCCGGTTCCCGTTTGTAGATTATCATAGCATACTTAAGGAAATTAATGAATTTTTCATTAAAATCTTTCTTATCTTCCAACTGAAAAAAAAGTAAAAATCACACCATAACAAGAGATAACTACCTGGTTCATCTTTCAAAAGCAGTACTGCAGAAAAATAAAATAAATGGCTTTATAATTGACAGCTTCCATTCAAATTTTTAAAGCACTAAAGCCAGCCGTTAGGGCACACTTGCTGTTACACACTCTTCACTTAATATGTTGCTTTAACTCCACAGCAGATATATGTCTTGATCGCTGGGATCCATTCTGGAGTTTATATTTACCTGCGAACAGGTTTCAGAACGGCAATCGACACCCTCATCCATTATTATCCTGTGTCACACCTACTTGTCGGGTATCCAAACACCTTCCAGCAACATCATTAATACCTGCCGTGGGCTGTTCTTACGCCCACGTTCGCAGGAGACAACTGAGTATAAGTTTAGCGTGTGGCTTAGAGGTTTGTTGTTTTGGTTTTTTTTTTTTTTCCTGAAGTCGCAGGGCTCCTCTTGGGCATACCAGCTGCAACGCTTGTTTTAGGGGAAACAAAGCCGAAGAGGGCCTCTGTCCCCCGACGGAAAAGCAGGACAGCTCCTGAGGGCCCTCATTTTCCCCTCAGCCCGGTGGGTCACCGCTCCTCCCAGCCGCTGGCACGCCCCAAGGGCGGGCGTACCTGGTTATAGGTGCTCTTTAAAGCCACAACAAGCTTCGCCTGGTTCTGGTGAGGCTTCTGGGCCAGCTGAAAGGCTTCTTTGATTTGCAGTAGCTTCTTTTTTGCTCCCATGGCTACACGACTCCCCTGCTCCGGACTCCCGTAGCTCAGAGCCGCCCCGGGAGACGAACAGCTGCTGCTCCCGTGGCAGGGCCCTACGGCCTAACGGCGGAAGGGGCGCCCACCGCAAGCGCACAGAGGCTCCCGCCCAACAGCCAGGCCAGGCCAGGCCAGGCCAGGCCAGGCCGCCCCTCGCCTCCCGCTCCAGCCGCGGGGCTGCCGCCGCAGACCGGCCCCCGCCCGCCGCCGCCGCGCGCGCACCAGCAACGGCCACAGCGCCCGCGCCACAGCTTCAAACTCGGCGCGAGCACCGCTCCCGGTCTCGCGAGAAATGGGGAAGGAGGGAGGAAGAGGGAGCGCGTACTCGTCTCCGCGCGCTGGCGGCGGGGCGGGGCTTGGGCCGTGCCGGGCGGGCAATGGCGGGCGGCCCGGCGGAGTGGCCGTTAGCCGGGGAGCGCGCGGGAGGCGCTGCGCCGCCATCTTCCTCTGGGGCGGGCTGGGAGGGAGAGGGGAGCGGCTGGGGCGGCGCAGGGCTGCGGCCGGATGCGCCTCCGCCTCCTGGGACGCGTTCACGGCCCGAGCCGCTGTTTCCAAGCAGGCTGGGTATCAGCCCTGCTGCGGCTGAGGAGAAGCGGCGGGCAAGAGGATTTCCGGAATGTATGTTGGTGCAAAATAGTTGAATAAGCCTGACAAACTCTGGCGTTGCCCTCAGCCACTCTCCCAAAGTCCTCTCCGGACGTGATCGTCTGGAAAAATGAGCATACTTGCAGTTTGTAAACGGGAGCCTTACACCGAAGCAATGGGGGTAGCAAACAAAGAAAGTTCAGCCAGTGTCTGAAAGTAATAAAAGCCCTTTGGAGCATGATCTTCCAGAGAGAAAAAGTGCTCAGCTGCTCTATCTAGAGTGAGATGTTTGCCTATTTTAAAGTTCACTTTTACCTATTTTAAAGATGTAGGTAACAAAGGGGATCAAGTTCACTAGGTAACCGATTAAGTAACTGGTTACTTAGCTCCCTGGGTGAACTACCTAAGCTGTATCCAACTTGCAGACTGTGTGTTTCTTATGAAACAGCCTTCTGTTTTGTATTGGCTGTGAGGGCGTTGAAAAGATGGATAGTACGGATAACTGAGTTGTTGGAATACGTATTTGTGTTCCTTCCAGACTGAATCTTTTATTAGTGGAAATTTTCCCCAAATTTTCAAGCGTTTATTGTGAACCTAAATGTTTTCCCAGAAATCCTTTAACTTGAGTGTAGTAATAAATTCTGTATCTCATTAAAAACAGGAAAGATAATTAAGCTCAAACTCCAGAGACATGTTATGGGTTACAGAACATACTGTGAGACAGGGGCTGATCTTTAATGAGAAGCAAGGCGGAGAGGGGGATGACATTCTGGGCATATATTAATTACAGAGCTATAGACAGCATTCAAAAATGTGAGCAGAAGTAGTTAACTGTAGACACTAGGAACTTAAGGTATTTGACGTCTATATATGTTTGGGCTTTTAAAAAAAGTGTCTGATTACCTCAAGTGGTGACAGTTATTTAGTAAGGATAGATGACATAGCATCAAAGAGGCAGAACATGTCCTGAAGAAGGGTCATTTTTGGCTAAGATTAAAAACCACCTAACATAAAATAGAGAAGCACTAGGGGTCAGTCTTGTTCCAGATATGAATCTTCCCAGTGTTTTCTTTAAGAAGCAGATTTTTATCAATAAAATAATGGAATTATTTTGTCTTTACAATTGTGTCAAGGATTATGGGGTATATGAGCTATATGTGAACAATGGAGGGCAGCAGCAGGAAAAAAAAGCGTTCTATTTTATAAAAATAAATTTTAAAATCATTTAAACATGTGGCAGAGTTTTTTTCCTGATGTATTGTACTATCATACATGTGTGTATGTTTAAAACAGATACCTGCTTATTAAAGATGAGTCGTTTGTATTTTGTATTAATTTTTAAAATGTATGGATCCTAGAGAGCAGGAAATGGATTCTATATGCACAATAGTAACAAAGAATCTTATATGTTAACTTGTTTCTAGATTTTATTTTATGTTGGAGAAATAGTCGCTCTGCAAAAACACTATAATCAACAGCAAATCCTCAATGAGTTGGGTTTTTTGTAAGGTTATATTTTCTAGGGAAATACAATGTGTAACCATTTTTCCGTTTTAAATATTTTTACTGGACAATTAACTTCATCTAGCTTTTTTCTGCTATAGGAGTCTGTGGAGAAGAGGATGGAAACAGGAAGAGATGAGCAGGTAAAACTTTGTGATTCTTGTGGCTTTAAAAATCAGGGACTTTTTAAAGTGAAACTAATAATGCGAATTGAATTATTTTTGATTTGCGTATGTTTGGCAGCCCGTTTGTGCCTACCTGCATCTCAGATCTACAGATGAGGATTTTCCCTGGTGAATACCTTGCAGCCCCTTATGATGGATTTCATCCAGGATGTTAGATTTATTTCTTCCAGTCTGCTTTAAATATTTCTGCTAGGCTTTGATTTCTAGGTAGAAATAGAAGTCAGGCTTCTGTTATGACAAATTGAAGTCTAACCCAGTTAGACATACTGGCTCCAGGGTAAATATGCCACAGGGATCCAGATTCCCAGTATCATAATTGGTATTTCATGTGTAGGTGTATAACATGCTGAAGTAGGATCACAAATGTTGGCCCTGTTGACTTTGCATAGTCTCCCTGTGATAAAGTCTCCCTGTGATACTTTGTTCAACTGATAGAGGTGTTTGCTGTCATAGTTTTTACAGGTTATGTTTCAGGGCCTTGACTGCACTAATAAGCCTTAATGGCCCCTGACCAGCCTCACCTGGGCCCTCCAGCCACACCCCTTGCCCATGGGCCCAGTAACCCCATTTCAGCTCAGCCCTGGGCCTTTGGTTTTTTTCTGAGCTAACTCTCAGGGCTCAGTAAGGGCCAGCTACTTCCTGGGGGATGGATACAATGACTGACTGGGAGGTCAAGGACCTTACCAGCAGCACAGGCCCAGAGGTTGTGGCCAGTGGGTTTCACAGCTCTATCTGAAAAGGAAAGGAATGATGAAACTCACAACCTTGGATGGTGCTCCAGGCTCTGGAAGGAAGTGTGCTCTAATAATTCAAAATTTTTTTCTTGTCCTTTGAAATATTAACCTTGCCTGCTATGGTCTACTTCTGGTTGTCTCCCTCTACTTCTGAACCACTGGTGTAGATCCTTTCTCTTTCCTTTGGCAGCCCTGTTGTGTGAGCAAATACACAGTGCCACAGGGTAAGCCAAACTTGCTGCTTGACAGTTACCTTGTGGTAATTTTACATGTAGGTCACTGGGTAAAAACCAGGTAAATAAAGGGAAGTTTAGTAGGTGTTCAAGGGTTTTTATAACTGATACATCTGGTTCGTTCCAGTTTTCATATTAAAAATATAAGCATGGCAATATTTCATCCATAATCGGGCCATCATTATGCAGTAGTAATCAATAATGTTTACCACATTCCTCCAAAACTTATGTATATGTAAGTCAGCTATAAAATCGTATATACATTTTTTAATAGTTACTGTTTTCAGTCAATGAGGAAATCAGTAGCACTTCTGGTGGTTTTTGAATGGGGCTCTCAAATCCTGTTTGCTTTATGAGGTGGAAAGAAATTAAAATTATAAAATAGTTATATATAATATTTTATGTATATATAGTTATTTCTAATATGTGTAATTGTCCAAGATGTACCAGTGGCAGAACCACTTTGCACTTGTCCTTTTTCTTGCATTCAATCCCAAAACAAGCTTTATTGGAAGTAGGATAGTGAATTAGGTAAGCAGGATAGCTGGTCTTAGGAGTTTTCTGACTACTTTTTTTAACCCTTATTTCCCCCTTTTTTTTTCTTCTTCCCTGTAAGAAGGAAAAAACAGTCCCTCAATTCTGTGTTCCGGGGTTGAAAAGCTACTCTGAGACCAAAATGAATTTAAATGGAGATCACTAGTGAGAATAGTGATTTACGTATTAGGTTAGAATCTCACTTAGGGATGCATCTTCCTTTGTCGAGACACTAACTTGAGAAGTTTTAAATCCGTTTTATTGATACGGCTTTGTCATTTGAAACATAACACAACAGTCAATGACTAACTGTATTGTTCTACCATTTTCAAATGCAAATTTGATTGGACTGCCAACCAGCAGTAGAGTATAATCTGGGGAATCAGTTTAATTTTGCCCTCATGTATTAAAAAAAAGAATCCCACTGACTTCAGTAGTACTGCTATTCAGAAAAAGAGTGGAAGAAATGGGCTCTGTATTAATTGTGTTTTGGGAAAGCTGTTTGTAATATGTTAAACAAAGGCACAAACCTATGTATTAACATTTGCAACAGAAATACCTTCTTTATGTCTTAGAATTCGAGGTGTGTGGATCTTCTAATAGTAGGTAGTCTGAAGATTTCAGAAGCGTATTCATATTCAACAAGCAGGAGGTACCAAAAATAGAAGGCTTATAGTCTTAGTAATATATGACTTGTTTTTTATAACAAAAAGGAAATTAGTTAATGCATCTGAGCAGTAAAGCTATAAACTTGTGTGCAGTTGCTCATAGACTTATAAAGACTGTAGTGCCATGACCACCTTCTCTCTTAATTTACTTAAAACTAATGCAGCAATAATAATTCAAGCAGAAATGTATGTATGTGTTTTCTGTTTAGACTTTTGATTTTTATTTTAAACTATCTTTGCCATATAGTGCCCCAAGTTCACAAACATTCTGTAATCCACTTATGTGTTCCATGTGGTTCTTGCAAAACCAGATTTGTACAGTACACACTTAAATTATGCTTTGTGATGTCCTTGCTTTGTTGTCTTACCTATAGGTGATCCGTAGATGAATTTGAAGAAAAAAAAATGTCAAATTCTCATTGAAAAGCTCTGGCATTGTCTGCTGAAATTCTGTTATTGAAACGAAGTGGGTTTTTTGAGTAGTGGAATTAATGAACTTGTCACCTATGAATTTATGTTCTGTGGTTGCATTTTCTGGTGCATGAGATCTGATTGAAGCTTTTCCAGTGTTTGAAGTATTGACTGACAAGTCTTGCCTGGACTCAGAATACTTTACCAGTGACAAATTATGTTCTGCTAAAACACCATCTTGTATCAAAGCCTCAAGTTTTTCCCTCTAACCCTCCAAAATACATAAACAGCCTGCTTGAAAATATCTCGGTGGTTTATTCCTTTCCCAGTGTACCTGAAGATCTGTGCTCCTCTGCTCTGTCTATGCCTGTGTAAGTGTCTCAAGTCTCTATTCAGCCGTGCATTTGGGTCCAGTATGTCCTCTGCTGTTCAGTAGAAAAAACATGAATGTTACTATCTGTCTAGTAGAGCAATAACACAGGTAACTTATTATAAGTACTTTTAAAACTCTTGCATTTTTCTTAATTTGCTTTCTCTTTTCACTCAGTTTTGTTCTTTTTCTGAGGAAACAAGGTGCTAGGAAATTGCTCTATCTCTTTGTGTTCTCTTGATTGTCCTAGTAAGCCTGTCAATTTTATCAAAATTTTACATGTAATTAAGTTCCTACGCCTTTTTCTCAAATTGGTGACCATGTAGAGAAGATATTATAACCATATTAACTGAGTTAAACTTAAGTGTGAGTACATGTCTTATCAGATACCAGGCGATTGACAATGGCATATCCTTGTGTCCTAGTCATAGAAAAAGTTACAGTCACGGGCAGCAGCGTCTTGGACACTAATGCCAGTGAATGAAGAAACTATACTTAAGCATTCCTGTGTGCAAGGCTCTGTTTCTTACCTTTTCTTATTAATGTTCTGTCTGGGCTAAACTTCTCTTCCTTGCTTAGCATCTGCCAGAAACTGTGACCATCTTCGTTTTCCTTTCAGGCCTTTCCCTGCTCATACACTGCGTTTCTCAGTCAGTCTTCATTTTCTCTCACTCGTGGAGTGAAGATTCTTTGCCTCCGGAGACTGAGAGTCCCTCCTTTTCTCCCGGCAATTAAAGGGTTTGGTTTCTCTGTCCTACAGTCTTCTCTTCTTACATCTTCTCACTCCTCCTTCTCCCCACTGCCTGCAGGCATTCTTCTTCTGCCCTGATCTTTTTCCTGTTGAAGTGTTGATTCTTAACAGTGCTCCATCTGTTTTTGCCCTCAGCGAGGATTTCCCTTTTTCGCTGAGGATTTTCCCTTTTTCCTTTTGCCCTGCCCTTAGCTGACACCGGATAATCCTCCTTCCCAATTCTAATAGTCCTGAGGAAGCTCTTTTTCAAACCCACCACTAGCAAAGTGGAAGCTTCTTGCCGCAAGAAGAACAGAAAGTACTGCCAGGAGCTGAGACGGGAAAGATGCCCTACCTGCAGGGTAAGGCGGGGGGAAGAGGCAGCCCCGTGTCCCCTCTGGCTGGCTGCAAGCTAGCGTGGGCTGAGATGGGGCCCTCGCCTGCTCTGTGGGGTCTGTCGTACTGGCTGCAGTGACACATCAAAGGGGTGTTGAGCAGCTCTCAGCTTCTCTTGCCTGTGCTTTCTCCCTTTTCCTCTTCTCCACCTGTCTGACTTCACCCTATTTTGCCTTCTCCTCCTTCCCCTTTCTCTTCTAGACTTGTTTAAACGTGTCCACTAACCATTTTCTTCTTGCATAACACTTACTGAAGCATTCTTCTTTAAAAATCCCATTATCTTAATAACTTGCTTTTTTTTTATGCTTTTTTTCTGCCTTTTCTGTCCTTTTATTTATTTTTACAGGTACAAGTCTGGTCTCTTTGAAGAGAGGGAACGGCTTAGCAGATGACAAAAAAAATTACCTATAACATGGTCAGTTTTCTTCTGGCACCTTTCCAATGCTGTTAGTGTAACTGGGGTGGAAGTGACCAGTCTCTTTTGGTAAGGCAGGTGGATGGGACCCTGGACATCGCTCCCCGTCTCTGCTGTGCTCAAGGGTGCCTGCTCCATCCTGCTTTCAGCAGAGCAGCAGAAATTGAACAAGGTTTTCTTAATCACTTTATTGGTCCATCCGGACTTAGAGGGGATTGTTAAAATACCAGAGTTTATGAAAGGTGCCAACTCCGTCCTCTCTGATGACCTCCACAATCCTTTGGCAGCCCGAGAAGGCAACATGATTTAATCTGCAGACGATCTCTATAACAGATCCTCAGCAACGTCTGTGCTGCTGCCTGTATGGCTGGCTCAGCGTCTCCCGGGGGGAATTTGTAGCATCCAGCCGCTGGCATCTTCTCCTGGCGGAAGCTCAACCATTTAAAGAGAAGGGGAGGGGAAAAAAAACCCCTATCAGGATGTTTGCACATGCTGTTCTCTGCCTCCTCGCCTGGGTGTTCTGCTGAAGGACTGGGACATCTGCACAGAAAGGAGAGCGGCGGCGGCTGGAGCTTGCCCTGTTTGGGGCTGAAGTTCCTCCAGCGCTGCGGGCGTTTGAGTGCGTGCAGCGCGCCGGGGGGGGGCAGCAGCAGGGACAGGATCGCACTACCCGGAGCGTACACGGAGAGACTCGATTAAAATTCAAGCCTAATGGCTTCTGGCATAAACAAGATTCATCAGCCCGGGACTTGCAATGGATCTAGAGCCGCGCGCAGCAGCTCGGCAGAGGAATGCAAGCAGGAAATGCACTTGAAAATGTGCAAGAAGATCGCCCAGCTCACTAAGGTAAGTCTCGCTGTTGCAGCCTTCCCGGGGAGGTGAGGCTGCCCTGGCCGGGCCGGCGGGGCTGGCGCGGAGCTGCCTCCTCTGATGGCTCCTGTCTGAGAGGAGGGAAGGGAAACCGGTCCTCTCTTGTAAGGTGCTTCCTGCAAACATCGGCCTGCACAAACTTCCTTTGAAACAGTTCCCCCGCGGGTGCTTGAGACCAGCCTTAGCGGGTTGCCTTCGTGTCTGACAATCAACGTCTTGCACTTAACCGCTCTAATTAGCGTGCAACAATAGCGAGAAGAGCTACGGCGTTTGCCTGTATGCTGCTCGGAGGGATTGACGATATCCGCTTTTTTTCCTGAATTACGAGGATGGCTATTCATTTGCGTTTTATAGGTTCTCGAGTAATATTGTTGCAAAGCTGCAGCCGAACTGTGGCACTAAAGTACAGTATTACTTGTTGTCTTGTACTTAATTGTTCCTGATATGCATAAGTAGAGATACTTCAAATGACATTGGTGAAAGACAGGAGTCGGAAAAGAGGCAGGACTAAATTGCGTAGTATATTGTAGTAAAACTTTTAGTCAATACCGAGCTACACTACAAAATATTTTGAACGTTTTCCACACCATGTTAAGAAATAAGAGAAAATATGCAGGAAGTGGTAGTTATCTTTTAAGCTATTTTTATGCTGCACCTTTGTCAGTGAGAAAAACCTATTTTCTACGCTTGTTTACTAATCCAGCTTTTACACGTTCTGTAACCTCACTGCAATTGGTAAAGTCATTTTAGCAATGAAAAAACACTGACTAAAAATACAGGTCAAACAATAGGAAGTCATTAAGATGTTCAAGTTAGAATGGCTTACTAGTTACAGTGACATTCTCATCTAATGATGACTATGTAATAATGTATATGGTGTATGAATACATAACCAAGTGCTACCTATATTTACACATATACTTGCTATATTATACTTAATGTACTATACCAATACTTAAATGGTGCTTTGATTGTATGTTTGTATAATAGTATGTGTACACAGTCTGATCCTCAGGTTTTGCCTATGAATGCACCTGTTACTACTCAAGGTACATTTTCATTCTGTAGTAATTGAAGGAAAACTATCCAAATAAACATCAATTTTTTTTGTTATTCTGAACACAGATATGTTTGAGCAATGAAGTCTGTAAAAAATTCTTAGAGAGAAGCACTTTCTGTTTATTGATAACATTCCTGATTCCTCGACCACAGTGAAATGTACATGAAAGATGACTGTAAATCAGATTAAGATGTCCTGAGCTGTTCCCTTGTTTTCTGTCTGGTACTCACTTGCTATCTTTGATAATTTTGCACGCTAAGTAAAGTTTGTCCATAAGTATCACTCAAAAAAATCACGGTATTACCTTTTCTAATAGAAAAGCAATAGCTGGGTCTCTATTAATTGATAGCTTATACTTCACAAGAACAAGAATTGAGGAATCACCACCTCCCTCTTTCTGGGTGATCTGTTTCTGAACAGCAGACTTAGGCATATTGATGACATCTTTGCAAAGGAACATTTGTTCAAAACTTTCAACTTTCAAGCTAAACTCGTTTTCTGTAGAGATTTCTGTGCCTTCCTCTTTATATAAAGTGATTCTTTTCAAAGTGTCTCTAATCTCAACTAAATTTTGAGGAAAAAATATCTCATTCCTTTCTGAAAACTCTTATATTGCTTTATAAAGCTTGTCTTTGGGTTGAGGAAGAACGTTCTGCTATTTTAGCAGCAAAAGGGGTAAAAAAAAATCACCTCAGTGCAAAGGATCATGGCAAAATTTTATTGCAGTGTTTTTTTCAGATGCTTTTGCTAAGTTTCTACTGTTAAAATATGGGTGGGGTGATTTCTTTACTTTTAATAAAATTTCCCTTTCAGATACTTTTCAGTCATCTGAAATAAAGATGATTTATACCTGAAGCACAGAAAAGTACTTCTGAAGAGCAAATCATTCCGTTTTGGAATTTGGCCTTTAAGAACCAATTTTCTATGGAATAACACTACACTTACAGAGAACTCATTGTAGAACTGGAATTTTAATCATAAGCTTTCCCTCTAAATTCTGGGTAGACTAATGCTGTACCAACAGCAAACATCTGAGAAGCAAAACCTGAGACCAGATTATCTGAAAAATGACTATATGGGAAATCTGTTATAAAAATTTTTGGCTTAGGAACTTTGAGAGCTCCCTTTTGAATCACTGTTTTCTTGGCTATATTACAGTCGGAATAATTATAATAAAATCCCTCCTAACTTTAAATTGCATGTAGCACTTTCCTTTCCCGTTTTTAACCTAGTATGCAGTAGTGCAGTCTGTTGTTGTACAGCTGCAACTTCCTGTCCCAGTGATGTTAGATTTTCATTGATGGAGAGATAATGATTTAATTTCTCATCTATTCCACATTGTGCCAGGAGTAATGAATACAAAATGTTTAAATTAGGTGTAGGATATAGAGTTTGACTTACATTCTGTTTCTTTGTTACATAGTCAGTAGTGGCCTCCTTCTACTCTCAAAGGCAAAGGAGGGGTGTGCAAAGGCATCAACAGCAGAACCAAACTGGGTGAGGTGGTGGAGTTTCCATCGTTGCATGAAGTGCTAATTAATTACATTGTAAGACATGGGTTGGTGCAGGGAATCCCCTTAGGTAATCAGGATACAAAGGTCCTGAAAGCTGCTCCCATTCTACTGCTGTGATATTTCTGCTTTTGGAGAGGTAGAATATAGTAACTTCTCCTACCTTCAGTCATGCATTTTTCTGTTCTGCAACTTTTTGGCTGTAGCAGCAAAAATACAAACCTTTAGAAACATTTTGTTTGCTTTGGGCAGCAAGCTACTGCTTTTTGTAGCCCATTTATCAGTATTTTTAGATGCCTGGCCCTTCTCACAAAGATTGACTTTTGCCACTGTTGACATGTAGGGCATATATTTTTTTTCCCCATCGAGCTATCACAATGAGCAAAACCAATGGGCATATTTGTGAGTTCAGTCAGGCTCCCTGTTCTTCTCTGCCTCCCTCTTTCCCCAAAAGTAAGGTGGCCTTTGCATTTCAAGCACAAGTTGCCACAGATCCTTCTTTACCATTAGACATCTGTCTGCCCACATTTGAAGTACACTAATGAAAACATGGCAGGGTTGTTTTATTAATTGTATAGTTTAGGTTTTCCTTTTAAAGCCTCAGCTCACAGTGCTAAATGAATATGTGGGACAACCAGGTTTTGTTTGAAAAAAAAAAAAATATATATATGTAAAAGGGTATATTAAAAAGTACAAACTGAAATTTCTTGTTCCCATGGATGTAGGTTAAAAGTTTAAAAGCTGTGGTAAGATTAGCGAGTTTGGATGAGAACTGTCTAGGCCTTCTGAATTTTGACCTTAAAATCAGATGACGTTGCAGCTACTTCCAGATAAGCTATGCTTTGATTTATGAACTTAGACAAATTAAAACAGAAACATTCTGATTGCAAATGCGAATGTCCATCTGTAGTTTTCATTCACATATACAAATCACATGGTAGGTACAGTAGTGCACTCAAATTAATAGGGACTTGAAGTTAGTGTATTCTTCTGATTGTAGCAGAATGCATGACTTTGTACCAGTGATTTAAGTTTAGACTTCTCCATCAGACACTGGACCCTTGGCAGGCTGTTTTGTGCTTGCTAGTTCTTTGTGTTTCTGATCTGCTTAGCAATGACATGGAGTTTAAAATGCATGGTGACTTTTAATAGACACTCTGGGTGTCACTCCCTGCTGCCTCAAGCTACGGATTTCTAACATCCATTGGCTATTACAGGATTTTCATGTGCTAATGGTTCTCCATTCAGTTCCTTTTACTTGAGATAAGAAATGCAAACGAACTCTTGAAGAGGAGTGCTGAGGAGGGCAGATCAGCTTTCAATGAAAAGGCAGTTCGGGCAGGGCTGGCAAGAACTAGATACACTGCAGATATCCATGTTATTCAGGCTGCTTTTCAAACCTCTGCCGGTGGGGCTCAAACCAAACCTGCTGTTCTGAACTCAGTTCTGGAACTAAGCCTAATATGAAGAACTAGGATGGTGGCATTAGCTGGTGATAAGAGAGCTACTTAAGCCACAAAACGGTTCTGTTTTCTTCTTAAAGACAAATTCCTGCATACCAATGGAGGATGTTTTTAGTGAGAGTAAGTAGTTACCCTCAGAATCATTTTCCCTGGGCGTTCATTTGCCTCTATATTGGGAATTTGGGAGCCTTGTTGTAAGAAGCACATTTTAAATTGCAGTATTTCTGGTCAAGTAGATTGTTAGTCAAAAAAATCAAGCAGTCTGGCAAGAATTTTGTGTATGTATGTTGGATACTGTGAGTCTTAACAGAGGAAGAGAGTGCCGATGCAGGGAAAAGTTAATTGCTGGTAAAACACAATTAAAAACCTTTTTTTTCCTTCAGGGGAAAGAAATGTCAAAGGGGAGCAAGTGTGTTCCTCTTCTAGAAGCATCAGCATAGGCAGATGTTACTTAATGACTCTATGTGGAGCAGTTGAAAATGAAACACGCTCCGGCTGCTTATCACCACCGGTCACCACGAGGTTTATTGCCACCCAGCTCAGTCAGCAGAATATTATTTAATAAGCTTCAGTGGAAAATCAGCCAGATCAGCAAAACCCACTTTCATTAGTTATTGCACAGAAATGTATGAGATATACGCTCATATTTAGTTCTATTAGCTTCACTCTATGGGTGGAAAACTACAGAAGAATTAGCAAGTGGCCTGGTATTGTTACCGGAAAATAGTAACCAAGAAAACTCTCCAAACCAAATGATAGTTTAGAAAGCCGACACTGGTTTATTGCAGCGCTGGGTGCATGGGGGATCTCTCCTGCTAGCATGCGCACCTAAGAACAAAAGCTTGCTCCTTATATACATAATTCCAAGAAAAAGCCCACCCATTTAAAAAAAAACAGCTTATACATAACACGTTATATAATGCATTACATAATGTCTTTACGCACGCGTACTAAATTGGGAAAGGGGTCTTGGGTGGTCTCTGGGGGTCGCTGGTGGTCCCAATCCCCCTTTAATCGTGCTTGTGCGCAAGTGTGGTTGAGGCCTTCTTGTTTACAAGTACATGTGTTCTCAAGAAGAAGATATCGTTTTGAACTTATCTCTCCTCTGATACAAGAGTTAATCAAGTTAATTTAGACATCACAAAGTTGTTCTCTACAGTTTTGTTTTGTCTTTTGGCCTTATATAATTAGCAGAGACCTTTGTTTTTCTAAGACTAAGCGTAAACAGCATGAATCATTGTTTACTAGAACCTTGTTATCAATCCCATAAACAAACTCTATCTACAAAACATGTAGTTTGCTTCAGAACCTATTGTTATTCTCTATTATTCTAGCTAAAAGGAAAATTATTGACAGGAAAGCTTGTTCTGTGTAAAGGTAACACAGAGCAGGCCTTTTAGAGCCTACTCTGAGGCCTACTCTTGCTAAACCGTTGCTCGCTCTGAGGCCTGCTCTTGCTAAACTGTTGCTGAACTGAACCGTCTGGTATCACAGAATCACAGAATCAACCAGGTTGGAAGAGACCTCAGGGATCATCGAGTCCAACCGTTGCCCTGATACCACCCTGTCAACTAGACCATGGCACTAAGTGCCATGTCCAGTCTTTTCTTAAACACATCCAGAGATGGTGACTCCACCACCTCCCTGGGCAGCCCATTCCAATGTCTAATAACCCCATTCTAATGTCTTAATTCTTCCTGATGTCCAACCTGAACCTCCCCTGGCGAAGCTAGGGAGGTGTGTGAGGGCATAGACTGTTTACACCACTCCAGTGTTTTGTAGCATGGCCATATATTAGATGTTTTAACCTTTCCTGTTTTATCTGCCATTTCAAAAAATGGCTGATAAGTTTAGGAATGAAATATGCTCGAATTCTCATGGCTTACTCTGGAAGCACCTATCAGCTTAGCAACTGTAACAGAGCACTCCTGTTGTCTACTAGTGTTTCTAGTTGAAATATGTTGCCTTTTTCACATAATTTAAGCTAAGTTTATTGACCTTATTTACTGTGATGTGTTAACAGTACTCAGTAACCAATGCTTACAGTGGCTCAGCTGAAGTGCAGTTAGTTGTTATGCTACCAGAGCTCTCCTGTGTGCTTGAGGCTTTTTGATCTCAGTTCTCTAGAGAGGTATTCAGTATTCTACAGAAAAGAAGCAAAATGGAACAGCATAAAAACTAGGATCACGCTTTTGGAGCAACAATATTTTTCCTTTGGGCAAGGAATATAAAAACTAGTTTCCATGTAGCCAAAGAGAGAGAATCTTTTTATAAAGGTACTTAAATTATGTACTAACAAGACTTTAAATAAAGGCAGCTCAATATCCCCATGTACTTTACTTGACGATGTATTTGTTTTGCTTATTTTTATGTACAATTTTCTATCAGGATTTCAAAGCTAGCATTGTTTTTGCCTACCAGCTGACAAAATGTGCTGACTAAGATTTCTTAACTTGTCATCTCTACATTTTCCTTACAGAACTAAAAGGGAACTCCTGGATCATAAAATCCATGTGCAATGTCATAAAATTGTGTTGATCAACTGGTCAAAAGCAGTACTAAAGCCACTACTTCTATTAGGAAGGAACCCAGAATCTTATTATTTGAATGGCTAGAAATTGTCATTTAAATTAATTCAAGGTATAAGAATGACATTTGTGTATTGGAACTACCTTCTTACCACACAAATTTGTCACTGACTATACCAAGTTTGCAGAAAATCTGACAGCCTTAGTAATCAACAACTCAAAGCTACTTTATAATGGAAAATACATACTAAATTCAAGTCACTTTTTCAAGGAACCCTAGTTAATGTTTATATACAAAATGTTGTCCATGTTATTAATATGCTCATTACATGCAATGGGTAATAAAATGTCTAGTGATCCATTAATTGCACAAAAGAAAATTGCAAGGTTATATTTTTTTCCATGTTCTATCTTTTCTTCATAGGTCACGTGTAAAAGTACGCTTTTCAAGGGACACTGTAACTGTACCTTTCTCCTAACATTTTCTTTAACCAGTGTGTAGAGGCCAATATTTTACAATTGACAAAATTATACCCAAGTTAGAAGTCAATGCCAACTTACCTTAAGACATACTCACTTAAATATTCTAAAGATATGTATTTAGGCTTTTGAGCACTTAGCATTGTGTATGCTATATAAAATACTTTAGAAAAAAGTACCCTGTTCTTTTTTCCCCCGAAGTCACGTCTTCATTAGGTAAAAGAGTGTTTATGTTTTATTAAAACAGCTGTTACACTGAGGTAGAACTGCCTCTGTTGCCACCTCTACAGTCAGATCTTAAATATATCAGCTATCTCACTGTAACATTTCACTTGTTTTTCCTGCATGTACACAAACGACTGTCTCTATGTGGTGCTGAAGACCACTTTCCCAGTGCTTTTAGTAGGAACAGATAAGCCATGTGAGTTTTTCTTGCTTCTGCTTAAAGCCATCAGGAAGTGTGTGAATGTAGTTAGTCCAGTACCAAGACTTAATTTATCCTGCCTGGGATAAAGTGGGACATGGTACCTCAGGCTCGGCTGTGCTGGTTCAGACTTGGCAATTTTACTTAATGTGTATTCACTTGTCTTCCTCAGTGGCGTTCATCTGAAGTAAGATTGTACCTTTTTAATGTAGTTGTCATTCAGAACTTTATATTACTTGGCCCTTAGGCACTTAAACACAATTTTAACTTAAAACAGGTTACTACCAGAGAAGTCTTCTGTTTTAATTATCTTTGGAAGCTACAGCATTTGGTTGTGACATTTAGAGGGTTATATAAGAGCTACCTTTAGATGTAAATATGAGATTACAGTTGAATATTTTGCTGCTTTCATTCAGGAGGAGACAACTACTAGAATTTGATAACAGGGCTGTTTAGAACTATAGCTGGTACTTTTAAATGGTTTTACTAAGATGCTGATATACCTTAGTATTTCATGAAAATAATGAGTTGTCTCAAAACTACAGGACAGGCACTCTTGGCAATGCAGCTTACAGTCCTTGTCTCCCCTGATTTTTGAGACGAGGAATGTGCGTTGGAGAACAGTACAGCTCCCTGCCCACTTGTGCACTCGGATGTGCGAATGCAGTCAGGGTGTGGCCAGGGAGCATAATCAAATTGAAGTAGTGACAAGTGCTTCTTGGTCGTCCATTGCAGTCATTGTTCACAATATAAACGTGATGCTGCCAGAGGCTTGTGGAACTTAAAGCTTTACATTTTAATGCTTAAAAAATAAAAATTAAAGCATAATTTAAAATCAGCATAAGCATTAATATTTGGACTAGGCCCTTATCACAGAATCATAGAATGGTTTGGGTTGGAAGGGACCTTTAAAGGTCATCTAGTCCAACCCCCTGCAATGAGCCAGGGACATCTTCAACTAGATCAGGTTGCTCAGAGACCTGGAAATAAGGCCTTTTTATTCCTTCTACTGACACAGAATTGTTGACTTAACTTCTGTACTAAAAATTCCCCTGGACTACAATGACCTTAAAATGGACAGACAGAGGGCATAGATTTAAATGTGGCTTGTGTCAAACAAATCTTCTATTTCTTGCATGTTATCTATCTGAAGCAGCTTCATAAGGTGGAGTTGAACTCATGCAAGACTATAAAAGCCTAAGACTTGTGGGGACATTTGAGACCTTAAGAAGTTTTGCAAGAATTTCACCAAGACAGAGATTGCAAAAGGTGAACAGAAAGGACTCTGAATTAAACAATTTGGCCTTTCTACTTGCCTGCATATGTGTGTGTGTTGATTTTCATTGATTTATCAATGAATAAGAATCATCTTTTAAAGTGTTTTCATCTAGTTCTGTGGTTTTTAATAGAAGATTTACCTAATTTAACTTTTACTGAAAAATAATGTGATCCTCTCTGACAACATTTGAATACAGCTTAACCTGATAAATAAGCTCAGGATGAATTTGGTTCACTTCAGAAAGAACAAAGAAATAGAAACGTATATCGTGTAAATGTCATGCTGACTGATTTTATTTATTCTAGTTTTTAATTGCATACAAAATTACAAAAAAAATAGTGCTTTTGCTATTTCAGTTTTGCAAAATTATTTCAAAGTTATGTAGAAAAGGGTTTTGACAGATAAGATACAACATGAATCAGGAACTGTAAAAAAAGGTTTGTAACATCATATTGTAGGGATGCTACAAAGGTCTGGGTTACAGCTTGCATTATTTCACATATTAATTAATGATCTGGAAGTAAAAATAAACAACATATTAAAATTAATAGATGATACCAATTCAAAGGAAATCATAAACACCAAAACAAGATGGAAAGAAAAAAGGAATATAGATGGAAGACAAAATTAACTGCATTCAGTTTGGAAAAAAAATTGTTTTTCCAAAATCCTGCATCAAAGCAAATGTGCATGGTATCTGTACGCCAGATATCTCTTTTGTTTTGTAAAGTGTTGGTAAAACAACATGAAGTGAGTATACAGAAATGAAGTCAATATGAAATGAGATATTAGTGCAGGATGGAGAGAAACCCCAGCGAACAGAGAAAGAGAGGAAAATGAATCAGTTTTGGCCTTGAAAAGTGAAACTTGTCTCTTCCCTCTGTATGGGACTCTGTCACAGCTCTATAGAAGAAGGAAGAGCTGGGAAGTTGGGTATGCAGAAGAAACAATAACAAACCAACCAAACACCTGAAGCAATTCACTTCATTACTATTACCTGATGTAGACACCTGTATTGGAAAGGAAAGCATTGTCCTTTGGAGGCACTTGTCTTTCTCCATTGACTAACCTAGATTAGATGTGTAATGATGAAGTTGATGATGTTAGGTGAGATGAATCTCGTCTCTTGTGTGCAGGAAACATCCTTCTCAGGTTTTTCTCATCGTTTTCTTGCAGTAATAATTACTAGTGGCCTCCTCTGACCTCTTTCTGTGATAGCTCTGTTTCAGAACAACCAGTTTCTCTTAGAATTTCCATGTCAGAACTGTAAGAATCTTTAATATTTCCATGACTGTCTAGGAAGACCTATTTCTTGAGATGCTGAGGAATCACTGCTTACAACCAGAGTCATAGCAGGTAGATTTGTGACCCGTGTAAAGAGAAGCAGTTAAAGTTGAGTAGATTTTATAGAACAGTTCCAGAAGAAATTTCAGTAGTAAAGTATGTGAGTTTCCCAGCAGAGGAGTCTCTTGTCTAGAATTAACTTTTGTGATTCTATAGTATATTTTTGCTTTGCTGAAATTGTTGGGATGTGGTATTGGTGCCTTTTTTAGCACTTGCTCTGCTTATGGAAACATTCTTGCAGGACAGTTTTACTCTCCTTATTCTTAAGTTGCCTGATAATTCTTCTGCTAAGCTTATTAAAAACAATAAAATACAAATGAGGAACAGTTGGATGTCTCTGTAGTAAAATTTAGGCCAGGGCTAATTTTATGTTTGATCTCACTTGAGGGATCAAGTGCAATACATAAGCCTCTAAACTAAGGTTTTCTATGTTCAGTATTGCACTGCACTAGGCAGAAAAATAAAAAAAGTGAAAAATGGGAAAGAATAAATGTGTCTGTGGGATTTTCTTATATAAAATTTAAACTAAAAGGGGAAAAAATAAGGGAGAGGCAGAAAGAGGCAAAAAACATGCCAAAAGTGATTAGAAACCTGTAGACATTTTATGCTTATAGTTTCTTGGTGCATTTCAATATCTCAGTGTATTTTTGGACTGACTGTAATATGTGGTACATGTAGGAAAAAGGGAAATACGTTCAAATTTTAAGAATGTAAAATCAGCTTTCCTTCTTCTAGTGTGAATCTTTAGATAAGGAAAACTACAAATACTGTGGATACTGTGGGATATTCGGGAGGGTGAGACACTGCACAGTGAGCTTCTGCCCAAGAGACATCAGATCATATAAAACACAAGGAAATTTCATGCAGAGCCATTGACTACCTCCGTGCTGTGCCCCGCTCCCACCCATCCAGGATCTGAAAAGCTTTATTAACATGGTTGGAGCAATGGATGAAAGGATTTATATTGACCCTGCACTAAAAGAGAATGTCCTGAAGCAAAATCCTTTCTTAGTACAGTAATTAGGATTCATTCAGGTGCAGGACACACGCAATGCAGCTCTTCTGAACCCCAGGGAGCTGTGGAAACCAGCTTGGGTTGTTGTGGCTGACACAGGTGAGAGCTGATGGAGCTTCCTGAACTTGAGCTAAGGCTATGTCAAGCCGGTTGCATGTGTTTGCAACATGATGCTGGGACATCTGATCTGGCTTTTCATAGAACTTGCATCCTCAGAGCTTATTAGTTTCTGGTTATAGTTTCCAGAGCTAAAAGCAGACACACTGTTTTCAGCAAGAGGCCAGCACTGTGGGCTGTAGCTGGGTTTTCAGCTCTGACTTTGAGCTCATGAATGACATTGAACATACATTGGTGCTGAGCTCTTTGCATCTCTGACTTTGTTAATTTGTTATCCGTGTCCACTGTGCATGGATAGATAGAAGTTTAAAGGTTGGGAAATTCTGGAAAACTATTTTTAATAACTTGCTAACAGTGAGAGGCTTGAAATTTTTATTGCTTTATAAGTGAAAGTCAACACTGTTATGGTCTGTGTTGATTCAAGGTAATTTTAATGTACTGTCACAGTGAGTGGATAAATAAACGATGAACTGTATATATTTCTTATAAAAAGAAATGTACTTTATAGCATTTTTCTAAGGAATGGGATGGTAGTAGGCTATGTAATCTGAATGCTCACAAAAGAAACTTTTGGTATTTCTCCACACAACTCCAGCTTTTGAAAACAAACTTATTTCAGCTGGAGCTGAGCTTTCATTTCAGAGGACAATAAATTACTTCACCTCTGTTTTTGCAAGGTGCTGAAGTCACACAGAATCACAGAATGAACCAGGTTGGAAGAGACCTCAGGGATCATCGAGTCCAACCGTTGCCCTGACACCACCCTGTCAACTAGACCATGGCACTAAGTGCCATGTCCAGTCTTTTCTTAAACACATCCAGAGATGGTGACTCCACCACCTCCCTGGGCAGCCCATTCCAATGTCTAATAACCCTTTCTGAAAAGAAATTCTTCCTAATGTCCAACCTGAACCTCCCCTGGCGAAGCTTGAGGCTGTGTCCTCTTGTCCTATCGCTAGTTGCCCGGGAGAAGAGGCCAACTCCCACTTCACTACAACCTGCCTTCAGGTAGTTGTAGACTGCAATAAGGTCACCTCTGAGCCTCCTCTTCTCCAGGCTAAACAACCCCAGCTCCCTCAGCCGTTCCTCGTAGGTCAGACCCTCCAGACCCTTCACCAGCTTGGTCGCCCTCCTCTGGACTCGCTCCAACACCTCAACATCTTTCTTGAAGTGCGGGGCCCAGAACTGGACACAGTACTCAAGGTGTGGCCTCACCAGTGCCGAGTACAGAGGGACGATCACTTCCCTAGACCGGCTGGCTACACTATTCCTAATAGAGGCCAGGATGCCATTGGCCTTCTTGGCCACCTGGGCACACTGCTGGCTCATGTTTAGCTGGCTGTCGATCAGCACCCCCAGGTCTCTTTCCGCCGGGCCGCTTTCTAACCACTCTTCCCCCAGCCTGTAGAGCTGCATGGGGTTGTTGTGGCCGAAGTGTGAGACCCGGCACTTGTTCTTGTTGAACCTCGTGCAGTTGGTCTCGGCCTATCTATCTAACCTGTCCACATCCCTCTGTAGGGCCTTCCTACCCTCCAGCAGATCGACACGCCCACGCAGCTTGGTGTCATCTGCAAATTTGCTGAGGGTGCACTCAATCCCTACGTCTAGATCATCTATAAAGATAGTGAACAGCTCCGGCCCCAGAACTGAGTCCTGGGGAACACCGCTAGTGACCGGCTGCCAGTTGGACTTTGCCCCATTCACCACCACTCTCTGGGCTCGGCCATCCAGCCAGTTTTTAACCCATTGAAGAGTCCACCCATCCAAGCCCCGGGCAGCCAGTTTGTCTAGGAGGATGCTGTGGGAGACAGTGTCGAATGCCTTACTGAAGTCTAGATAGACTACATCCACAGCCCTGCCCTCATCTACTAAGCGGGTCACTTTGTCATAGAAGGAGACCAGGTTGGTCAAGCAGGACCTGCCTTTCATGAATCCATGTTGGCTGGCCCCGATGCCCCGATTGTCCTGCATCTGGAAGACTAAAAAATCATAAGGCAAATTAATAAAAACCTTAAAAACAGAAACCAAATTCCTTGTGATTTTAAAGGTATTTTTGTAATTTTAGGTTCTGAAACTCTTCTGGATGTTTGGAGTGCCATTTTTTTTAAGGCTTCTCTCATATAAACACATAAATGGGTAACACTATCAACAGTTGCTACAACTATTTTGATGCGTAGAATTATTCTTGTGCTTTCAGGAAGCCACAGAGGACACAAGGGGAGATTTGAGACTTAGTTCATGAGGTCCCTGATCATACGTTACAGAGGTATCATTCAGTTGAAATCAGCATAGTTGTAAAATTGGATCAGCACTGTAGCTAATCACAGCCTAGGCCTGCACCTTAATTAAAAGACATTCTTCCTTATTCAATGTTAGAAAGAACAAAAGGTACTTATTAGTGTATTAATAAATTGTGGGAGTTGGTTTTATTTTCTAATCTGTATAGTTCCAGTGACAGAGTGAGCTAAGGGATACAGAGCCATTTCCTTCAATAACTGAACTTACTGTTAATAATTTCTCTGTCCTTTGCTTTAAAAGAGACCCTTTTTAAGGCTGACATGTTTAGATACCTCACTCTGCTCTGGTCTGCTTGGGAAGCAGACAAGACAGAATTCATAGAAACAAATTCACCTACTAGTGAAGATAAGATACTACAGCTACTAGTGAAAAGGAGATGATGAGGTCACCTGGTCTCAGTGAGCCTCTAGCAAACTAAGTAGCAATCGAAACTTGTCTCCTTCCCTGCTTTGTTTAGGGTGCTGCCAGGAGTACAGAGTACCCTATTTGGCACCCCCTCCAGGGCCTTTTCTGATTCTTGTGCTGTTTTTTTTTTTTTCTTTTAGCCCTTTCTCCATCCGGAAGGATTTGTTTCCACTAGCTTGGGCCTGAAGGAAGAACGCTTATGATCTTTTGCCTTTCTTTGATTCTTTTTATTACCCTCACTCCTCACCTTCCATACCAAACTGTCTCATTTCTTATTGAGCTAGTAAAGGAACCTGCTAGAACCATTTTTTCATGATGATAATCAGGTTCCTACAAGAGTAGTGTTTAACACTACTGTAGGAAGATAGAACAGTCTTTTTTGGTTTGAATGCTTTAGCTTTGTCTTTACTGATGAGGTGCAGTTGAATGTTTTCTTTTTTGTTATTTTACATCACCATAAAGAAAAGAAGGAAAATGCCATTTAGATTTACAGCATTTGAAGGATAAAATTAGACTAATAAGATGTATTCATATTCACTGCAGTGTTAATGTTCAAGTGTATGTGTGTAATAGTGTTTTTACCAATCTGTCATATAACTCTCAGTTGCTGTAAAATCAGTAAAATGTTACCCAATACATTCAGTTTTGGAGAACTGTAAGGAGGCAGTAGCCATTGGTATTATGCTAGTAACTCAGAGTGTGATGTAGCACTCTTTTCATTTGAAAGCAGTTCTGTCTGTATTGTCAAACTGATCAATTTTAGAGCTGCTTTTAAAAAGCTGTTTGTCAACACAACTAAGAGGTTTATACCACATTAGCCAGCAATATGTACACTCGCAAAGTACAGATGCTGGAATAATTTTTCAGTATTTTTCCTTCCAGCACATAAAGTCCCAGATTCATCTCACAAAACTCCTGTCTCTTAAATGAGGTATCTGGATTAGGAATATAGTAGCTATATTCGGTAGGGAGTGAAAGGCATGTGTGAGGGGCTTAAATTTCATAAAGTACAGAGCAGAAGCCCTCTAAAAATTAAATCTCTTACGAAGGTTAAGATACTGAGGAATCAGTTTCAGCACTCAAGCTTGAAGATTAAATTTAAGGGCATACATTTTCAAGTCAAAATTCTTCATTGTCATTCTAGCCACTATTGAACAGAAGTGTAGGAATAATAGGTAGAGCAGTGAGGCCAGCCTCTTCCATTCTTTCAGATAGCTCACTTAAGATGATGGTGATGGTCTAATGCTCAGTGGAATTTGGCAAATCCCTGTGATGAAGTCAGACTTTAGAGGGACGCACATTCCACTGTCAGCCTGAACACAACATAATATGAGACAGGTAGTGCTGATTTACTAGATAAATTAATCATTAAGAATGGAAGTCTTTGAGTCACAAAGGCTGGATGTTCATCTCTGTTTTGCTGGTGGAACGAAACACAGAAATGTGATCATCAACATCTGACCTAGTTAATTGAAGAGTTGCCCAAACTAAGTCATTCGAAACCCGTGGGCAAAATTAATCTTCTCATTGTAATGTTTATGTCTGTCTCCTGAATAGTTAAGAAAGGTTCTGTATTGGGTTTGCATGTCAAGGTTTTGGTAGTGGGGGGGCTGCGGGGGTGGCTTCTGTGAGGAGCTGCTAGAAGCTTCCCCCATGTCTGACTGATAGAGCCAACACCAGCCGGCTCCAAGACGGACCTGCTGCTGGCCAAGGCTGAGCCCATCACCAATGGTGGTAGCACCTCTGGGATAACATATTTAAGAAGCAGAAAAAGTTGTTGCACAACAGCAGCAGCAGCCAGAAGAGAGGAGTGAGAATATGTGAAAGAAACAACTCTGCAGACACCAAGGTCAGTGAAGAAGGAGGGGGAGGAGGTGCTCCAGGTGCCGGAGTAGAGATTCCCCTGCAGACTATGGTGAAGACCATGGTGAGGCAGGCTGTCCCACTGCAGCCCGTGGAGGTTAACGGTGGAGCAGATATCCACCTGCATCCCCTGGAGGACCCCACACCAGAGCAGGTGGATGCCCAAGGAGGCTGTGGCTCTGTGGGAAGCCCACGCTGGAGCAGGCTCTTGGCACGATCTGTGGTCCGGTGGAGAGAGGAGCCCACACTGGAGCAAGTTTGCAGGCAGGACTTGTGACCCCATGGGGGACCAATGCTGGAGCTGTCTGTTCCTGAAGGACTGCACCCAATGGAAGGTACCCATGCTGGAGCAGTTCGTGAAGAACTGCAGTCCGTGGGAAGGACTCACATTGAAGAAGTTAATGGAGGACTGTCTCCTGTGGGAGGGACCCCACGCTGGAGCAGGGGAAGAGTGTGAGGAGTCCTCCCCCTGAGGAAGAAGGAGAGTCAGAGGCAACATGTGACGAACTGACCACAACCCCCATTCCCCGTCCCCTGTGCTGCTGAGGGGAAGAAGATAGAGAATTTGGGAGTAAAGTTGAGCCCGGGAAGAAGGGATGGGAGGGGGGAAGGTATTTTAAGATTTAGTTTTTATTTTTCATTATCCTACTCTTATTTGATTGGTAATAAATTCTGCAAGTCGAGTCTGTTTTTGCTCATGACCCTAGTCTGATTTGATTGGTAATAGGTTAAGTTAATTTTCCCAAGTAGAGTCTGTTTTGCCCGTGACGGTAATTGGTAAATGATCTGTCCCTGTACTTATCTCGACCCACGAGCCTTTTGCTATATTTTCTCTCCCCTGTCCAGCTGAGGAGGGGAGTGACAGAATGGCTTTGGTGGGCACCTGTTGTCCAGCCAGGGTCAACCTACCACAGGTTCATAGAATGATTTTAGTTAGTGGGGAGAAGGAATCTACTCAGTATCTGGCAACTATTTCTGTTTCAAGGGAAAAATGGTTAAAAATAACAAAGAAGAATTAACAGAGTATAATCTAAGGCCCAAAAATATACATATCTAAATATAGACAATGACTTCTTGTCTGCTTTTCTTCTGGAATATGATGCTATTATTCTCTTTTGTCACATATTTATCCAGAAATGTATCCGGCCCATGTTTTGCATTTGTGACTTTTTAAGGCTTCTGTACTTAATTCATTACTGCCGGGGAGGAATTTGACTACACACAAGATGTATTTGTGTGTTTGCTTTCATTTATGGATGACTGAAATTCAATACGTTATTCATATACAGACAGCACAAAAGATGGCTAGACATAGCTAAGCAAATTCATTAATTCTGGAGATATCCTCAGGGCTTATACAACACAGACTACAGACTTGTGACACTTGCGGTCAAGACGCCTATTGGTCTCTCAGTTGAGGCTTTCCCTGAGGAAGGATTGAAGATTATAGGGCTGAAATTCTAGTGTAATTAAAAAATTAGTTGTGACCTTACTTCTGTATTTATTTATGTACTTTAGACTATTATTTTCTCAAACATTGTCTAAGAATCTTTTGATTAACCTCCATGGGCTCATGCCAGACTGAAAGTATCTGTCATAACTTGTATACAAATTCCAAACCTAGTTTTGTAGAGGAATAAGTTCTCTCTAAAAAGAACCCCGACCAACCAGACAAGTGGAAAACCTCCACACATATGTCAATACATGATGTGGTGGTCTTGAGTTAAATAACTATGTCCAGTAGAAACTGGGTCAGGCCCCATGTGTCCTAATGGGGGCCTGAAAAGACAAGCATGTGTCTTTTCAAGGCAGTTAACTATGTTTTGCAATTATATATAACTGTCTTGTAAGCGTAACATGCAAGTTTACCAGTTTTGACTCTGACCTCTTCATTTCAGTCTACTGTGGGCTCCTAATAGCATTTTCTTTTCAAAACAACAGTAGCGTGCTTATACAACAGCTTTTGTGAGAGGTCTTTGGTGTATGTCATGGGTAACGGATGAAGCCTGCTTGGGATAATAATTTGTCTTATAGTCATGAGAATTATTATTCTGCATTTTGTAGAAGAAAATAAAGCATCAGAAGGTTTAAATTAATTGTTTGAAAAAATTGCTTATTGGCATCAGAGGCTCGCTCGAATCTGCTAAAACCTGATTTCTGAGATTTATAACTGTTACTGAAGTGAGGGGAAAAAAAATCATTGCCTGAACACTTCTCAGAATCAAGCCAAAAGGTGCTTGCAGTTGAGTAATACCTATCTTGAAATGCTGACCAAGCTAACTTGCCAGGCACATGGCTTCCAGGAGTGCATCTTCAGTGGTGTTTTAGTTTGAGTCAGGAGTGCAAAATTTAATCCTCCTTACAAACTTTGCTTTCATTTACATCACAGAGTGATTTTGGTCCACGTGAACTGGATGTCAGGGCTTCAGGTTGCACTCTACAGATCTGCCACTATTGGTTCCCATCACCTGCTAATGCTAAAGGCAACATGGCAGGTAGTGCTCCTGCACTGAAAGCTATGTGAACTGGACTACAAATATGGAGGCAGTTAGCTAGAGAAGGGGCACTATGTCATTAGAGTATTAGAGGTCAAACTAAGGGAATGAAGCGACAACTTGCCGAGAATAAAAAAGGAAATTTCTGACAAAAAGTGAAAAAATATATTGTTTATCACAGTATTGTCTTCCTTCCCTATAAGGTCTTGCAGTTTAGAATTGTCCCTTCTGTTATAATGAAACAAACACAACACAAAGAAATAACAACAAAAAAAGATTAAACTGTAGCAGTAATTCTCTTTTAGCATTCAACACCTTGATAAATGTAGCAACTGAATTCGTTACTACCATTTACCAGATATTTTAATTTCCTATTATTTTTCTTGTTCTATAGGTGATATATGCCCTGAACACTAAGAATGATGAACATGAGGCTAGTATACAGGCTCTGAGAGAGGCTCATGAAGAAGAAATTCAGCACATTCTTGCTGAGACAAGGGAAACAATTCTACAGTTTAAAAGCAAAGCTGAAGAAGAACAATTGCTGAGAAAACGTATTCAGGCCCTTGAAATTGCAGTAGAACAACACAAGAGACTAAAGGAAGATGCTTTGGCTGAGTTAATGTTGTGCAAGAAGCAGGTGGAAGAGAGGGAGCCAAGAACAGAAGCAATACAAGCACAGACGGTCCTTTCTACAGATACAGCAGATACCAATGCAGACTTTGAAAACAAGGTTCTACATTTAAATCAGGAGTCTGATGGACTGCTAAATGAATGCAAAGCATCTAGGAGAGAAAATTTAGATAAAAAAATAATTTTAGATGAAAAATACAGTGTGGAAGGACAAGCTCTAATAAATGAGATTGAAAACCTGAAGAGAGAGAACCAGAGAGCAACTGAAGAATATACTCAGAAAACAAACAAACTGCAAGGCTCTTATGAGAGAGAAAAAGAGCCTTTGAAAAAGGCTATGCAGCAATCTATGATAGAAACAAAGAAGAATTGTCAGCAAAGAGAAATGGAGCAAAGGAAGAGCTCAGAGGCTGAGGAATGTTTTTTGCTACAGCAGGTAAAGAAGCTGGAGGCAGACCTAGAGGAGAAAAGCCAGAAGATAAATGAGAGGAAGAACCATTCCCAGAAGCTGAAGGAGAGAATACAGGTAGAGTATGAGACTGTGATCCCTGTCTCTGCCTATAAAAGTGCAAATTATCAATTCTTCAAAATTCAGAGGAGAAGGGGTCTTTTAAATATCATATTGAGTCAAATGCTTTGTAAGCACTAAAACAGTTTTAGATGCTTAGAAGAGATAGAAGGATATAGTGCTAAGAGTTTTAAAGAAATAATTAAGTTGATTAGTAACTCATTAGGAGAACTCTTTGAACACTAGACTTTGTATTCCCTGAGGGAGGACTGAGGTAAAATTTGTCTGTTGACTGAACAGAGCTTTACCTTTCCTGCCCAGAAATGTGAAGAGAACAGCAAGCAGCAAGCACGTTAATGCCAGCAGTGGGTATTTACAGAGTACATTCTGCTTTTCCCTTGTGGTTGCCAGCAGCTCAGTGCATGGGTATGAACAGGGGTAGATAAGAGACCTGAGCTGGCAGGTTAGGAATCAAGTATACTTTGTGTTGTGAGATTCTTGCAACAGTGGCTTGTACCAAGTGACATTTAATGAAGTGTCCTTTACACCTGTGAAGTTCTATGTGCTGAGCCACGAGACTTTCACCATCAGTTCTCACCTCACACTTTGCCTGTGTACCCTAGCTAGTGTATATCTCATATATTTGCAGCACAGCTCTGCAGCCCCTTTCTGCTTAATCGCATCATGTGTGAGGTGCAGTTTCAGAGGTTGGCACATCATGGGCAATCTGCCAACCAGCTGCATTTGGTACATAAGGTCAGGATGTGGGAGAGACACTGATGTACTACGCTGAAGCCAAAGCACCCAGCTATGGTCTGTGCTCAACAGTTCCACTTCCTTCTAATACTATTGGTCCTTCCCATCACATAAACTCACCTACCAGACCGGTCCCCAGCCCTGTGACAGCAACTTTGCGTATTAGATAAGAAAACACCTTGAAGGTCTAGACTTGGAGTATTTCAGAATAGCAATAATTTTTTCCTGGTGGGAAAAAGATTTATCTCCTTTAGAGTCAGAGAACCCCAGGATGCTATAGAGATCAGGGTCACCCCAGTCAGCTGTGTTCCTCCAATACAACTCTGACCCTTTTTACCATCTGCCCTCACATCTTGCCTGTTGGTATCATTTTGCTGGTGGTGCAGAGTTCTGGGCCTCTTCTTTGAGGATGTTCTTTGAGGGAGTTCAGCCTTCAATACAGGCACTGCCTTTTTGTTTCACAAGATCAGAGGGTGAATTGAATGCGCCTTCCCCAACATTATTCAGACTCCATTCTCTCAGTATGTAGGTCTGTAGCAGAACAACCTCTATCTTCTGCAGGAAAATGGAGAGGATATAATGAATGGCAGAGATGCAGCTAAGCCATTTTTTTAAACTGAGTCAGGGAAATCCATAATATCTGTTTCAATAAGGAAAAATATTCTGGCTCTAGAAATGAGAAGCGATAGAGGGGAAGAGGCAAAATTAAGATCCTGATTTCTTATGGGTACTTGAAGTGACATTCAGGAGAAAGGAAGAATGGAGACATGAAAATTTATGCATGTGTTTTACTGTTCTGATTTATCATCTAAGAAATGTAGTCTTTTTAGGAATAAATAATGTAAAACATGATAGGAACTGGAAATAAGAAGGTGGTATCATTAGCAATTTAATTTCTAAATTCAGTGTCAGCTGAATAAAACTGAAATATTTTCTGAGGGACGTATGCTCAACTTGTAGATTGCAGATCCTCTAAGTCTATGGAATGAGGCTGATTTACATACCACTGGAGCATATTGCCTTGAATCTTTAAAGAGATAGTGTCAGACTAGGATAAATCTGTAAGAAGAAAACCAGCTAGACACAATGTTATTTTCTGTTTCTCTCCAGTTTAAATAAAAAAGTAGAGGTTTCTCCTTTCTAAATTGGCTATTTCTGATGCCACCATTAAATATTACATTTTTTTCGGAATCTTGTGGATAATGGCAAAATGGGAAACAGAAACATTTCTTTAATCAGTAAGACTAGCAAGAAAAGCTTTCATAAGGCTTGAAAGGTAAAAGGACTGATGTTTAAGCAAGATGAATTTTCTGTTTTCTCCTTGGTGTGTGCCAAGAAGTTTGAGACCTTTAGATGAAAGGCATCACATTAGTGCACATTTATTATTATTACTGTGGAAGAGAGAATACAAAGAATGACAAGTGATTAAGTCTGATCTGTTCAGTCGAGTTTTGGAAGAATTTTGGCATATGCCAGAGGTAAAAGGAACAAGCTTACCTTTAAGTTTTCAACTACAGAGTGTTAAACACAAGTTAGGTTTAACCCATGAGGTAAACTATATGGAAACTATATTGAATTCCCAAAGCAAATCTGTTAATAAAGTAGATGAACTGAAACATCAAATACCACAGCTGCAGCAAATGACTTGTACCAAACAGAGCCAGAACAAGAGCAGCTCTGAAGATGTGCAAGAGCTTAAACAGGTGGTTTGCTCTCAAATATTCAAAGGCATGGCATGCCAAAAGTACTGAAATCAACGTCATTTTTCTAAGATTAATGGCTTTTGGGTTATTCTACACAGTCAGTCCTGTAAGATTCCAGATTTCTGACCTCATCCAGTGGAACACTGACTCGTGTTCATAACCTGAAGTATATGAGTTACTGCAATGACAGCAAAGAAACTACTCACATCCTTGAGCTAGACCAGGGCAGAGTGTTCAACTTCTTCTGTAACCAAAAACTTAAAGAGAAAAAGCTCCAAGGCAGAATTTCTCTATCAAGGTCAAGTTGGAATACTGATTTATTTTAAATATAGAAAACACTTTTTCTGAAAAGCTATGCATAAATAATACCAGGAATAAACTCAGTACCGCGAGGAATGCATGTATCCTGAGAGTTCCCTCTACACAATGTCTCCCCTTAAACAGTTGTCCAGCCTCGAATCTTTTCTGTATTTTTTCATTCTCCTAGAATATTGTTATGCTAGCATTCTGGAAAATTAGACCTGGCATCAGAGATGTAACAAAAACCAAATTGTCCATTGTACTTTTTCACAGAACTAAGGTTGACCTTGAGGAAGCTTGCATGGTTGGAAGTGAGTCACACACCCAAACTCAAACCAGAACAGCAAAAAAACCCATCCCTAGACTGCAGAAGATGCATGTATCCCTGAGACATAGCATCATAGGAATGGGTTGGGTTGGAAGGGACCTTAAAGATCATCTAGTTCCAACCCCCCTGCCAGGGGCAGCGACAGCTTTCCAGTAGACCAGATTGCTCAAAGCCCCATCCAATCTGGGCTTAAACACTGCCAGGGAGGGGGCATCCACAACTTCTCTGGGCAACCTTTTCCAGTGTCTCACCACCCTCACAGTAAAGAATTTCTTCCTAATATCTAATCTAAATCTACCCTCTTTCAGTTTAAAACCATTTTCCCTTGTCTTATCACTACATGCCCTTGTAAAAAGCCCCTCTCCTGCTTTCCTGTAGGCCCCCTTCAGGTACTGGAAGGCTGCTATGAGGTCTCCCCAGAGCCTTCTTTTCTCCAGGCTGAACAGCCCCAGCTCCCTCAGCCTGTCTTCATAGGAGAGGTGCTCCAGCCCTCTGATCATCTTTGTGGCCCTCCTCTGGACTTGTTCCAACAGCTCCATGTCCTTCTTCTTATGTTGGGGTCCCCAGAGCTGGATGCAGTACTCCAGGTGGGGCCTCACGAGAGCGGAGTAGAGGGGCAGAATCACCTCCCTTGACCTGCTGGCCATGCTTCTTTTGATGCAGCCCAGGATGTGGTTGGCCATCTGGGCTGCAGGCGCACATTGCTGGCTCATGTTGAGCTTCTCATCAACCATCACCCCCAAGTCCTTCTCCTCAGGGCTACAGTTCTACATTGTTAACTGAAATAAAGCCAGCATTTTTCAATGGATAGCCTATTCACTACAAACCAGACTAGTATGACCCCAGAATTATGCCCAGGTTTTGTCATATTATATAGCTAGTGTGTTTATATAGACTATGGAAGCTGTAGCTATTTAAAAAGAGGGTATGAATAGAAGACACAGAGGACTTGCTTTGTAAAGGCAATCATCACTCCCATAAGGAAAAGATACATCTGAAGGAAAAGCTGTTAAAAAGGGCTGGAAGATCTTGTAATGAAGCATACGAAGGAAATCAAGCCAGTCTAAAACATTATGGAAGCTGAAAGAAAAAATGCAGAAGGTAGGAATGTTCTTCTATTTATAGATGCTCTAATTCATCTGGTTTTAATCGTATTGGTCACAGTGACATCATTTGAATTATCCTCACTGGAGGCACTTTGATTTAACATAAAATGCAAGGATTTTCTCGCTATGATCTTACTGAGAAAAAAAAAAAAGGAAAAAAAATGTCAGACTGATGTATTTCTGTCAAAAGCTCCACAGGCAGGAAGGTGAATTTATCCTTGATGTGATAAACTGCCTTCTTAGCAACACTTATCCTTGCATGCTTTGCATGTGACAGTTGGAGTGATTAATATAAGGTCCTTCCTGAAGAAAAATGTATTGTAGGTGTATTCCAATTTCTGACTTAAATTTCCATAGATTGCTGCTGTGAAATACTCAAATACATTGATTTGATTGAGCTTTTGCATTGTTTAGGCAGAAGATCTAATTCTGCAAAGTGTTGGTAAATGGATTCAGAGTGCAGATGTTACCAATGAAATGACGACTAGTTACAAGCAAATACATGCATATATATGTCCTTATTTAACTTTAGTCATAAAGAATGCTTATCTTCTTGTGGATTCAGACAGGTTGCCTGAGCAATACCTTCTCTCAATGTGTTTTAAATGGCTGAGCTGTAATTTTTGTTCTCGGTATGCATTAGCAGCGATTGGCTTAAGAGATTCTTCACGGAATTTCCTTTCATGAGAACTACTGTCTGTGGCTGAATCCTTTGGCTTCAGGAAATTTGCAATCTGTAATGTTTCTATGCAGGAGGAACCTAAATGTGAGCTGAAATCTATTCAAATGGAGGAAAACCTTGAAACAGGTGTTTAGTTTTAAGCATATGCTTTAATGCTTAGTGAAGTTTACAACTCAGTGCATGCCCAAGTGGTTTTCTAAATTTGGGCATGAACTAAGAAGGAATTTAGTTTCTGTCTCCTAATGTACTTCTGTGTTTGTCAGACTTCTTCTAGCCAAAAAAAATTTGATTAGAGCACTTTGTAGAATTGAACAATCAGACTACTGGTCAAGTGTTCTTTAGACCCTTCTTGGTGCTAAGAATGTACTTCTACCCATTTTTCCCCATGTTAATGCTGCTATAACTTTCCAAGTTCAACATCTACTTAAGAATAATCAAATCTCTTGCTGGCAAGTTGTGAAGTCATAAAAAGCATGCAGCTCCTATCACTAAACGTTGAGCTTCATAGTACCTTCTAGATTTTGGAGACTAGGAATCGTGTTAAGTGCTCATCAGAAGAATTCATATCTATTTTCGAGATAGAAAAATTGAGATATAGAGAAGGAAGTCAGTTGGCAGTTACAGTGGGAATGCTGCAAACACCTGATCTTCAGGTTTTAATCAAAAAGACCATTATATCCTCTCCTTTTCTTACAGGCCAAACTAAAGCTAATTTCTCCCTTGCAATATTCATGTCTCTGTGTTTGATTCCATCCTTTAATTGCTACCTAACAGTCATTCTGTTTTTCAATTCTGAAATACTAATGTATTCTCCTATATTTAATTATGAGTTGCAAGGAATATGTGACTAGTGCCTGTGGTTCTGTTCCCTAATATCATGCCATCATCCCAATGATTATCACTCTCTTAGTTTTAGGTACTTATTCTGTTATCTTGAATTCTGAAGTCATTGTGCTATAAAAATGGGGGCGGGGCTTTGAGAAGAGGCTGTACAGGATGGGGGAGGTGTTAAATTGCTATTTTTTCTGTTTCCTCCATTTGTGGTGTCTGAAAATATGGGAGAATACTTTTTGAGTCAGAAAATTGGCACAAATAAGAAGAGCAAGTACACTAATAAGCTTGTAAGATATATCACTGTCCTGGTTTGGCCTAAACCAGACCAGTTTTCCTTTCAATGATTTTTTCTTTCAGCTAAGTTTCTTCTAAGTAACTGCACTTTCTGAAACTGACTGCATGTTTTGCAGACAGTTTCTGCTTCTAGGACTGATACGCTCAAAGTTTGTAGTTATCCCTGAGGCACCGGTAGGGATGTTGTGCAGACAGGCTCTTGCTGTACTTATTCTTAGAGAAACCAAGGTCACTGCTAAATTCCTCACTGCTTACGAGTGAAGAGCCGAAGGGGGGGTCGCACCTCCAGGGAGGAGTGGACAGGGCAGGTGACCCAAAATTGACCAACGAGGTATTCCATCCCATACACGTCATTCTCGGTATACAGCGGGGGGATCACAAGGGTCTCGCTCCTCTTCTGCTATGGCCGGTGTCCGAAGAGGACTCTGTCCATTTTCCTGCTGCCCGCGATCCCGATCCGTGCATCCCTGAATCCAGTTCCTGTCCATCACTGGGCCCAGTCTGGACCTTCCTGGAGCCTGCCCTGCAGTGCTGGTGGTGACGTGACCGACATCGGGGGAGCTTGGGTTCTGTATATATTTGTATATATTTAATTATTTCCATTATTATTATTATAATACTCTTTTTCATTATTATAGTTCATTAAAACTGTTTTAACTTTCCAACCCGTAAGTCTCCCTCCCTTTTCTCTGTCCTTTCCCCTTCTGAGGGAGAGAGGAGGGTTAATAGAGAGTGTCTGCCACCGGTTTTATAGCCGGCCCAGCCTTAAACCATGACAATCACTTCAGGACATTTCTAGAAGTTGCACATTCAGTCTTTCTAAAATAAATGATTGCTCGCATTTGCTACAAATGATTGCTGCAAGCTCTTGGTCACTGTCTTGCAAGTGGTAATATAATTGATTTTTCAAAATCTATTTCCAGCAATAAGGTGATTATTTAGTCTTCAATTTTTTATTTTATTTTTATTTCCTCACTGGGATTTTCTTTATGGATGCTATAAGATAGTGCTTCCTTTAATTCCCTTGTTCACTAATTGCCCATTAGTTAGTCCTCTGGTTATTTATATGGTCAATGTATATTTATGTTTTTTCAGATCTTGTAGGTGACTCTTGCATATTAAATTATTTTTGAACATTAGCATCACTCAAGGCAAAACAGTCTGACTCTTCATGCTGTACAGTTTTCCACCTCAGGGAAGCTTTCAGGAGAAGATTAGGATTATGTGAGTTGTATTGTCTAACACTAGTATTAGAAAGAACCAAACCAAACTGTTAACAATTCTGTGATTGAATAATACATGAGTGACATTAAATACAGTAGCATGTATTATTGTGTAAACAGTAGTATGTATTACTGTGTTAACTGCCCTGTTATCTAGGTTAATGTAGAAGAAATGTTCTTTCTTTTTCATGCTGCACGTTTTATCCTAGCTATTGCATGCTCTTTTCCTTTTTTCTTTTTTTTTTTCCTACTTTAGGAGCTCCAGACACAGCTAGAGGAATTTAAAAGAAAATCTGAGTGTGAACTAAAGCAACTAGAGAAAGAGAAAGAAGTCCTAGCTGGCCAGCTTCAAAACTCTTCACTTGAGGTAAACTGGGCATAAATGTAACCCAGTAATAAAAGGGCTCTTCATTTTTTCCTCTCATCTGAGAGATTCTTGATTACATTTAAATTGTATTTGCTGTGACTGTCATTCAAGAAAATTTGAAAAGCCATAACATGTTGGATAAATAATTTTCTGCCAAGGCAATTATTTACACAAGTAAACAGTTCACCTTTGAAATTTCTGACAACTGTAAATACACGTTTTCTCCCCCTCAGGAGTTCCCCTTTTGTGTTGTTCGGTTCTTTTTGGCCAATGCTATCTGCTTTAAAATGTTATGTACAGGATATTTCCTTTTATTCAGTGTGATCATGTGAGGTTTTTGCCTATTAACATTTTGATACTTTTATCTGATGGATAAGCTATAAACCAACAGCTTTAACAGAACTGAAATTTGTGCCCTGGTGAAAAGTTCTGATGATGCTCAGTGCTGCATTTATTTTTCTACCCCAAGTATACAATTGCATTTGGTACCTTTTTCAGGAGAACAATGTAATGATTTGTGATTGTCCATTCTGGGAGATTATGAGTGAATGGACATGTTTTCACCATGAGAATGTGTCATCCACTTCTTTGTATTTTCCTGCCAATCCAGGTTTTGAAGCTCCAAGATTTTACTAAGCAAACTGAGGATATTCCCAAATATACAAAATTTCTTCAGTCTAGCTCAAGAAAAAGTAATGAACAACAGGAATTAAGTAGCTCACACTGTGGAACTACGGAATTACAGATAGCCACTGTTGTTTTAAGTGGCTGTCTATAATTTCCATGGCTTTATATCTTCACTGATTCTAACCAGTTTCACTGCCAGCAAGTTCAGTGGGAGCTTGCATGACAACAGCTCTGCAAAAGTTGGAAGACCTAGATCTTTCTCAGCTGGCATTTGTAGACTCTGAGTGGCCACAATAAGCTCTTTTTGAGTGTTCAAAACCAGAAAAAGTACAGATAGGCTCATCAGGGGGCTAAGCAAGATGTTGGTCCCCCTCTCCTACCTGCTTCCACTTTCCCACATGCCATTACTACTGCTTGGTGCAGTATGTTCCAGCAATCGAGGCATGTGTTGCAGTTATTTACTATTAACATCTGCTTTTTCTCCCATTCATGCTGTACTAGCTGTACTAGTTCCGAGTGCAGCATGGTCTTTTCCCTTTCATTTCTCCTGTAAAGCAGATTTATACATTCTGGTATCAAACAGTTGCATTCTGACATTCTATGCACTTCCCAGTCTTAGAAATAGAGAATTTAAGTGTAGTTCTTAATGTTCTTAAAGTTCTGGCTAAATCCCTTTTTTAGGTTTCATTACACATTTCTGCATGACAGTGTTTTCTACAGGTTCTTCTCTGAGAGAATTTCAGATCAATCCAACCTGTGTTGACCTATCCAGAGTGACTTCTTTGTACCTAATGCAAAACATGGGTTCTCAGAAATCAGTCATCTTTACTCTTTTCCAGATTCCCCTAAATGTACATATTTCTATAAAAGTATCTTAGTCCATTCAAAGATGAAAATTTGTCATGATTACCCAGGAATTACCTGGGTAATGCCTGAAAGTTATACTGCTTTGAGTTGTGAGGGGAAGAGATGGAAGGGGGGAGTAGTGGCACACTGTCCTATCTCATAGTATTGTGTATATGCATGCAGGTGGTGTATTCCACTGAAAGGTCTCAAAGAAATCAAAAGGCTTATGACATGAGGCAATTATTGTTCAGGTTTTGCAGATGGAAAAAGTAAGGCAGTGAGCCACATATTCAGGACAGAGAAACAGGAAAGAAACCTGCGTTTCCTAACTGTTAGTCTCCTCATATCATGAAATCATGGTAAATGCAAGGGGTGGTGGGAAATTATTGCCACTATAAACATGAACATGAATGATAATATAAAATAGTATATATCATGCCATATTTTATGTTCACAACACCATGGTAAGTATGAACAGATACACTGAGAAAAATTTTAGTGTATCTTACAATCTAATAGTGCTCCCAAAAGGGAGGAAATGCTTCTCTGAAGAGAAATTTTTCATTTTTCTTGGGATTGTATATGTTACTTTCTGAACCAATTACTTGGCAGTATTGCTAGGGAAGTTAAGTAATTTTGATTTATAATACTTTCCTTCTAGAAATATGTGAATATTCACAGCCAAGAAACCACCATTTACCATACAACATCAAGTTTCACTGAGGGAATGATTTCCAGCTGGGAACCTTTGCAATGGCTCAGCCCAGAGCTTCCGCCTCAAAGATTAGGCAATGGGCTGTTACTAATCCAGTTCTAACCTGGATACAATTTCAGATCTAAAAATAGCTTCCTTGACTGCATAAGGCACATTTTTGGTTGGGCTGACATAGCTAGAGCACTATGCAGAGTATACAGAATCATGATAATTTTGTCTCTCTGGGGATGCACTTCAAAGTGGTGATATTTCTGTATTGCTGAGATTCTTCTGGACAAAGAAAGCAGATTCACACCTATTTAGTCCTTTGGAAGGAAGGATGTGAGATCTTGTGTGGGTCGAATGCTAATTCATTGGAGTCCTCCAGTTCCTTGCTTTCGCACTACAGGACCCCTTCAACATGTGTTAAAGGGGCTATTCTGGAACTAGGAGGTACATAAAATGGAAGGGCAGGCATCACTTTGTCATGATATATCTTTGAACAATGCTAGCACAGCAATGCCCAGAGCATTGATGAGCTTGTAGGTACCACCAAATAGCAGCAGCAGAAGTGAGCCAGCCTAGTGTGTTCACACCTGTCCCTCTGGTCAGGAATTGCCATAAGTTTAGGAAGGTAGTTAACTGTGAACTTAACTGAAGTAACTGTGAAATAAGCCTAAAGACAATAGTAAAATATAATTTTGTTATTTTTTTGTTACTGCTTATACCATGTTACTGTTTTGATGTAATAGCATCACAGTATGGGTGAAACCCGGTAGCATTTGGGTGCCTTATTTTGACTCGGAACACATTCTCAATTGTAGTGACTCTTCTATAATACATCAAAAGGCAGTTTTAAGTCTTTTATATAAATTCGTCCCCTAGCAATGCATTGAGAAACTTGGATCTTTCTACTTAAAGGGTACAGGAAGACAAAATATTCTCTCTGATTCCAACTTTAGATCTTGCCTTTGAGATTTCACACTTCTTACTTACAATAAATAAAAGAAGGGGAGAGCAGACATAAGATGGACTTCAAGTATTCATAGTGCTTGCAAGCACAGTGAATTAAAATAATCAAAGCAGAAGTCAAACAGGGAAGCCAGCTGTGATGGCATGCACAGCCTTATACTTCCCCAGTATTTTTGCCCATGGGCTGTCAAAGTCTGAGAGGTAGATCTTCAAAAGAATCAAGCCATCCTTCCCAGGAGAAGGACAGCAATTATGGTTAGAAAAGAATGAAACTTGAAAGACTTTTGAAATATTTCAAAACTTATCTGTCCTCTTTTGGTAACAGTTGTTCATTTTTTCGTTACTTGGAAGACACTGGGAGGCAAAATCAGCTGTCATAGGAAAGGGCAAGTGCAAACATAACCCTGAAATTTGAAAAGAATTCAGCAGAGCCTAGAAAAACACTGTTGCCTAGAGTTTATACTGTGGATAGGTGTTAGTTGCATCTTTAAGACCACTTTATGCAATTCTGGTGGATAAAAGTGAATGATTAGCGGCATTAGAGGTACAGTTTTTTCAAGAGCTTTTGTTTTGCAGCAAGACGACATTATAAAACACAAAATCACACAATGTGGCTGCTTCGTAAAAGGAGCCAAATAGATTCTGGACTGAAGTGAGTAGGCATAGTTTCATTGGCTTAAATGTTGCTTTACCAATTTAAACAAACTGAGGGTCTGGCTATCTGTTCTGAAGTGATGAAACACAATAAAATGCCTGGGCACTGCAAAATATTCCAGAGGAGGATTTGCACTGGTGGATTTGAAAGCCCTTTTAATTGAAAGACAGAAGGAGGAAACCTTATGGGATGGAAATGTTTGTTTCTTAACTTCTAATATGTTAGAATTAGCAGGATTCATGAGAAAGAGTGTGTTTATATGCCTGATATATTTGTGTAGGTCTTTTCCCCTAACTCACTGAAAAATAATGTTTTTAGAAATACTTTTCCACCTGATTTCTTACTACATTATGTTCTCTGTTGCTACCAATTTACTGCTTAGCCTACTTCTAGTAAGTATGATCTTATGTTTCATGTTAGTAGTGCTTTGAACCAATAATTGTCTATGAAGAGAGCCTGGAAGGTTAATAATGTTGTGACTACAGCTGAAGTTTATATACGCCTCTTTTCATCTTCCCCGCCTAGATGAATATTTAATTTGCAAAAGAAATATTCCAAGCTACATTTTTCCTGTTTCAAATTTTCTATTAGAAAATATACAGCCTACTCTTCTGGCACATCCTTTTTACTCACTGGCTTACTTTCAGGAAGCTAAGAAAAAAAATGCATGCTTGAGTGTAGTAATGCTAATGCATATTACGTCAGCTGATGGAGGGGACTGTACAGCAGTAACTGTTTCGCATCAAGGGTTAGTTTTATAAGGAACTGCTGTACCTAAAAACTTCATTGTTGCCTTTCTTTACATAGGAAAACATTGGCTTGAGTTCAATAGGTATTAAGACAAAGTGAATGTTTTACCTGTAACCAGAAGCCAAAGTGCCCCTTTGGTTAAATCTTATGATTTACCACTTATTTTTCAAAAAAATAATAAACAAAAATTGCAGCAGCTCTGGAAGCAAAGGTGTGGCTGGCAAGTGGCTCTGGCATCTGCCAGTTCTTGGAGTGTATCCAGGCCACAGATAGATCCCATCACACAGACACATTACAAACAGCTAATGTTTTTCATTAAGAATAATATCTAGCAATTATTCTTCACTAGTTTGTTCAGACAGATAGTTTTCTTTGTGTTTAATTGGATGACACAAAGGAAAAAGCCAAGAAAAGACTGGATGATTAGTTAACTTAAACTCACAGTTTGGGGCAGCTGAAACTAGGTGCTCTGTCAGATTTGCTAACTCAAATCAATTAAAATTACTAAAAAGCAGTAGACATGTAGCATGATGTGCAGAGTTCTTGTTTCCATTGGTTCTAACCTGGTGCTTTATATAAATGGACTCTGCAGTGTTACATCTCCAGGATGACAACAAGCACAGCCTTAGGCCTGCCTCCTGATTTGTGTCATAATCATTGTGCAAATTGAATTATGGATTATACGTATGAGATGGAGATGATTTGGAAAGAAATGATTTAAGAAAAGTATTTGATGGCAACAGATAGTATATGCAAAAGGAGTGTAATTCTTCACTGAAGAAAGGGCTCCTTGCACAAAACAAGTGTCTTGCTGTCTTTCATAGAGCAACACAAGTTCATAAAATGTACTTAAATTTACATAATTCCTCTCCATTGTGAATGCAGCCATTAATCCTGTCCTGCTGACTTACTTTTCTGGAAGGTGGCTCAGCTGAAGCAAATATTAGACCAACAAGCAAATAATTTCAAGGAGTCACTGAAGAAACATAATCTACAGTCCAACAAAGAAAAAGAAAAGCTTTTGCAGGATCTTCAAAACACCATTAAAGAAAATCAGAATGTTAAACTGCAGCTGGAGGCATCACATCAAAAAGTCTTAAAAATGTTGGAGAAAAGCAAAAATCAGGAACTCAAGGTTAGTTTATGACATACTAGTGTGAAAAAAAAATCATATTTGTGGGATAAACCATATTAGCTAGAGCCATTATCAAAACTCAGTTATCTCCAGTTATCTTAGTGATGGGTTGCCATTGTTGCACATAATGAATTATTCTGTGATTTTGAAACCTCATCATCTTCAGGTTGATTTGTTTTCTTTTTTAAATTTTAACATTTGAACTTAGACCACAGTGTGAACGAAATAGTTTCATAAAATAATATAGCCTACCCTCTACAGTTAGGCTGCCATGAATACAAGCTCCTCTAGGTGTGCTCTTGCTTCAGAAATACAAGGGAATTCCTAAGTGTATTATTAACACGACTCAGTTTTATTCTTTTTCATCCATTATTAATTTATGCATAAATACTTTAAAAGAAGTATAATAGACATGTATAATGATGTGTATTGCCTTACATACCTTCGAGAAATCAATTCTGTAAGTGGATAAACAAAGCTTTTAAAGGTTCAAGTGGATTTATTTCAGTGACAAAATGTTAATACAATATATTGAGGTTCTAAAAAATGTTGCTGTTTGAGAAAAAAAATCAACTTAAAAAATCTACATGTGCTTGTGACATGGAGTTGAGAGATCCCTGTTGATATCGCACACCTTAGGGAAAACCTCCTTATAAAAAGTAGTAAAACCACACTAAGTAGAACTAAATATCTTATTTATATATTCAGAATAAAATCCCAGCTTTAACAAAACCAAGCTGAAGGCAGTAAGCTGGTAAAAATGAAACTGAGGATAGGAGTTTGCTTTCAGAGCCACTACAGAGTAACTGCTCTGTCGTTTACAGTGTATTAGCAGCATTTCTAACGACAGTGGAAGTTTTAGCCAAGAACGATACAAGGAAAGATAGAAGCCTTTGTCTGACACACTGTGATAAGTAATAACATACAGGTCAAAACTGGGGGGCTTTGTATGTTGAATAATAAAACATCTTTCTAATGCCAAATAGTGCAAAGGTGTCAGTGTTATTATTTCACGGTGTACAACAAATCTAATAGATGATATTTTGATAATTTCTCTTGTCCCTATTAATTTTTATTTTTTAACTTCAGCTCATTTTTATTCTTGTGTTGATGAAGTGTCATGTAAAGTGGTCATGAAAATAAAAGTTCTACCATGAAAGACCAGATCCATCCTGGCATTACAAGTAAGACAACAAGGTGATAAATAGGCTCCAACCACTTTGTTTTTGGGGGGGGACTTTTGCTTACAGGAGGCAGAAGAACGTTTGAAAAAGGAATTTAACGAGACTTTCAAGATCCAACATCAGTCTCATAGGCTGGAAATACAAGCCTTGGAAGAGAAAGCAAAGAAAGAATTACATGATGAACTCGAGCAGATACAGAAGCAGCAAACCCTGTTGCTAGGTATAATGTCTTATGTCATGCACAGCTCTTACTGCTTGATTATATGCTGAGAAGCACTAACTTTCCTCCCATTCATTTTCTTTCCCATCTTCTGAGAACTCAGGTCTTTGTGAATCTCCTTTTCCATACCCTACGATTTCAGCAATACAGACTTAATATTCTTTGTTAACCTAGCTCTCAGCTGTCAGTGGCAGAACGTTGATGGGAGAGTAGTATGGTGTACAACATTCAAGGATGCATTATCAGGTATATTAAACTGGAATATTGCAGTTAGTGTATATGACTTTCCTGTTTTTTCGTATGATGTGAATAATTATTATGTGTGACTCAAGTCTGTTCTATTGAGTTCAGCAGTGGAGATCAGTTGCTCCATACGTATTGTTTAGGCAGTTTAGAAAGGTCCCTAAACTGTTCAGAACTAAACAGAACACTGCATTAGGAGGACCTGTAATATCTCTGGGTTTGAACTCAGGTTATTGAAGCTCATCTATAAAAGGTTTTTTAATTAAAGAAAGAATAATTTGAAAGTACTTCAAGTACAAACTGGATTCTCTTCTTGGTTTTTTTTTCAGTAATTCAAATTTGCTAGAAAGATTTGTTGTTCTCTGAAGTTTATATGTTCAATAGATAAACTCTGTTCTTCTTCTTCAAGAAAAATTGTAGGGAGACAACAGAGAGACAAAAAAACTTTCTCCTTGTATTTGATACATCCTGAAACTTGTACCCAATATACACAAACATTGCAGTATATGACCGATCTGCTTATGTAAGTGCGGTACTTCTCTAATACAACCAGAGCTCTCCTCAGTCTGCCTTATGGCCCTCTATAGAACACCAGTGGACTTAACGGGGGGAAGCTCAGGGATGGTCCAGTAAAGTTCAAGGTTAGAAGAAAGAATTATAGTGATTTGGTCTGCAAAACAACTACCACAGAATTAATTCTCTGATTCCAATGTTGAATCATTGCTATTATAGCTCCATATCTTCTTACTATTGCTCAACTGAGTTACTTCTCTAGTAATAGGAGGCCATTATACATGATGTCAAAGGAGCTGAGAAACAAAGCAAAATGTAATGTATTAATGTTTTCATCTACATTGTCTGTATCTACCTTCCCCTTCCAGCTGGCCTCTGACTGCCTCAATGATTGTCTGTCTGATTGTTATTAGGATCCCTAAGGACAGAACTCTCTGAGCAACAGACATCATGCACTAATCTCAAGAAACAAATAGAAGAACTCCAAATGGAGCTGAGGAGTGTGAGGACACTGAAGAAGCAACAGGCAAGAATCCCGTTCCTACTTCGTTGCCATGTCGTGTTTTGCGAAAGCAGTAGTATCACATTTCTCCCTCCAGAGATAATAGAAGTGTACAGAATCTCTTACAGAAATGGAATGGGTTTCTGTCCCTTTTGTCACACTTTAAAATGTTAGCATTGTTTATAATCTTTTCCCTATGGGGAGGCTTTTTTCCCATTTAAAGATCAGAATCTACAACACAAGTAAATGAATGAATGTTAGAATAAAATAAATTTTATGGGGACTATAAAATATGTTCAGGAAGTTTTGATCACAGATTTTGTCTTGCACATAGAATTGCACATATAATTGAAAAATCAGTTCACAAAAATTCAATGCACACAATTCCAGTGAGCTCTTCACATTAAATAATTAGAGGCTGTGAGTAACTAAATTTGGCCTTTTTCTTAGGAAGGAAGTAGCCAGAGCCAGATCAGATCTCTTCATGATGAGCTGGAAAAATGTCAGAGTGAAATTTCTGAACTCAAGAAAGAGAATTTACTTTTGAAGGACACAATGGAGCTACTCAGTGCTGAGTTGGAGTCGCAGAAGCAAGAAGCTGCACAGCTTCAGGATAGGGAGAAACAGCACAGAAGGTTTGCCTTAAATTCACACTTCACAGTGGTATCTAGAGAGTCAATAATAATGCCAGTATCAGGGGTGTTCTAAATGTGATGAGTGTCAGAATCTCTCCTTTCTAAAGTACTAATTTTAGAGGTTAGGAGTTTTGCAAAAGCAGTAGTTCATTTCACATATCTCTCCAGCCATAATAAAAGCATTTGAACTTACTGTTCATTATATGTCACAGAGAAATATGTCCAGTGTAGCCCCATGGGAGGGACCTGAGAAAATCTGTGTAAAGTCAGCCTTTGAAAGGCACTGGAAGACATAAATAAACCCCAAACTCACCCAAGAGCTATTAAAAAAACGTGGAATTCTCTGAGAATAAATATCAGGTTTTTATACGTACTCTCTCTAGCTGAAACAAGTGTGTTGTGAACTCTAAAGGGGACACTTGAGAATGCCATATGTACTCTGTGAGACTCTGCTTTGGCTGTAACAGCCAGCTTTGTACTGGGGGAGTAAGGGCAGTGATAGCAGATACTGACAGTGCCTCTGGGCTGATGGAAGCCTAGAGCTGTAGTATGCTGCCAGGGCACAGGAAGGGCAAACTGACTTGTAGTCTTGGCTGTCTTTGTAGAGGGTAGACCGCATCCCCTTGGTATAGCCAAAGGCTTAGAGCACATGTTGCATTGCAGTAATAGCAGCCTTCCCATCTGCGTACAGAAAAAGTGCAGGACTGACTTACCTTTTACATGGGAGACAAGACTGGGGTTCACTGTCCAGTGCATTTGTATGGCTGTTGAATCCTTTGAAATTTCTGAATGATGATACTTAACACATTCTCTTTGCAGAGAGATTGAGGGATCTGGTGCATGGGTCCCTTTCAATTCATTTCTGCAATGGTGTAGAATGTATGCCCCTAACTACTCAAGCTGTATATAGAACAGGATTTCTGAAGAGTATACCTTTAAAGGAATCTTTAAAATTATGTTCTATACAGTCCAGAGAAAAGCACTCAAGGGATACAGTGTCTTTCAGCAGACTCTCAGAGTGGCCAGAGTAATTCCGTTGCTGTGTACTAGTCAGTAGATATTTAAGGAATGAGAAAGAAACTTTTACTTTTTTTCCCTTTGCACTCTTTGGAGAGTTACTTGAAAGTTACTTTCATTTCAAGCTTTTGAAGCAAGATCAATAGAAAGAATTGCAAACCAGAGAGTTTCATCAGTGCCCTCAAGCTACATTGAAGGAATTTAGAGTCTCTGTTCATGAAGAGAAGAATTATTCACATGTCAGTGATGAGGTCTAAAAGGCTTCAAATGCTAAAGCTGCTGGGCTGGAGGATAATCTTTACAGGGGATAGATGGTATAGCTCTACTACAGTAAGCATTTGAGAAAGAAGCATTAATGGAAATTATGTAAGGAGAAATCCTTCAAATAACAGGAGATAGAACCAAAGTGCTCAAATGGTCCTAGGCACCTGATACAGGCTGCTCTGAAATTAACCCATGGAAGATCTGGAACATTAACTTGCAGCTCCTGTTTTGCTTTTGCAGGACCAATAACTTGGGTAGGGGAATAGTTAAATTGGTGAGTGCATATAAATAACAGCTTTTTTACTGTTGCTTTAACAACAGTGACCTTGTCTTATGCTATATTGTTGTTTCTGATTTGTTTCTGATAGTGGCTTGTTATTTGCATGTGCCAACTTTTCATAAACAATTATTTAAAATTACTATTCCTACTGTTGCCAAGTAAGTGAAACCAGTAATCTGCTTGAAGTAATCATTCCCATTTCCATTCTCTTGAATTGTGTGAATTCCAGCTTCAGTACAGAAACCTTTTGCAAGGCCTAGGATGAGAGCAGACAAAGGGTTTTTTTTATGGGAAGAGAGGACAAGTCCCAAAATCATTATTCTGAAGGAGAGCTTTTATTCTACCCCTGAAGATACATTTCAGGGATTCTGCTTCCATTTTTACTCTTATTCTTCTGCTTCTTATTTTGTGCCAAGTGCCAAACCAATCACTCCCATGGCTGTGCTCTAATTTCAAGGGCAGAAACCTTTTGTGGACCTTTTGGCCGTTCCTGAAGCACTTCAGAAACAAGTGAAAGGGGCTTAGAAATACATGAAAAACAAAAACAAAAAACAAGTAAACTGAATATCTTTTGTGAAAATTACGATTGTTATTCTTCTAAATTTAACATCTCAGTTTTAATCAGTGACCAACAGAACATGGGCTCTGCATTGAGTGAATGAAAAAGTTTCTCCAAGGTTTAACAAAATGTTAGCAAACAAAAGCCAACAAGCTAACAATGATCCTTCAATAGATGCCTATTGGTTTTGGCGTTGGTATCAGCAAGCAATGTTATGGCTAGGCTTGAAAAAATGTTAGGCATTTTTTAGTTTTCAATTGACAGTGTTAATCAAATAGCAGTATCTTTCAAAATATATTGTCTGTTAAAGACAAATGTTGTAGTTAAAGGCAGTGTTACAACATTTCTGACCTTCACTTTAAAAAAAAACTATATTTAGGATGGTGGTAGGCAGTATTAAATGTTTCTGGTGCCATAACGTGATGCAATATAGCATCAAAGCATCATGTTAAAATCCCAGAGATTTCAAAATAATTTTTCTTAATACAAATGAGTTCCTATGGTACTTATATTGTCATGTTTGACCATTAAGATTGATGTACAAACTAATCATAGACAGAATATCAATAGCATCATTATATAGAATAGACTTTCCATTTCCTCAAGACTGAAAGTCTCCCAATAATTTTCCTCTTCCTCAGTTCAGTGTTAGTGTGGTTCTGCTTCAGATGGCAACTGAAGTGTCGAAGCCAAATAAGTAAGCAGAAGCCCAGAGCTAAGCCCAGTTAACTACCTTTGTAGCCAGCAAAAGACCTCAAAACCGCATGCTTTATTATCAATGATAATAAACTAGTATTGAAATGTGAGAATTCAGACATATTTTAATACCAATGAAAGGCTACTGGTAGAAGACCTCAATATCAAGCATATAAAAGAATTGGACACACTGAAACAAGATCACCGGAAGGAAATCGAAAACATATTATCTGATTTCAGCAGCACTCGGGCACATCTCCAAGCAAAGATTTTCTCCTTAGAAACTGAGTAAGTCATTTAAATAAACTCTGGCTCATACTGGCAATGAGTTCTGTTTGAAATTATTATTCTTAGTATGTATAATTTTTTTATTATTCATATGTAGAATATTATAAGCACTGAAATAGAAGTGTATAGGTATTTCCTTCGCAAACACAAAAAGACCCAGATATATTGTAATAAACTCTGAATATTGTTAATGTAAAGCACTATACATACAGTTTTACAATGCTAAATTAAAACCTGCACTTAACACATTGCAACTTTATGAAGTTTGCATCTTTTTCAGAAATCATCTTTTTCACAGATGATACCAGAGGCCTTGATCCATGATCTTGTACGTAATTTTGTTCAGAAGAGCAGCATCTTTGAGGTTAAGCTCTTACTCATTCTCACTCCTTGCAAATTTCCCAGGACAGCCGCCACTAACTCATGTAAATAAATGCACTTTGCAGCCCCCTGTGGAGTTAAGTAGTTCTGTGGTGCTTCAGACTGTATGGGAGAGGCCACTCAGAAATAATCCCTGTGATTATATGTATCCCGTGTCCTTTTCTCTTATCCCAGTGGTGCGGCATAGGTCCAGAAGAGAGACCTACTTGCATGTAAGCAGGTCTCAAACCATTCAGATGTTGAGATTTATCTTTTTATCTAAACTCTGAGATACACTAAATTAAGAGTATAAGACTGGGGGGGGGTGTCCTCTCAAAAGTGTTTACCCTCACCAAAAAAACCCACAAAATGGTGGTTTGTATTCTCTAATACATTTCTCAGTATGGCAGTATGAACTTCATAGCACTCAGTTTCTCAAGCAGCAAAATTCATTAACTTGGCTGATGAAATAATGACTTGTTTTCTCATGAGTCAGTCACATGTATGTTTCCACACCATCTCTAAGAAGGTGTAAATTCTCATTCGAATCTTTTCCCCTGATCAAGGCATTTAAAGAGCTGAACTCACACTACAGGTTTTGACTTAGACGGTTCACTAAAGCAGCATGTATATCCAAGCCCCTCTTTTCATGAAAGTTATAGGAATTGAGTATTTCTGAGGCCTCTGTCGAATATGGTTGGAATTAGCCTGTGGATTCGAAAGTTATTGGGTCAGAAAAGAGAACGAATAGATCAATACAGACATACGTAGATACTGTGATACAGATTTTTTTCTTTAGGAAACGAGACTAGCAATGTGATGTGCAAGCTTGTTAGCATTTTACACCAGGGGCTGGATTTTACACTGGACAGGTGTGGTGGGTTAACCCTGGTGGCAATTTATTTTGGAACTCCACAACAGTAAGTCTATACTTACATATAATCCATGTACAGACGCCCATTTTTTAAAAATGCTGTTTTATCAGAAAGGCCTGACTATGTCCCTGTGTTTTAGGCTTGGGATTTAGGGCAGAGTACAGCTCAGGTATCTCTTGAACTTGGTCTGAGGATGTTTTTTTCCAGTCTGCATTTTCTTTGGTACAGACTTAAAGAATTAGAAGAAAAGTCAAGAAAGTGGGAGTCCAGGTCAGAAGACACACACCTTATAAGCTGTCTGCAAGACAAATTAAGTGAGAGAGAAGAGATTATCAAGCAACTGACAGTAAGATTTCTTTTTATATGTACATACATATTTTGGAATCTGTTGGAAGGCTCTATTCAGTGTTTCACACATTGTTTCAGACTGATACTTACTTTCTGTTCTGGAATACTTTGACAAATACATGTTTCTATACCAACTTCCAGCAAATAGATGTCTCCATACACATAACTTTCTTTCCCCTCAGGAAGGAAGAAAATTTCAGCATTCCTTTTTAACCAGCACTGAGTCTTACAGGAATCGATCATTTTCTTTCAACCCTAATACAGGATGCTTGACTCCTTCCATGAAGGTAAGAAAGATGGGCAGTGCAATTAAAATCACAAATCATGATGTTTTATTGCTATTTGAATCATACAGATGATCAGGACATTAAAGGTCCTATTAATTTTTTACGGTAATGTTATTCAGCAGAATTCTTTCCAGTAATCCCACCTACAGTCAGGTGTGGGGTATAACATAAATTCAGTAGAAGTATATATATATATGCACGTAGATATAGGTGTTTAAACAAATGTAAAACACTAGAACTCCAAAGATGTCAGTCTTCCACTGGGATAAGCACAGACATTGCTTGCAGATTGGGGAGTTGCTATTTGGGATATTGCATGCATCAAGGAAAATTATGAATTGTCTTTGGGCTGCTCAGGGTTTGCCCTTTGTCATTCCAGCCCCTATGTATGATGCTGTCTGTAAATAGTCTGGAAAGAAGGGAGGTCAAGTTGGTGGAAAGCACCTGAGCTCTGCAAAGCTATTGGCTTTAATGTATCTAAAAGCTCTAATACGCAAGTTGTTTTAATTGGACTACCTAATCCATGGATCCTCACAGCATACCCTGAGAATTTATTTTAAATGCCTATAGAAAAAGATGGGAATCTTCTTTTTTTTTTGTGTGCTCCTTACAAGGTATCTAGGAATGAGATATTGTTGAGGTTTTGTAGTATAAAGTGTAAAAAAAAATGTATGTGTAATGAAGTTTTCTGTTAAATAAAAAGCAGCAGAAGAAAATGGTTGAGATGCCCAGTCGTGTTGTCAGTGTTCCGAATTTAGCTTCCTACGCAAAGAGCTTTTTGAGCTGTGACTTGAGGTCAAAAAGAAGTGCTCCTCAAATAACAAAATCTACAAGCTTAGACCGGAGTCCTGGCTGCCTCAGGGTGGGCTCTCCATCAGTGCAGTCCTCAGACAGCAGTGCTGCCACAAGGTATTTGTCCATTTTGCAGTGACTTGTAAGATGATAAATGAATTGGTATTCAGAATCTTGTAGGCATTCAAACACATTAGACATTTGGAAATAAACAGTGACGTAAGGTTCCTGTCGTGCAGTGAACTCCACGTGCTCAATTCTCTGCAGATAGACCCAGAACTTTACTGCAGAAGTAGGCTATAATCACTGCCCAGCAGAGCTTATGGTTGGTACAAAAAAAAGAGAGAAGTTGCAAGTATTTAACTAAGGATGTAGTTAATACTGAACATGGCTGTTTAAAACTTTGGGCATGTATCCGTGGTTCCGTTAAGGATTGTGTTTTCCTTCTTACTTTTGTTTCCTCACTTTGCTCTTGGTAGATGTAGATGGCATATTTTTATTTTAGGAGATATTTGAATGAATCTAGGCTAATCATTTGCCAAAGGGTTTAGAGACTTAAAAATTTATTAGCAGATACTTAACTAAAAACGTCTTAGTTTGATTATTTTTCTCTGAAAAGCTTGAATTTTTCTTCAAATTTATGAGTTATGATTTAAACAATGTTTAGTGTTTTGTAAACATGACTGAACTATCTCTTCAAGAAATAGGTAAAAATTTATGTAGTTAACATTATACAGTTATAATGATAAATAATAAAAAAAAAAACCCTACGACTATACTTCAGGACAAAAGCCAGCCTTCTCACCTATCTCCTAGGGGAGATGAGTTATCCTGTAAACTGTGTGCTGGAGAGTTCTTTCCTTGAAGGCAGATGGTGCTGACTGCTGCCAAAGACAATAACCTGGGACATGGGCTTGGATCCAGTTTGGTGATTCCTACATCTTAAAGATAAAAGCATTCTCTGTCATGCCAGATGACTGCCAAGGCAAATCAGATTTGTACGTTAAAGGGAAAAGTACAGGGAGACTGAGGGTAGCTTGGCTGCTACTCTTTTACATCAGTCAATCATAAGTGAAGTCATATTTGCTACTATAAGCTAACCAAAATTAATATAAATGTTAAAAAAGCATCCTGAATGCTGAAAAATCAGGGACTATATAATAGGATTGATTATAAAAGCCAGTCAATATTCAGATAAATCTTTCCATTCCAAATAAAACTTTTACCCAACATTTTTAATGCATAAATTGTATTTCCTATTTTTAAGAATGAATTGCAGCTGCCATTTTCTGCTTTTCAAGACTTCATATTCTTGAAGCATCCTTTTTTTATTTTTTGAGATGTCAAGTCAAGAATTAATGTTCAAACATTTCTCCATAGCTATTTAGCTCTCCTTCATGCTTTCCTTTGTGTTACTACCAGTGCTGTTAGCCCAGTTACCTGGCTAGCACAGATCCTGCTAGAAATTGTAGCTGGCACCTTTTGGCCTCATCCAGTTCATGCAAGCACAGATCCATTCATAGGATGATGAGTTTTTCCAGGAAAAAAGTATTAAATATTGATAAGATTGTAAATAAGTAAGTGATGCTAATGCTTTGCATTTGTTTGCACAGGACACATGGCAATGAACCACCACCAACCAAAGATGACCAAAACCAAGACCCTCAGCATCAAGAATGGTTTACTAAATATTTTTCATTTTAAAGCAAACTATTTCCATACTTCTCAGAATTACTAGGAAAGCTGTTCCTGTCTTCTTTTAGGGAATGATAATCCAATATATGATACAGGAAAAAAAACCAGATGTAATTTCCAAGTAAATAATTAGGAACAACTGCACTCTCTTACATCTAATTACTATGGAGTTACAAGCATGGATTTCAGAAAAATGCATTTTTTTAACCACCTCTGTAAAAAATTAAGAAAACACAAAATTTGGATACTGTTATGTGAAGAGACTTTTTAATCAAGAGACTGTACCACTCCACAATTACATTAAATATGCAAATTGGTCTCTCATACGTCCTGTCAATCTGGCTCCAGCTGAAAAAAGATCTTACTTCTGTACGTTTATCCATTTGATTCATCAGCTGTTTAAAATTATTTCTGCATATAGTAATGTGATTTTAAAAGTTTTTAATAGGTTTATTTTTATTTATTATTTTATTTTAAGCTGTACAGCATGCAGTATACCTCCAAGAATAGCATATTTATAGCAGGCTGGTTTAGAAATGTGATGTGAGTGTCAGTGGCCGTCTTGGAATAGTGACCATGAAATGTTAAGAGTTCTCGATAGTGGGGGAAGTAAGGAGGAGCAAGAGCAGAACTTCTGCCTTAGATTTCTGCTGGGCAGACTTTAGTCTAAGAGGTTGGTAGACAGAGTCCCTTGGGAGTCGGTCCTGAAGGGCAAAGGAGTCCAGGAAGGCTGGACGTGTTTTAAAAAGAACTGCTAAATATTCAGGAGCAGGCTGTCCCAGTGTGTAGGAAGACAAGCTGTCGGGGAAAAAGTCCGGCCTGGTTAAGCAGAAAACTTAGGCTAGAACTTAAGGAAAAAAAGAGAGCCTACTTGCTGTGGAAGAAGGGTCAGGTAACTTGGGAGGTCTATAGGGATGTTGCCAGGTCATGTAGGGAGAAGATTAGAAGGGCCAAAGCTCAATTAGAGCTTGATTTGGCTGCTACAGTCAAAGATAAAAAAAGTTTCTACAAATACATCAATAGCAAAAGGAGGGTCAAGGAGAGCCTCCACCACTTGCTGAATGAGGAGGGTAGTGTAGTGTCAGGGGATGAGGAAAAGGCAGAGGTGCTCAATGCCTTCTTTGCCTCGGTCTTTAATGTCAAGACCGATTGTCCTCAGAAGACTCGGCCCCCAGAGCCTGAAGTTAGGGGCGGGGGGCTGTGTGAGCCCCCCGTAATCCAGGAGGAGACGGTTAGTGACCTGCTGTGCCAGTTGGACACCCACAAGGCTATGGGCCCGGATGGGATTCACCCCAGAGTAATGAAGGAACTGGCAAATGAACTTGCCAAACCAGTCTCTATTATCTACCAGCAGTCCTGGTTAACTGGAGAAGTTCCAGCTGACTGGAAATTAGCAAATGTAATGCCCATCTACAAGAAGGGTCGGAAGGATGATCCAGGGAACTATAGGCCTGTCAGCCTGACCTCGGTGCCAGGCAAAGTGGTGGAACAGATCATCCTGAGTGCCATTACACGGCACATGCAGGACAATCGGGGCATTGGGGCCAGCCAACACGGATTCATGAAAGGCAGGTCCTGCTTGACCAACCTGGTCTCCTTCTATGACAAAGTGACCCGCTTAGTAGCTGAGGGCAGGGCTGTGGATGTAGTCTATCTAGACTTCAGTAAGGCATTCGACATTGTCTCCCACAGCATCCTCCTAGACAAACTGGCTGACCGGGGCTTGGATGGGTGGACTCTTCAATGGGTTAAAAACGGGCTGTGAGTGGTGGTGAATGGGGCAAAGTCCAACTGGCGGCCGGTCACTAGCGGTGTTCCCCAGGGCTCAGTTCTGGGGCCGGTGCTGTTCAATGTCTTTATAGATGATCTAGACGTAGGGATTGAGTGCACCCTCAGCAAATTTGCAGATGACACCAAGCTGGGTGGGAGTGTCGATCTGCTGGAGGCTGGGAAGGCCCTACAGAGGGATCTGGACAGGTTAGATAGATGGGCCGAGACCAACGGCATGAGGTTCAACAAGTGCCGGGTCTTACACTTCGGCCACAACAACCCCCTGCAGCGCTACAGGCTGGGGGAAGAGTGGTTAGAAAGCAGCCCGGCGGAAAGAGACCTGGGGGTGCTGATCGACAGCTGGCTAAACACAAGCCAGCAGTGTGGCCAGGTGGCCAAGAAGGCCAATGGCATCCTGGCCTCTATTAGGAATAGTGTAGCCAGCCGGTCTAGGGAAGTGATTGTCCCTCTGTACTCGGCACTGGTGAGGCCGCACCTTGAATACTGTGTCCAGTTCTGGGCCCCGCACTTCAAGAAAGATGTTGAGGTGTTGGAGCGAGTCCAGAGGAGGGCGACCAAGCTGGTGAAGGGTCTGGAGGGTCTGACCTACGAGGAACGGCTGAGGGAGCTGGGGTTGTTTAGCTTGGAGAAGAGGAGGCTCAGAGGTGACCTTATTGCAGTCTACAACTACCTGAAGGCAGGTTGTAGAGAAGTGGGAGTTGGCCTCTTCTCCCGGGCAACTAGCGATAGGACAAGAGGACACAGCCTTAAGCTTCGCCAGGGGAGGTTCAGGTTGGACATTAGGAAGAATTTATTTTCAGAAAGGGTTATTAGACATTGGAACGGGCTGCCCAGGGAGGTGGTGGAGTCACCATCTCTGGATGTGTTTAAGAAAAGACTGGACATGGCACTTGGTGCCATGGTCTAGTTGACATGGTGGTGTCAGGGCAATGGTTGGACTTGGATGATCCCAGAGGTCTCTTCCAACCTGATTGATTCTGTGATTCTGTGAAATACTTTCTGGTTTGCTTAATAAACTGTTTTGTATAGTCAGCATTGCAATATAATATTCCTGTTGCACTTCAATACTTGTAACAATCAGCCGGATAAATTAGGATAATATGTAAGTATGAACATTAAAACTTGCTTGCAAATCACCTATTTCCAGGTTTTGCAAAATTAGTGCTATGTTATGCTGAAGTGTGAGTCAGACTGATACACCGAGTTCCAGATTTATGGGAACTGCATACTTCTACATTTTATCTCAATATTGTTATGCCCACCGAAACGCAAAGTGGACGAATGACTACACGTATCAGATCATGCTAGCTGACTCATTACTGGGAGGAAAGACACCCATGAAGAAATGAACCCTCAGGTAATTCAACAACAAATGTGAAAGCAGCCTAGTGTTTTAAGATAGTTCATCTTCAACTGCTGTAAGATCTGAATCCTCATTTGATTTCAACCAGCCGAGCCTAGCTACGTACAAATTTTTCATGCGCGAAGAGGCACACCTCCAGCCTAACCTCCTCTTATATCAAACAGCCAGCAAGAACTGTACGAACAGATGCAAGCAGTTACTACAGAACAGCCACTGCACCTCACCCCTGCTGAAAAGGTGGCAGGAGCAGAATGCAGAGTTCCACAGGCCAATACTTTCATCCTAGCTGTTTCACATTTTTTCCAAGGTGAACTGCTTGGTTTGGAAGGAGACTTTGGCGTCAGATTGGCAAAAAGACACTTTTTATACATGCAATCAAGAAGGGGATGAAATAGTGTACAGTAACACTGAGGAGTGCCTTGCTATCTGTGAGAAGATCAGAAATGTATAGGGCTAAGTTTTTCATTAGAGTTTTCATACACTCTGCCCCAAAAACTTTTAAAAGCACACCAGGCAGTTTAATAGATGATTACTAATTCTCATTTCCAGGTTTACAATATTGTAATTAATTAACTCTGTCCCCAAAATGGTGTCCCTAGAAAGTGGCTTTCCTGGCTGTATGGATGAATTAAGCTTATTGCCTTGTAGTAGAGACAGGAGTCCTTTGCTATTTGTACCTCCAAAATCCTTTTTTTGGCTACATTTAGGTTACTGAATAGTGCACCCCAGCAGAAGCTAATTCTGTAGACTGGACAGTGCTGATGACCCAACATCCACAATGAGTGGTCATTATTTTGCACCATCTCTACAGTAGCCTGACAGACAGAACACCAGTAACATTGGGCCTGCATGACATACCCCCCCAAAGGGACGCATTTTGCTGTTTCATTTCATCCTATAAGAATCAAATTTATATATCCCGAGAGCCCTTCATGAGGTGAGCAAAAGTCCAGTGGAGATGGACAATTCACTTCAAAAGTACACTCTTGATCTGACCTAGATAGAGACAGTTCTAAGGGTGCTTCTACAGTGGTACTTATGGATAATTACTGGATCACAAAATATTTAAATATTCCAGTAAAACCAAACAGTAATCTTTGCAAGCATTTTCATCATACTGGTAAAGATCGATTTTATCTCGATTTCAGTAAAGCGTTTGACACGGTCTCCCACAGCATCCTCACAGCTACACTGAGGAAGTGTGGTCTGGATGATCGGGTAGTGAGGTGGATTGTGAACTGGCTGAAGGAAAGAAGCCAGAGAGTGGTGGTCAATGGGACAGAGTCCAGTTGGAGGCCTGTGTCTAGCGGAGTCCCTCAAGGGTCGGTACTGGGACCAGTACTATTCAATATATTCATTAATGACTTGGATGAGGGAATAGAGTGCACTGTCAGCAAGTTCGCTGATGATGCAAAACTGGGAGGAGTGGCTGACACACCGGAAGGCTGCGCAGCCATTCAGAGAGACCTGGACAGGCTGGAGAGTTGGGCGGGGAGAAATTTAATGAAATATAACAAGGGCAAGTGTAGAGTCCTGCATCTGGGCAAGAACAACCCCATGTACCAGTACAAGTTGGGGGCAGACCTGTTGGAGAGCAGCATAGGGGAAAGGGACCTGGGGGTCCTAGTGGACAACAGGATGACCATGAGCCAGCAGTGTGCCCTTGTGGCCAAGAAGGCCAATGGCATCCTGGGGTGTATTAGAAGGGGTGTGGTTAGCAGGTCGAGAGAGGTTCTCCTCCCCCTCTACTCTGCCCTGGTGAGGCCGCATCTGGAATATTGTGTCCAGTTCTGGGCCCCTCAGTTCAAGAAGGACAGGGAACTGCTAGAGAGAGTCCAGCGCAGAGCCACGAAGATGATTAAGGGAGTGGAGCATCTCCCTTATGAGGAGAGGCTGAGGGAGCTGGGTCTCTTTAGCTTAGAGAAGAGGAGACTGAGGGGTGACCTCATTAATGTTTATAAATATGTAAAGGGCAAGTGTCATGAGGATGGAGCCAGGCTCTTCTCAGTGACATCCCTTGACAGGACAAGGGGCAATGGGTGCAAGCTGGAACACAGGAGGTTCCACTTAAATATGAGGAAAAACTTCTTTACGGTGAGGGTGACCGAACACTGGAACAGGCTGCCCAGAGAGGTTGTGGAGTCTCCTTCTCTGGAGACATTCAAAACCCGCCTGGACACGTTCCTGTGTGATATAGTCTAGGCAATCCTGCCCCGGCAGGGGGATTGGACTAGATGATCCTTCGAGGTCCCTTCCAATCCCTAACATTCTGTGATTCTGTGATTCTGTGAAAGAAGGGGGAAGCTGGGGCCACCCTACCTAGAAAGAACAAGATGCATTAAAGAACAAGATGCATTCCAGAAAACACACTTCTACCCCAAAGCACCCTGAATAGCAACTCTGCATATTTTCCATTGAAATATAAAACAAATCCCTATTTTTGGAAAAAAAAAAAAGAAAATTTATTTCACGTAACTATTTATATTTGTAGTACAAATTACATTATACAAAAAGCATACAAAGTAAAAAGAACACTGCTGCTTTGCATTGTTGGAAATACTCAGATATGTAAAATCAAAGATCATGTTTGCTTCATTGGAGCAGGAATATTAGCAGATGCTTGTTCGAGGTAAGCTAACGGACCTTGAGGCATTTCTGCAGGCTTTTTGTGCTGTACACTGATATCTTCCAGGACCTGTTGCCAGTGTCGCAGTTTACCCAAATGCTTCTGAATTAATGCTTCTTTTCTCTGCAATTCATTTCTTAATTCTGAAACATCCTATGGATGAAAAAATGTGTATTAGTAAATAGACAGTATTCATAAGAATAACCACCTCACATAAAAAGCATGTAATGTTTTAGCTTGAGTTTTCAAGCTGACCTTATAGGGATTCTAGTAATGGAAAACCATCTAATGAAACGGAGGGAAAGCACTAGTTCTGTTCCCCTAGGTCACCTATTTCAGAGATCATTACTTCCACAAAAATTTACCTAACTTGTTTGTTTCTTCCAATGAAACTATCGCCTGTGTTCCAATACTCCACAGAGCAGCAGGCATCCAGGTTCATGGTGAGAGCTATGTCAACTTAAGATACAGCATCATGTTGAGAAACCCAAAATCAACATCAACACGGTGATTAACTGTACCGGTACACAGCTTATCTGATCTAGCACAACACAGGTAAATTAATTTAAACATACCTCTTTAATGACTTGCTCTGGTTTCTGGACTGATAGCTGCAGTCTTTTTTGTAGAAAAAAGCATTCAGTTTGTCTTGCAACATCCAGAAACTTCTGAATGCACTGATCAACACCTAAACATAAAATAACAGAACAGAAAAAACAGATTCCAAAAAAGAAGTTACCAGGCTGATGCTGGTAGTTGTCTACATGCTATTGAAAACACTTCTCACAGTACTTTCTAGAAAGACAATATTCAGATTTACTAAAATGACATTTATAAAACCGGGATGTGCATTAAGTCTCTGTATAAAACTCTGCTTTGCAAACTTCTTAAAGGTGCAAGACAATAACTCTTTTTCCCAAGTTTTATTACATTTTTGACAACGATACAGTGATAATTTGTGGAACTTAGTTGAATAAAGGAAGCACTTCACTGCACGCCCAAGCAACAAGCTCAATGTAAGGTCCTAAAATATGGGCGTATTTAGGAGAATGTTCTGCCTTCATATATCATGCACTACTGTTCTGATAATAAAAGCTGTCCCATTCCAGCATATGAATACGACCCAATATCCAGAAAGGAGTTTTAAAAAGCATTTATGCTGTTTTCAAAACGGTGCTCGAGGGTGAAACTTCGAAAACTTTTCAGGGAAAAGTACACTTCCAAACAGTGGCCAAGGGCCATTTTTTAACTTCCTGGCTATACCGGTTGGGTATTAACCAGATCTCCCACAGAGGTGCCTGTCACACAAGTCTGAAAGCATTGCTCCTAAGCGATCTGGGCGTTCCTTTCCCACCTTTTATTACTGCTTCATAATGCACCACATCAGCTTCCTACGTTTTGAACCACTATTTCATTGCACGTTAATATAATCCCACACAACCCCAGAAGCCAGCTGGCACTCGAAGACTCTTCCACAAGACCCCGATCATTCCCGGGTGGGTTTCCGTGTGAGCCTCCCACTGCTGTGAACAGGGTTTCACCTGGTAAGGGGCGAGCAACCCCGAGTTACACCAGCGTCACCGTTCAAAGACCCTGAAACAGTTTTTAAACCTCTTTTGGTCCCAAATGCCAAAGGCACCCACACCCCCGGCGAAGCCCGAAGGCACCTGCAAAACTTCACATAAACCTTTAGGGGAAGTTCGCCGTAGACTTGCAACCCCAGCCGTGCCCCTGGGCATTTCAGGCCTGCAGAATAAAACCGTGGCGTATCGAGGGCTTTTGTGCAGCCGAGCCGAGCTGCAGCACCTCGGCCGCGCCCCGCAGCCGCCGAGGGGTCACCCCGGCCCGGCGAGTGTGAGGCGGGGGGCGCTGGGCACCGCGGCGATGGCCCTGCCCGGCTCCCCGGGGCCTCACCGGTGCGGATCTCCTCCTGGTCCGTGCCGTTCACGTAGTCCTGGCTCACCAGCGAGGCGAAGCAGGCCTGCGAGAGAGGGAAGCGCGCAGGTAAGAGGGCCGCGGGGGGCCGGCGAGGGCAGCGCCCGCCCGCCCGCGGCCTCCTCCACCCCGGCCCACACACCTCAAAGGACGCTTCCAGCTCGTCCACGAGCGTGTTGTTAGGATTGCGCGGCCCCGTCGGGGGCGGGATGAGGCCGGCCGGGCCGGGCCCCCCGGGAGGCCCCGGCGGCGGCGGCGGCCCCGCCGGCTGGCTGCCGAACATGGCGCTCAGCGCGCCCGCCATGGCGCGCCACGGCGGGGTGAGCGGCAGCCGCGCATGCGCGGAGAGGCGGGAACCCAAGGCGAGCCCCGCCCCCCGACAGCGCCCCGCCCCCTGCGCCTCAGCGCTGCCGCCGCGGGGCGCCCGTCCGCCTCACGCTGGGGCCGCCCGTCCGCCTCACGCTGGGGCCGCCCGTCCGCCTCACGCTGGGGCCGCCCGTCCGCCTCACGCTGGGGCCGCCCGTCCGCCTCCCGCGGGCCGATACCGCCGCCTCACGCTGGGGCAGCCCGGGTTGCTGGGTATCGCCCCCCGCGTCAAACAGTGAAGAGAAGCAGAGAAAGCAAAGCGGGACCCGCCTTCTTCAGCCCCTGCCCTCCCGCGCCTCCCCGACTCCCGCCTGGGTAAGCACCAGTTCAGCACTGCTTGTTACACAGCAGCATTTAACAAAAAACCCACCCTAAACCAAAAAACCCTCCCCTCGGGGCCTGGATCCCCCAAATTCTCACAAAAACCCTCACCCCACGTTGTAAGCATTAAGTCCGTTTGACCTGATTCTGGGAATACTGTGCCTGCTTGCAGCCTGACAGCCTCCCCCCAGGGAAGGGGGGAAACAGCAGGATGACAGAAATCACGGGAGATGGTGTCAGGCTCCCCCCCAACACGCACCAGACACTAACTTGCGTTCATTAGTTTTTGTAAAACAGTTCCAAGATACACTGCTATTGGCACTTGTCTAAGACTCACTACATAATTTAGTGCTGAAGCCATGCTAATCACACTAATTGCAACAGCCTAAGAAGTCTGAGGGTGCATCATTTCCACCTCAATACACACCAACAGCAGTTCTAGTTCTAAGGGAAATGTTAGAATGTCATTTTATAAGCAGGGTTACCTTACCTTTCACACTGCCTATGATTCACCCAAAACTGAGGCAGAGCTATGATCTCCCTGATCTCTCTCAATCAAAACACACACCCAAATAAGAGATGTATTGTTTGCAATAATTCTGCTTACTTTACATATAAAATAGGAGTTCAGATGTTTTCCATCACCGTGTTTTGGTACTAAATATATCAATAGTTCAAACAATATTTTTTTATTTTAAATTGCATAATATAGGATGACAAATCTCACAGGTGAGATATTCTTACCCAAGTAATGATTTATAAAACGCATTTGTAGTTCATTGCCATAGTGAAAAAATGCTTGAGGCATTCATTTATGAATAATACTTTTTAAGAATTTTTTCTTAAGGCGGAGTGGATGATTATAGAATAATTATTTTATTTGGTATTGCGAGTGTCTTGACTTAATCGAGCCGCAAACTCTACTAGTGTTCTTGTAGGCCGCCCTGCCATGCCTTTTCGAAGATAGGGCACCTCATCCTTATTTGACATCACACCAGCTATATCTAAGTGAGCCCAGTGAGAGGCAGTCACAAATTCCTTCAGGAATGCAGCAGCTGTGCATGCTCCTCCAGCTCTGTGGGAAGCAGAAAAATTGTATTGTTTCTAAAGCAACACCAACAGCACAAACCTTAAAACACACTGAAAGGGGCACATGAAAGATATTGGTACATCTTACCTGCTGTACTTTCCAATGTTACTCAGATCTGCAAGAGGACAGTCTGTTACTTGTTTTGTGTAATGTTCAAAAAGAGGCATTCTCCAAACTCTGTCCCCTGTCAAAATGCTGGCCTGAAAAAGAAACAGTGATAGTTTCTTCTCAGAAAGGGTCATTAGACATTGGAACGGGCTGCCCAGGGACGTGAAGTCACCATCTCTGGATGTGTTTAAGAAAAGACTGGACATGGCACTTAGTGCCATGGTCTAGTTGACATGGTGGTGTCAGGGCAATGGTTGGACTCAATGATCCCAGAGGTCTCTTCCAACCTGATTGATTTTGTGATTCTGTGAAATATTTTATTTTTTTTTAATGTTAAAAACTGCATTTATAAGCCCTGGTATCATGCATGCTTATTTTTGTTTAGCTTTGATCAGTCTAAAAATCTTCAGCCCAATATAATATTAGGTATATGGAAATGCACTGCAAAACAAAACACTGAATCCTACTTTTTAGGTACTTCAGTGTTAGTCAAAAGGCAAAATCTCAAGACTGCTTTTTTTTTTTCCGACAACGCAAATCCTTCCCTTCAGAGCCTTCCTTTAGCTATCGCACTTCAGTCCCTCATGAGGCCTCTCTGAATTTGTGTCTCAGTGTTGTTAAGCAAGATCAATTATCTTTTTAACACCAACTAATTACTGTCAGTAGTCCAGAGCTTAAGCATATGCAGTAAGTTATCAGAAGATGCAGATCCTTGAGATGATGTGCCTGCTGTTTGCTGTGATACTAAACCTCACTAAAGAGCTAGTAATTAATAGTCAATATTAATTATTTTCAATTAAATATGGTACTAACACCACTTCTACGAGATTTCAAGATGTCATAACATACCTTTTAGATTTGCATAAAGACTTTCAGTAATGCACTAAATTTTCGATAACAATAGCTATTACTGAATTTTTATTATGATTTAATAGTAATGCAGATGGCCTACCTCATAAAGGTGAGTCCAAAGCCAAGATGAGTTTGTGAACACTCCAGTCGCAGCAGACCCCAATGCAACATCCATGGCACCTACAAAAACACACCTTCAAGCTTATACAACAAAGGCAAAGGTGGACCTGAGCTATTCCTCTGCATCCTGACTCCTCACAGAACTTTCCATTTTTAATTCCCATTATCAGGAATTTCTAAAGTCTGCAAAAACTAAAGATTTTAGTACACTTGCATTTTTAAAAGTTTAAACATTGTTAAAACATTTATATAATCTAATAGGACAAGAATTCATAAAAACTGAATTCCGTATCTCATGAAACTAGATTTTCTGTTTTCAGCTTGGTGTTTCTTAACAATATTTCTAATATAATGCATTCAGCAATAAATGTCTTCTCAAAAAAGAAAAACTAAATTTTATAGTTTCCATATAGAAAATATAAGTAAGTGAGTGGACTTTTTCCAATGTATAGACCTCTACAATTTTCAAGCCGATACTTTCTATTTTGTGAATTTCACTTGCATAGATTTTTGCACAGCCTATGTGAATTTACTTTCAATGAAAATAATCCTTATCAAAATACTAAACCATGACTAAACCAGAGGGATTACATACATATTTATTTGACGCCACAGAACTGCTTCTCTAATGCCAACGCTCAATCCTCAGTGAGATTAAAAAAAAAGAAGAAAAAAGTAGTTTAACAAAATGATATGTCAAAGAAATTTCGACAGGAGCTCTCCTCCTTCCTGCTTGTTGCCCAAGGATCCCAAACACAGAATAATTTATAGTGGGATTAAACTTCTTCTATCATGCTCTTTATATGGGAATACTTTTATACAAGCCAACGATCTTAAAATCGGCTTCCCTTCTGTCTATTGAAATTTTCCACAGCATTTGAACTGGCAAAACTGATGGAACATAATTTAAAGCACTAGTGGAGAATATATAGAAATATAATTATTTTGCTTAGCATATTCATTAAGCAACACAGTGGACTCCTGTCTGAACTACTCTTCCATGTTTGCTCTCATTTCAGCTACAGTCACTTCACCCATGACAGCCTGTTACTGCAGTTCATGAGATGCATACACAATGCTGGTTTTGAATTAAAAATTATAACCTCATTCATATAGAACTGTAGAAACGAAACAATTAAAGCACTTTTTATCACACCTGAAAGTATGCAAACTGCATATAAGAGATACTTTAGTCAAACAATTTCTTGGGAAGATGATAATGACTCTCCAGTGCTATTATCTAGAATCATGGAGACCTGAGCTAGCTCACATAATGGAAGAACAACTGGTGCTGGCTAGGTCAGAGCTCAGGCACTCAGGAAGCCGTTCACCAAGAAAACATTTTGGCTCCAGCATGGCCAGCGCCATATGGACCTGGGAGGATTCTTCCACAACCATATCAGTATCTCCATCACACAACCCCAGGAGCTGGGAGGGCTGCACTCAGAAATGGAAGCACTAGGAAACATTGTGCAGAAACATCAAAGTCTGCGTAGGTTTTCCCACTCTTCTGAGTTCCAGCTCAGCTGGGCCAGCCTAACTTCATCTATGTGGCTGAGTGTGTGCTGTGCATGCCAATACCCTCCCCCGTCCTAGAGATACGGTGCAGCTGTACAAGTTGTTAGAGCATAAACTGTGCTAGCTGTTGTCCTACAACATGTAAAATCATCTCAGTTGTTTTCAGACTCAGGTTGGCTGAGTGCAACTAATCCACAGCCCAATTTATGAGAGTAACAAAGGACTGACTTGCAAAATGAGCAGGGAAGGGAGACTGCTTACCTGTTAATGTTGCAGCATTCACAATAGCCCTTGCATTAAAATTGTGGGCGTAACAGAGAGCATCAGCTAACAGCAGTCTTCCTTCTGCATCTGTGTTATCTACCTTCAGATGCAAAAATCAGTAAAAACAGGTGAACAACTGAAAACATCCCTTTCACTGACATATTTCTTACATATTATCTTAAATAGCTGTCAGATTGTGAATGCACTGTCACAGGCCCTAGGAACTTCAGGTAATCAAAATTTACTCAAAATAAACTAAAAAAAAAAAAAGAAAAAAGATAGTATTGATACACAGTTCTGTTTATAAAATAAAAGCATATCTGTAGCTGAGGTCAAGTCATCTTTCAGCACTGCAAGCTCCTCTGCATGCTGGGCCTCTGTGCTGCTGGGTCCTCAGAAGAGCCAGGAGGCTGGAGAGGTGCCCCAGTGGAGTGCAGGGGCCTGGTTACCATTCCCAGCAAAGCCCCAGGGATCCCAGGGCCGTTTCTGAGCAAGCGCAGAGATCTGGCCAATGGAAACTGCAAAGGAGGAGAAGGTGCCACAAAGCAGGACAGATGTATGCCTGGAAACAGTTCCTTGTTTTACTGCTTTCTCTTTGGATCTTGAAACTTTTTCCCCCCGCTAAAGAAAACATCAATAGCCCCTTTGCTCCTTTCCCCTTTCAGGGAAAATTCACGATGAATTCTGCAAGGTGAATTCTGCAAGGTGAATTGCATGACATGCTCTGAGCTACTAGCACTTTCTTGCAAATTTCTTCTTGGTAGGCAAATGTGTGCCCAGTCTTCTCCCTCAAAGCAGAGGGTGACTGAACTCAGTTTTGGGAGGAGAACCTTCAATGAGTCAAAAGTGGCAGAATCACAGAAATCCAGACAGAAAGAAATATTGATTAAGCCTCTTCTGCACAAAATCAGTGGTCTACAGCACAATGACTTTCAGTACCATTTAATCTATGAGATGAGTATGGAACAGTTTGGATTCAACATGAAATATGTATTTTGTGCACAGATTTGGCAAGCTCCTTTGAAGCGACAGCCCCTATGACTCAGAGTGCTGATTGTACAGAGCAGCTTGCCAGGGTAAAGACCTTGGTTATGTCAGCAGGAAACTAATACTCTTATGTCTTACTCCAGATAGCAGGGAAGTGTCCTGAAGGGTCTTGCTGGAAGCAACTCATATGTTATTCATTCTGACTGAGAACCTACATTTATGAGCATTGTCCTCTTTTGCTAAAACAAGATTTTCTAGCATGTTCAGTAAGTGACCATACTTTTCAGCTTTCCCTAACAATTTATAAAACGTGTCTAATCTCTTCAATCTATATTTCTCTTTGAAAGAATCCTATGATAGCAATTTCTAATTAATAACATGCTGCTTACATTTTTTAAAAAAGTACATTTGCACTGCTTATCTTTTTAAAGGGTCTTTTAAAACACATACTCTGACTGCAGTCATAACTTGACTGATTAAACCAATTCACTAAAAGTATTCAAAATCCAAGTTTCACATGCATACCTGTATTGTTTTTCCGTTCTTGGCTCTAACGACATCCCCCGGCTTGTTTGCCTTACCACTGGGCATATTTTCACAGAGGGGTGCCAAACCTCAGAGAGGAAAAGCAAAGTGCATTACTAGTTTCTTTCTCAGAAAAGATGTAGAAAAAACACTTAGAAAAAACCCAAACACCTTCTTAAGAAAACAGTACTATTCTCATCTTGAGTTTATGCTCAAAATCCAAATTCTCCTGGTTACCGGAAGACACACGGTCCAGTTTTCAATCAGGGAAATTTCCCTGCATGATGCACCACCACATTCTCCCACCTACACCATTTTACCACCAGGATTTACTTCTACTTTACACCCAGACAAGTGAGATCAGAGGAGCAACAAATATCATCTTATGTCTTCCATATATAAATAATTAGTTGCACATAAAGGGATTTCTTTCTTTCTGAAATTAAAAACTTCTCAAAGTAACATTCTGAGCCATTCAAGCTCTGCTCATTGTAAATAAGCGTTGTGTAATGTCAAGAGGGGTCCAAGGACTCGCCATAGAACTCCAACCATAAAAAGAGCAAATAGAGATGAGCAAAAAAGAGGGTCAGCGTCAAAACTCCAGCTATAAATGGGATAATGGGATGAAAGGCGCTCCACCATTCCTAGGGGAAACCTGCTCCTGGCACAAGGAATAAGTGAATTGTGGACCCCCAACTTGTCAGGGGGATTATGTACACAGACTTTTGATCCACTGCTGCAGCCCTTCCTATCACATACTTTTCAGGAAGGCACGTCGTGAGGATGCGTGTTTCGCTGCCCTCTCCTGGCTGAAGCATAAAAGTGACTAAAAATACTCGTTTCCTGAAAGTGAAGGTTGTCATTCTCAAACTTATTCTAGAATGGATTACATGTCATTAGCAGCTCGTTTTGCCACGGTTCCTGAATCAGCTCATTTAATTTTAGCTGTGCAACATTTGTGCAGAAAAATACTTTAAAATCGTATCAGCAGACTGGGGTTTTTTTGTTTGTTTTAGATTTCTGCTGAGATATTCACCTAAGGAAACAAAAGCTGATCCCTCTTCCTGTTCAGCTGTGGCAAACACTCATGGAGGTAGTTCAGCTAAGTGCTTTTCATTTTTAATCGCTTTTACAGATATCCACATTCCTTCTTGTAATGAAGGATCAGAACTTCAAACAAATTGTTGAAAATAAGTTTATTGACAATCATTTCTTACCTAAGATCTAAAAATCATGCCTTCAAAATTTTAATTCAGTGTTGAAATATTTTATTCAAGCAAAGCTGGTAATTTTTGATAAGCAAGTAAAAATGGAAGAGAAGGTGAGACAAATAAGTATGCAGAAGTCCATGGCATTTCTGTAAGACCATTACCAGTGCTGATACTAGAAAATTACTTTGTCAAAAAGAAATACTGTAAAATCAAGATTTTTGGATTCTGACACAAACGTACTTACCAATTATGTTAAGAGGTAGATTTAAAGCTGCTGCTGTCACAATGGCTGAACAGACCGTTGCTGCCCCTCCCATATCTGCTCTCATCGCATCCATACCCGATGATAGTTTCAGTGAAATGCCACCGCTGGAATAAACACAACAAATATCATCCAACATGTAGGAGTTTGAAGTTGCATATATTGATAATATTCTGTCCATCAGTATGTTTTAGCACCAAGTATCAGTAAATGTGTTTTCAAATATTCCTGCAACACCCTAACAAGCATACTGAAAGCAAGGTATCTGGGTTTTCATTTCAGATAAAATATGTCCCTGAATTATTTCCCCATAGTTAGGACGCCATAAAAATCCAGGTAATCTGCAGCAGACTACTCAATGGTCTTCATAATAGCAAAAAAGCACAAAACAAGAACAAAATAGTACACTTGGTAAAATCAGCATCTGGAAGGGGAATAGACTGGTAAACTTTTCAGCAGTGACATGAAAAAGTTACAAGGAACTGCTGCAAAGAATGAACTAGTTTCTCTTTCCCTGATCTATATGTCCAGTGACAGACTGCAGTTCTAAACATGTAAATCCTTCAACCGGAGGGTTGCTTGGGCCAAAGAAAAAGAGCAAGTTCTTTGGGTTTTTCCCCCAGAATTTCCACTTTCCCCTTACAAGAGGAGGGCATATCAATTCCTACTTTGTCCAACCACTCAAGCTTGTCTTCTCCCCATAAAAGGCAGCACAGTCTACTATATAGCGCAAGTTCACTGGAATGTCATTGAAAGGTAATGTTGAGCAAAGAAAAAGCCTCTCCCCATTGAACATGAAGAGCAGGAAGGCATTTTCCCCCCCATAGTCATTAAAATATTAGCATACATACCTGTCAAATGTAACTCCTTTTCCTACAAATACCAATGGGGAGTCATTTGTATTAGCTCCACCTAAATAGTTAATCTCCAGAAAGATGGGAGGTTCAGCCGAACCCTTAGCAACACTCAGGAATGCTCCCATCTGTTGTGCTGCTATCCAAGACTCTGGTCTGGAACAGAAATATGTATTTTTTTTTTTTGGTCAGTGGACGCTTTGGCTAAGGTGAGTTTGTTTTTTTTTTAAGAGATCACAATTCTTGAAGGTTTGTACACAAACTATTAATTCCATTTTAGTTAGTTATTTTGGAAACAGTCACTTAAATCCAACCATTATTACTTTTTTTTCTGTGAAACAGAAAAACAGTGCCTCAAATTTGCTGCTTGGTTTTTGTTTTCTGTTTAAAAAATACCAAACAAAACAACAAAACAAACAACAACTTGTCAACACTTCCTGCATCAGAAACATTAAACTTTCACTTGCCCATCAGGCTGTAGTTTCTGAAGGCATATGGAGTAACAACATTGCAGCAGGTCACTGTTTAGCTTTTTGCTATCAAGATGGTTAACTAGAGGCAAAGTTGATTTCCCTCAATCTTTTGTTTTTCAACAAAACAGCCTCCAACACTTGCACAACCAGTTAGCCTGTTTCCACTGAAGTGCAGTCACTAGAAATGCCAAGGCAAGAAGCATTAGCTGTGCAAATTCAACTGCAAGGGCTTTTACAACTCCATCTCAACGTTTTTAAAAGTTAAAAAAAGCCCCAACAAGAACAGCAATAGCAAAGGTATGTATCAAACCCACTTGGGAAGAAAAGGTATTAGAAAAAAGGTACCTAGTATTTGCCCTCTATTCACTGAGTCTTCATCAGGCTTCCTCTTTCACAGCACATCTGTCAATTAAGCAGTAATTGACTGCATGACTAATTGACAGTTCATTATTTTACTGTGTCACAGTATCTTGCTTACTCTACTAACTAGCAGCTCACCTTCTAATACCGAGAGTAGCTTGCAGCCTGGGCACCTCTCACACCTTCTTGCCAAACACTTCCCCAGCTTTTGTCATTTGAAGTAGCAGAGTGCAAAATGAGAGCACACTGCCTATTTGAATACCGTGGAAGGTATCTTACCCTACAGAGGAGTCATTTCAGTGGAATTTACCTTATATGGACCTTCACGTTGCTGAAACTTCTGAGCTTCTGTTCAATATGTTCAGCAAATTTGATTGGAGTTACATAATTAGCTGGAGCCTCCATAAGGTACCGAGCGAGGTTCTGACCCTCAGCGTAGAGAACACCTTTTTGCCAGGCTTCACTTTCAGCACTAAACAACACCATACAATAATCAGGATCATAAACATTTGCTAAACTAAGATGTTTTCAGCACCCATCTGTTCTTGCCTGTTTGAAAATGCAGTATCATTGATTTGGGGCAATTAAGAATGTCACAGTAATCTTACGAAGAGGAATTTAGGATGATAATCCAAGGTGCATCTAGTCTAGTAGCTCATCTCTGGTTCTAGTCAGTGCCAAATGCTTCAAAGAAAGCTAGAAGAATCCTCAAGCAGACAGATGTAAAATTGTCTGTCTAATACATTAGGTCTTGTCCTAATCCTTACTAGTCAGGGATTGGCTAAATCCATAAGCACAAGGTTTAATACCCTTTCCAATATTTGTAATCACATTAATTATAACAGCCCTGAAAGTTTTTATTTAACATATAAAGCCTCCAATTCTGTTTTTTACTTTACAAAATATGATTATGTGTTACGAGAGGAATCTGGATCTTGTTTCACAGTGCACTCAACGCATTTCGCTAATGAATGACAGAGCAAACGTTTGAAGAGCTGCCTGCGTAGGAAATGGGGATGTCTCTCTGGTTACTTTACAACACTGCTGGTACAAAACCTTTCATTTTACCAAGAGAGAACCGAAAGGCTTACTTGCTTTAAAAGATATCACAAAGCAGGGCATTAAGCTGGATTCTGCCTCTCAGAAGAGCAACACAGTGAAGAAGGAATCCAGGAGGAATATAGAAATATTGCCTGGATATGGAGGGATGGAATTAAGAAGCCAAATCTCAGCTGACACTGAAAACTGGCAAGAAGTGGGAAAGGCCACAAGAGGACTTCAACATGTACATCATCAGCAAAAGGAAAGTCAGGGATACTGCTGTCCCATTGCTAAACGGGGCAGGCAATCTAGTGAACACTGAGAAGACTCAAGTTCTCAGTGCCTGCTTTGCATCAGTCTTAATGATTAAGGTCGGCTTCCAGATTCCCCAGTTCTTTGTGCTTAGTAACAGAGTTTGGGCAAGAAAGGTACTACCCATGGCAGAGGAAGATAGACCTAGTACACTGTCTAAGCAAGCCAGACATACACAAGTCCTTGGTAGCAGGCAGGGTATATCTGAGGGTGCCGAGGGAGTTGGCTGGCATCATTGCATGGTCTCTTTCAGTTTGAAAGGTCATGGTAACTGGATGTGGTCTCTGATTATTGGAAAAGGGCAAGTCCTCATCTTTAAGAATGGCAAGGAGGATATAGGGAACTACAAACCATTTATTCTAGACTAATGCCCTAAAGGTTCATGGAGAAACTCATCTTGGAAGCCATTTCCAGGTATATGAAGGACAAGATGGTCACTGGGAACAGTCATTATAGATATTAGGGACAAATCATGCCTGACCAACTTGACTTTTATGATGAGAGGGCTGGCACAGAGGACCACAGTGGATGTCATTTATCTTGGCTTTAGCAAGGTTCTCATGTAGAATCCTCTTAGGCAAATTGAGAAAACATGAACTGGAGGGGTAGACTACAAAATGGGTGAAAAACTGGAAGAACTGTTGGGCTCAGAAGATAGGAGACAACAGTTGAACGATCTAGCTGGCAGTTAGTTATGTGTGGTGTTCCTCCAGGGTTGATACTGGGGCTGATACTTTCATCAACAACTTGGACAATGAAATGTACCCTCAGAAGTTCATGGACAGCATCGCATTGCAGGGAGCCGCTGAAATGGGGAGGGTAGGGCCACCATTCATAGAGGCCTTGACAAGCTGGAGGAGTGCACCAAAGGGAACACTGAGAAGTTTAACAAAGACTGGCATAAAGTCCTGTACCCAGGACAGAACAGCTCTATGCAATAGTCAGGCTGGACACTGACTAGGCAGAAAGGAAAGGTGCAGAGAAGAACCAGGGGATTCTGGTGGACAAGCTGAACAGGAGTAAGCAGCGCATTACTGCAGTGACAAAGGCCAGCCGTGTACCAGGTTGGACTGCAGCACAGCCAGCGTGTTAAGGGAAATAATTATTTACCTCCTTGGCATTTGTGATGCTGCATCTGGCTACATCCACTTTAGAATTCCTGAATACAAAACAAATACTGATAAACTGGGGAAAGTCCAAAGGAGGGCCCCTAAGAGGGGCAGGGAGCTGGAGCACATGGCATATGAGGAGAAGCTAAGAGAACTGGGTTTGTTTCATCTAGAGAAGAAAAATTAAGAAAAGATCTAATTGCAGTCTTTCCTCTACCTTTAAATAGGGTTTATAGAGAAGATGAAGACAGACACATCTCAGAGCTGCACAGTAAGAGGGTAAGAGACAATGGGCTCAAGATTCAACAAGGGAAACTGCAATAGGACATAAAGGAAAAAAAATTCACCATGAGTATAGTCAAGCACTAGAACAGATGGCCCAGTGAGGCTGTGGGATTTCTGTCTCAGGAGGTATTCAAAACTGGACTACACAAAGGCCTGGTCAACCTGATCGAGCTTTAAAGTTGTCTTTAACTTCCAAGTTATCCCTAATCCAAATTGGAGCTGGACTAGATGACCTCCAGAGGTCCTTTCCAACCTTATTTATTATATACAAAAATTGCTTCACGTCATAAGTGCTCATAGGACCATCTATGTTTTCAAGAAATGTTTATTTACTAAAATATAATTGGCTCCCAAACTATCTGCTGCGTTACAAAATGGGAAGAGTGTTGCATGTAGCTTATCAAGACGTGGTTAAATTGAGAGGGTTTTATTTTACTTCACTAACTTCCTCATAAGGAAAGACTTGTTCCTGTATAAAGTACATAGAGGAAATACCTCTCCTCTGAGTGACAGAATATCTTATATGGAAGGTCCAAAGTCCCCTCTGATAGAGTAACAGGGGATTAATAAAACTTCGTCCTGGAACCAAAAGCTCTGATACTACTTTTTGCTCTCAAGTAACAGCGATGTCTATTTAGAGGCCAGAAGCACCCAAGCGTCTCTCTTGTTGCATTATATTCTGTGAATGAAAACACAAGTGAACTATGTGAAACATATCCATCATGGCACGGTCTGGTGTCAGTTAGCATTTCCTGATTCTCAAAAGGATTTTTGCATTTATGGAGTTTGAAGTACCTCCACTCCACAATTCTGGCATGCAATACCAACAAAAGTCCTTTCACGTCACAACTATGCTTCAAGTAATTTTTTACTTTTGTTTTTATTCTGGGACTTCTTTTCTATGAAGGAGCATTTATTTACTCTTAACCTCAGAACGTGGCATACTAACAAAACACACGGAGCAAACTCTATAAATATACATGAGATGTAAAATACTTCAGGAAATTCAAAGGAGTAGGTGGAGTTACGAGGGATATTGCTGCTAGCCCTACTCTTTCAGGTTTATGTTTTTCTCATGCACAAGCATGCACACAGTTTTACAAATAAACAAACAAACAGATAAATAAACAGGCTAGCTTTCCTTTTGCCATCACCTTTCGTGAAGCTGAGGAGTAACTACAGGTTTCTTTTTTTGCTTCAGCTCGTTATATTCGTGCAATCCAAGGACAGCGCCTTCTGCAGCCGCTTGAGCATCTCCACAGGGGTCTACTTCAACATAAGGGATCTCCAGATCTTGGATCTGTCTACAACCAACTGAAAAATACAGTACAGAACTAGTAGGCCGAGTATTGCACAAAACAGGTATCTGAGGTGATCAATATGACATTTTAAGGGAAAAATAATTTTAACTCAAGATATCTGAGTTTATAAGTAAATCAGTTAAAAAGAGCATGCAGTAGAATAAATAAAATGCTAATGACCATATACTGACAAATTTTGACTAAAAATATCACTTGATAAATTGTAATGATTAAGACATTTCACAAGAATAAAAAGGAAAGTCCACAGTTCTGATTCCTTTAAGTTCACTCTATATCAAAGAAAAGCTCTGTCATTCTGGAGTGCTATGGATTATGACTATCTACAGGTATCAGAAATTTGCTGTAATTGAATTTTTTGCTAAGAATATATGACTGCTTTTTTCGTCCAAATGAGTTTATATACACTTTTGTAAATAAAATAATTATATATACCATAAACTCTATTTTGTACCCAAATAATTTAACAATGTTTTGGCAGCTGGTGAGACAACACGGGCTCATACTTTGGACATACAGCTGTCATACATGTGTGACTGACCTCCAGTCTCAGATTATTAACTCTGTGGTGAGAACTCTCTTTGTCCTTGTTTTATACACATTTAGATGCAGCGGTCGTCCTTGATTAAGACAGAGAGGCCTCCTCTGCCTACGACAGATAACGTACTGAATCATACTACTGATGTTGTGAAAGGTATCAGTTTATAACACAAGTATCTCTGTTACAAGCTGAGTGGCAAAAGTATGTGCATACTTAAGTACAGTGTGAGCATAAAGTGAATTAGTAATTACTACTATTTTGAAACCTGAGAGAATCAAACAAGTGCCTTTTCAATACCACACTGTTTAGGGAAGTTATTTGGTATAAATAACTGGAGTTACCTGTCTGCACATTGATGCACATGCTCTATAACTTCTTCCTCGCTAAGGAAAAACTTCACGAATATCAGTGACAGGTAAATGCATTTACCAAACCATGCAGTAGGTTTTGCACTTTAAAAAGTGGAACATGCTGCACCACTGCAATAGTTTTATAGACAAAATGCTTAAGAAAATTTAAAAATAGTTAACCTGCAACAGCTGCACGAATATTTTCTTTGCCTTCATTCCAGTTTTCCTGGTCATTTACTCCAGCATTCTTCTTACCCAAGCCAACTACAACCACACTCGGAAAGTCCTAGATGAAGCCGACACACAAATGGATTCACATTCCTCATTACAGCCAGAGCAGAGTTGTTAAAAAGACCCTTACTTTCCAAATCAAACCAAGCACAGCATTTCAATACATTCAGTACTTTCTCTATGCTATGCACATTTCTGCATTAAGAGTGCCAGTATGGTGTCACTGTCTTGCGTTCCCAATCGTTTGCCACAGGCATGCAACCAGTTGTTCTGTTGTCCAGTTAATCATTAATTATGTTTATTGGAGCAGACTGGGCTTTATGCTCAACACATAGCAAACTTGATACTTCTAAGGGCAAGTCTAAGAGTCCTTTGAAAGCAGATCCAGCTTTCCAGCTGCCACAAAGGCCAGAATTCTGCTGGAGAAGTGTAACCTTTTTTGGCACAGTACTATGTTCAAGGAAATAAAATCACTTCAAAGGCTGAGCCGGCATGATTTGCTATGTAATAAACCAAAGCTGCACAGAGGTACACAGCTCCAGAACTCAGGAAAGCAATGTAGGACAGCAGACTAAATGCTTGCCTTATAAGCTGTAAGTGGAAGGCAAAAAGGAAGAAACAAAGATTAAAGAAGCATTTTCAAGAATTAAGTCAAATTTGTATAAAACTCAAGGTTTTCTATGTGAACATATTTCCCATTGCTCTGATTAGGCTTTCCCTTCCATCACAAAAAGGTGCTCTGTCAGACTCCAACAACCAGCTTTCAAACTGCTACAGCATAGTAAAGTGTTTTAGTCCAGAAGATGCTTAAACTAGTGTTAGCTTTCCAGTTCAGTGATTCACGTTAACATTTGTTTAGTTATTGTTATTTTACACACTTAGAAGAGGTATAAGGCCAAATTCTACTCTCTTCTCTTGCAGAGATTTGCTACTTTTCCCAGTTCTGCATACAGGATGAAGTAATGGGACCCTCAGAGGACTCAGCTTCCATGAAGTTTCTGAGAGCTTTTCCACTGAGTTCAATGTCACCTGTCTGGGGTCTCCACACAGGAATTTATACATGGTAGGCAATGCTCACTACAAATTGATTTATTTAAAATCATCTAAATAGCCCTAATGTAAGCTTCAGTTACTTATACAGGGATACCTAGCGGTGTATTACATGTCTGCCTAGCCTCTAGCTACTACTCCAGAAGGGCACAGACTGTACCATATTTGCCAGCTCCATGTAGGTGCATTAGATGTATTAGGGCTTCTCAAATGGCACCAAAACCTAACTTTAAACAGATGAATCTCCATCTTGTACCCTTGTGATATATCACATCTGTGCAGACAAAAGTCCTGCCTGAAGAACAGTCCCACGTCTTGTTTTGAGAGGTTTCAAGCACATGACTTTAAAACCTCTCATTAAAGCCTGCAACGGGACTACCTTGTATTAGAACTGTCATGTCTGGAAGGTCTTCGCACATACCAATACACACTCATGCACTTGCTCCTCCTGAACACAGGAGGCACAGCAGAAGTCTGATCCAAAACTGTTGTGCTTCAGCTCATTCAGTAAGCAGTGACTCAGAGCACACCACCTTTGGAGCAGACTTGTTTACATCTTCTCAATTTACAGCAGAGTGGAGGGAGCAGAGGACTGTGCAAAAGGCCATGCAAACACGGGGACTGCAGAACAGGACGTTTAAATAAGCACCACACTTTTTATTGAGAGGGGCGAAGAAGAGCAGAGCATTTTATACAAGCACAGCAGTGAACTCAGCTTAAAGTAAGATGTAAGGGCAAACCTCACACATTAATCAATATGCACACTAAAATCCAAAGTTCATACCTGATGCAAACCATGGAATATGCGTGTTTTGCCTTTCTTCAAAGGTGGCCCACATCTAGGACACAAAGAGATTCTTTCAATAAAGAAGTCCTTATTGGTGATAAATCTTATGGTACTATGTTCACTCCACAACCACAGAGTGCTCCTCAGCACTGTACTGGGACACTCGGCTCAGTGCTGATTCACAGAGAAGGTCAGTCCCCATGAACATTTTGCATCTGTTTCCTCAGTGCTTGTTTTTTTTCCACAGGAGTTCCCCTCCAAGCTGCTTGGCCTGGTAGAAGCAAATACCAGCCTGAGAAGTGGTATGGGTACAAACACCAATAATGATAAAAAAAGAATCATTCTTGTCAGTGCTTGTAGGTACTTTAACCCATTTCAGAAGCTTATCACACACTTACACAGACAGAAGTTCTCTCAGCTTTCCAGACACAAGTCTATCGAAAGCATCTCCTGCACTAGTGAACTGAGCAGCACCTTCCTCCTTTTCACTTGAGTAGATTCCCAGAACAAGACCCTAAAAAAAAGACGCACATTAACATAAACAACATGAAATTTAGAGACCAAGCAGCACACTGTTCAAACCGTAGCTACTGCTGTATATGTTCACCTCAGTTCACGTATTTATCTAATGTGATGCACAGAGCGACACTTTGGTAAACCAGGATAAACTACAACAACTACTTTTAAGTGTGAAAAAGAAATTACATACTGTATAACTAAAGTTATAAACATTTTGCCTAACACGTCGAGAGAAAAACTCTTTCAATCTGCAATTTTAAGTACAAAAGAGCTTCCCCCCGCAAATGCACATCTCCTTGGAGCCGCGTCCAGGGGGAACGCGGGGAGCTGCACCACTCCAGACTGGAGCTCATCGGCGAGGTGCCGGGGCAGGGAGGCGGCTTGGCCCCGGCACGGCTTGGCCCCGGCAGGGCCCCGCCGCAGACGCGCCGCACGTTTGCGAGCTGAAGCCCCAGGCTGGCCCTGGGGGGCAGACGGCGACCCCAGAGCCCCGCGCCGGGCACGCTCAGCCGTGAGCTGCGGAACCGAGCAGGAGGAAGGGACACCCTGCTCCCACCGCGGCCCCCGCGGGACGCCCCACGCTGCCTCCTCCTGCCCCGGTTCACCCCGAGCGAGAGGGGCCGGGGGGCGGAAGCGTCCCCCGCCGCCCGCTCACCTTCCCGCCCGCCCCGCGGCTGTAGCCCCGCGGCGAGGGCCCCTGCGCCGAGCAGCTGCAGGCCAGGAGGGGGAGATCCCGGCTGAGGCGGCGCGCAGCCACCCTCCGCACCCAGGGCAGCAGCATGGCAGGCAGGCAGCGCGGCAGGGGCCGAGGCCGGCCGGCGTGACGGCGCCTGCCCCCGGCGCGCTCATGGCCTCATCAGCCGGCGCCGCGCGGGGCGGTGCCCGCGGGAGCGGAGGGGAGGGAGCGGAGGGGAGGGGGCGAGGGGGGGGGGCGGAGCGTGGGGACAGTTACCAGCCGGTGCTCCAGGGCCCGTGGGATGGCGATTGCTTGTTGACTTGTGCGTGAGGCTTCGCGTCGCGAGGAGTGGGGGGCGACTCGGTGCGCCGTGGGTTTTTGCTGTAGACACGTATTCGCACGTGCTGCTGAAGATTAAACAGCAACTCTTGCGGGCTTATCACAGACTTAAAAACCAGTCCTGGTGCGCATACAGTATATTTAATTTGCATATTGAAGATTAAAATGTAAGTGGTTTATGAAAAATAATCAAAGCTTTATTGCAAATGCAAAGACAACAAGTTCACATTATTTTCCATATAGGATGGTGGTTTACTTGTATGGTATCGCCATGTCTGCCGAGCAAGAGTTGATGAGGTTCTAGGAGAAAGCAGTAACGATCCCAGAGTGAAATTTTAAAAAGCAGTAAGTGAAAATAAAAGACCAATGAGAATGACTGTCGTTATATTTTATCAGGAAAATTCACCCCAGAATACTGGGTCATCGGTGTGTGTGCAGGTGCACCCGCCCTGGCCTGAGCTGGGGACTTTTTCCCGCGCTGTCCCTGTTTTTTCCCGCGCTGTCCCTGTTTTTTTCCCGCGCTGTCCCTGTTTTTCCCCGCGCTTTCCTTGCTTTCCGCGCGCCGAAGGTGACCGTTGCCAGGCGCGCAGCCACCGGGAGGTGGCGCCCCCGGCCAGGCGGAACTGGCCGCAGCTCAGCCCCGACGGGTCGGTGCCCCTCGGAGCAGCCGCTTGGGGCGGGAAGCCCCCAGGGGAACTGCCCTGGGATCGAGCCCTCGCTCTGTGGGTCAGCGATGGCGCATTTCGAGTCGTCACGCTAAAGGATCGTGTGCGAACACTTAGGAATTCGTAACTCGGCTGTGTGGTATTCCAACAGCCCAACTTGAGGTTTCCTACTGTTTGTTAGAGTGCTATGCAATTTTGGTTATAATAAATCTCATTCTGAGTGCCTGCCCTGACTATTTTGTGGGTGCCTCTGCGACACAGTGGGATGTCAAAAGTAGATTTATGCTTCTCTAGCCAAAGCCCTGTATGGAAAAGAACTATTTGGAGTTTGCTGAGATTTATTGTATTGTTAGTAAGAAGAGACAGAGTTTCAGTGGCACTGAACATGCACTGGATTTTAATGTCAAGTGATCTAGAATTCGGGGCGCAGGGAGGTGTGTTTGTCTGGGTTTTTTAAGAAATGTGGAACATAGATTATAAGTAGTTCACTTTTATATGTGAGAATGTGTCACCTTACGACACTCTGTATTTAGTTTGCTTTTCCATACATCTGTAACTGAACTTACACTGTTACATCAGCAGAAGGTGATGAAGAAGGGTAGCTGGGCCTATTCTTCTCTAACAGTATATTGCAGTTCCCACCTAACCGCTTTTTCCATTAACTGGTACAGAGAGAAATAATATGTCTTATTAAGGACAGCAGCACTCAGAGCCAACGACTGAGGGAAATTGCATCCATTTTGATTTACCTTGTAAAATGACATTTTTTTAACATTAAGTCATAACATTATCTAAAGAATCAAAGTGGTAATTAGTTTTTAGTTTCATTTATTTTGGAGAGGCTCTTAGACACAATGAATAGTTTCGCAGTTCTTTGAAGAATGGCTCCATAGCTTCTCTACATCCTGCGTGGAGTTTCTATATATTCTGCGGGTACAGATTAAGTGGGTATTTTCAGGGTACATGAAGTTGTCTTTGATTTTATGGAAAGCGAGGATTTGACTCCTAATCACTTCAAAGTTCTGGGCAGATATAGCTCATAAATGTTTCCATTTGGGATTTCAAATCTTCCAAAGTAAAAAGTACTCCCAAAGAAGTCTTCTCTTCCACATATTGAGCATACATATGATGAGATATGCTATGTGAAGAGTAACTAAAGTGGAAATACATAAATAAAGTAGATCACATGTATATCAAGTTCCATATTTTTTGAAAATATTTTATTATGTACAAGGGAAAGGTGAAAATGTCTAAGTGATAGACTTACCTATTGCTAACCTCAAGGTATGCTTTGTAATTGTACATCTTAACTCTGTGCAATTGCATTTAACCTTTTTTTTCCCAGACAGAATTTCCCAGGGCAAATACTCTCTGCATTGTCCCTTCTGTGTGCCTTAGCAGTGCTTAAACAGAGACAACCTGTGCAGCTGAAAGGTTAGTTGAGCCTCCTATCTGATTCATTCAGTTTAATTCACGCATGGTAATACTTTGGTTCACTCTCAAATGAACTGAAAAGACTATTTTCTCACAAGTCACGAAACAGTCATTGGGTGATAATGTTATTTGGTCATTCAACTCATGCAGCTACAATATCCCACAATAATACTCAGAAATGTTTCAAACATCTGCTGTGAGAAATCTTCTTGTGGACCGTTACTGTAGAGTATGCTTCATTGTTGAGCAGATTCCAAACAAGAAATTAAAAAGCTGATCAGCCCGGCCATCCCTCTTTAACTTTATTTATACGGCGTACCCTAGTGGCTCTTTCAGAGCTAGTGTGACCTGCCTAGGAATCCAGTCCAACAAATCTTTAATCTTGTCCTTACCTAAATAGTCCCACGGCACTTACTCAATTACTAGTTTTTGGGGGAAGTTTGGGGGGCATTAAGCAGTTCATTAGCAGTGTTAACAATCTGTTGCAATACATACATACTAGTACTACTCAAAAGCTTTTCTGAAGCAATTGTTCTATATGGAGGATTTTAAAATCTGCTTCCTTTTCACTTCCTAAAGAGAATTATATTTAGTAAAGGCTAAGTTACATGTTACAATATAATTCTTTCTGTACAACAACAACTTCTAAAGTATATGTTCATAGAACAATTACAAATCTCATTTTCTGTTTGTTAATTATACTGCAGCTTAAGATCTTCTATTTAAGAGCCACTCAGAATTTTATGAGAGGTGAAGGTGGTGGTACCACAGAGGCCTCTGTGGACAGTTTTCTGGACAGTACTGTGCTGTTACCATATCATGCACCTTCACAGACTGGGTTGGTTTGCTGCCTGTCCATGTACTGGGTATTGCACCATCTTCCTGGAGTCATGGCCCAGGGTAGAGACCGAGTGAAAGCACCAGTAAAATTAGAAGAACGGTGAAGGAAGTAGGTGGTGTAAATTAGGAATCACTTTTTCTGCCTTACTGAGTCTCCTTTATGCTAAAATCGTAACAGGGCTCCAGACTCATCAAAACTTTCCAGCTGTCTCTTAAAATTTTTATGGGACTTAAAAAAAATAATTAGTGCTCCTAAAAAAAAAAGTGGCTAACAATGTCTCGAAGAAGACAGATTATTAGGGCCTATTGCAGAAGCGCCCTCACAAACTTGTGTTTCACTCATAGTCCTGCTAAACTTGTAGGGCCAAAACCAGAGACGGTACAGGCTACTCGTTGCATCTGTAGGTTGACTGGCTAATAACATTTCCTCTGAAACTAGGACACTGACTGCCAAATGTCCGCTGGTCTTGTGGCATATGTGCTGAAAAGGACATAAATGATTTCCATTCCTTACCTCACACAGAGCTTGCACGTACACAGAATCACAGAATCACAGAATCACAGAATGTCAGGGATTGGAAGGGACCTCGAAAGATCATCTAGTCCAATCCCCCTGCCGGGGCAGGATTGCCTAGACCATACCACACAGGAACGCGTCCAGGCGGGTTTTGAACGTCTCCAGAGAAGGAGACTCCACAACCTCTCTGGGCAGCCTGTTCCAGTGTTCGGTCACCCTCACCGTAAAGAAGTTTTTCCTCAAATTTAAGTGGAACCTCCTGTGTTCCAGCTTGCCACCCATTGCCCCTTGTCCTGTCAAGGGATGTCACTGAGAAGAGCCTGGCTCCATCCTCATGACACTTGCCCTTTACATATTTATAAACATTAATAGGGTCACCCCTCAGTCTCCTCTTCTCCAAGCTAAAGAGACCCAGCTCCCTCAGCCTCTCCTCATAAGGGAGATGTTCCACTCCCTTAATCATCTTCGTGGCTCTGCGCTGGACTCTCTCTAGCAGTTCCCTGTACTTCTTGAACTGAGGGGCCCAGAACTGGACACAATACTCCAGATGCGGCCTCACCAGGGCAGAGTAGAGGGGGAGGAGAACCTCTCTCAACCTGCTAACCACACCCCTTCTAATACACCCCAGGATGCCATTGGCCTTCTTGGCCACAAGGGCACACTGCTGGCTCATGGTCATCCTGCTGTCCACTAGGACCCCCACGTCCCTTTCCCCTACGCTGCTCTCCAACAGGTCTGCCCCCAACTTGTACTGGTACATGGGGTTGTTCTTGCCCAGATGCAGGACTCTACACTTGCCCTTGTTATATTTCATTAAATTTCTCCCCGCCCAACTCTCCAGCCTGTCCAGGTCCCTCTGAATGGCTGCGCAGCCTTCCGGCGCGTCAGCCACTCCTCCCAGTTTTGTGTCATCAGCGAACTTGCTGACAGCGCACTCTAATCCCTCATCCAAGTCATTAATGAATATATTGAATAGAACTGGTCCCAGAACCGACCCTTGCGGGACTCCGCTAGAGACAGACCTCCAACTGGACTCTGTCCCACTGACCACTACTCTCTGGCTTCTTTCCTTCAGCCAGATCACAATCCACCTCACTACCCGATCATCCAGACCACACTTCCCCAGTTTAGCTGCAAGGATGCTGTGGGAGACTGTGTCAAACGCTTTACTGAAATCGAGATAGACCACATCCACAGCTTTACCATCATCTATCCACTGGGTAACATCCTCATAAAAGGCTATCAAGTTGGTTGAGCATGACTTCCCGTTGGTGAAGCCATGCTGAGTGCCCCTAATGATCCCCCTATCCTTGATGTGCCTAGAGACAGCACCAAGAACAAGTTGCTCCATCACCTTTCCGGGGATGGAGGTGAGGCTGACCGGTCTATAGTTACCCGGGTCCTCCTTCATGCCCTTTTTGAAGACTGGAGTGACATTCGCTTTCCTCCAGTCCTCAGGCACCTCTCCCGTTGCCCACGACTTAGCAAAGATGATGGAGAGTGGCCTAGCAATGACTTCCGCCAGCTCCCTCAGCACCCGCGGGTGCATCCCATCAGGGCCCATGGATTTATGGACGTCCAGGTTGCTTAATTGGTCCCTGAACCAGCCCTCATCTACCAAGACAGATTCCTCCTCTATCCTGACTTCTTCTGAGGCCTCAGGGGTCCAGGGCTCCTCAGGACAGCCTCCAACAGTATAGACAGAGGCAAAGAAGGCATTCAGTAACTCCGCCTTCTTTTTATCCTCTGTCTCCAGGACCCCCACCTCATTCATCAGTGGGCCTACATTGCCTCTAGTGTTGGCTTTACCTGCAATGTATTTGAAGAAGCCCTTTCTGTTGTCCTTGACCTCTCTTGCAAGGTTTAATTCCAAGGAGGCCTTAGCTTTCCTAGTTGCCTCCCTACATCCTCTGACAACAGACTTATATGCCTCCCAAGTGGCCAGCCCCTCCTTCCATGATCTGTACACCCTCTTCTTCCACTTGAGTTTGCCCAGCAGTTCCCTGTTCAACCATGCAGGTCTCCTGGTACCCTTCCTTGACTTCCTACCTGCTGGGATGCTCTGATCTTGAGCTCGGAAGAAGCAGTCCTTGAATGCTAACCAACTATCTTGGGCCCCCTTACCTTCTAGTACCCTGTCCCATGGGATTTCCCCTAGCAATTGCTTGAAAAGGCCAAAGTTGGCCCTCCTGAAGTCCAGGGTTGTGATTCTGCTAGCTATTCTGTTCCTGCCACATGAGATCCTGAACTCTACCATCTCATGGTCACTACAACCAAGGCTGCCCTCAACCTTCACCTCTTCAACCAGACCCTCCTTGTTAGTGAGGATCAGATCCAGCAGCGCTCCTCTCCTAGTTGGCTCATCCACCATTTGCATCAGAAAGTTAGCATCAACGCACTGGAGGAACCTCCTGGACTGGGGATGGCTGGCTGAGTAGGCCTCCCAGCAAATATCAGGGTAGTTGAAATCCCCCACGACAACCAGGCCCTGTAATTGCGAGACTGCTCTCAGCTGCCTGTAGAAGGCCTCATCACCCTCCTCATCCTGATCCGGTGGCCTGTAATAGACACCCACAACAGTATCACCCCTGCCAGCCTGCCCTTTAATTCACACCCACAAACTCTCAACTCACTCCTGATCCGCCCCTGGACAGAACTCAATACATTCTAGCTGCTCACTCACATAAAGAGCAACTCCACCACCTCTCCTTAGCGGCCTGTCTTTCCTGAACAAGACATAGCCATCCATGACCACATTCCAGTCATGCGAGGCGTCCCACCAAGTCTCTGTGATTGCCACTAGATCATAGCCCCCCGACCGAACACGGATTTCTAACTCCTCCTGTTTATTCCCCATGCTGCGTGCATTGGTGTACAGGCATTTCAGGGAGCGAGCTGGGCACACCGATTTCACCCCAGGGGGATGGGAGGCCTCCTGTCTACCTCAACACTAGAGCGTTGCCCCAGTGGTGCAAGCCCAGCTACTACCCCATCCCCCTTTGAATCTAGTTTAAAGCTCTCCAAATGAGCCCTGCTAATTCCTGTCCCAGAACCCTTTTGCCCCTACGACATAAACCTTTCCCATGTATTACCGTCACGCCTGGTGTCTTATAAACCAGCCATTATCAAAGAACCCAAAGCCCTGCCTGTAGCACCAGTCTCGTAGCCAGGCATTAATAGAGAGAATCCTACTATTCCATCCCACGTCATCACCTGAAAATGGAAGGAGGGAGGAGAAAACAACTTGTGCCCCAGACTCTTTCACCAACCGTCCTAGGGCCTTGTAGTCTTTCTTCATCCCCCTCAGACTACGGGATGCAGCTTCTTCCCCACCTGTCTGGAAGATCAGCAGGGGGTAGTAGTCTGTGGCCTTCACCAGGTTGGGGAGTTTCCTGGTGATATCCCTGATTCGGGCTCCAGGCAGGCTGCAGACCTCCCTGTGATGGGGGTCAGCTCTGCATATTGGGCCCTCAGATCCCTTTAGGAAGGAAACACTTCTGAAGCATTTAGTGAACACAGTGACTTGAGTCTGCTGTGTAAATTAAGAGTACTCTGAATAGAGTTAAAAACGGATTCTATAAGAATACCAATTTGAAGTAGAATTTACCGCATAAAACATCTGTTTTCATTGGTCTTTAGATGAAAGCAAAGTAAAAAGAGCATGGAAAATAAGTATTAGGGCCAAAGATACTAAACTCATACGCTTAAGCCGAGTTATAAGTCCTTATTTAGATATCTAAATAAGTGGCCTAATCAGCAAAGATGTTAAAATATCGGCTTATTCTAGCAACTCTCTTTAGTGAGTGTTCTGCACACCTCAGTGATAAAACTAGTAATTTGGGTACATAAAATATGGGTTTAGACACTTCTGAAAATACTTGACCCTTACAATAGTATTTTTGTGAAGAAGTCTTTTCAAATAAAAAATAAGGAATTTTTGTATATCCTGCTATGTTCTTAAAACACTTTGAATTCCTTTTCTAAAAAAGTTACTATATTTTTCAAAGAGCTTTTCACAAGAATAGAGTTACACAACCTAGTGCTCTGATGAAGAGTAACTGACTGCAAAATAATTTCTTTAATTTAGATAACTTCTTTCATTCATTCAAAGACACTCTTGAGTTATGTGTAGGTTCTAGTACTAATAGGTTAGTATGTGTTCACTATAGTAGTCAAATTCTAAAAATGACATGCTTAATGGCATATTATTTTGTCTGAAATATTCATTACTCGTGACCCAAGAACTGGTTGAATGCCTGTCAAAATTCTGGTACTTCCTAACAAAGTGAGTTTTATGTACGTTTAACCATTTCTATTCATTTTAATACTCTTTCATCATACATCACTTTTACTTGATTTCAGATAGAAACAAGAATTGACAGGGTTCTGAAGACCATTAATCTGTCAGATTATTATTTTCCAGGTTATCTAAAAGTACTATTACTTAGATTCTGTTTACTTTACTTCCAGAAGCTCCAATGAAACCTTCCTCTTGCAGCTAATAAATTTTTTTCGTAGCCTACTGGCATCCCTGTGGCAGGTGCACCTGCCCTGATACAGACCGGGGCCTTAGGACCATTGTGCTCATGCTTTTCATCTCTTATGGTGACTGTTGTCACGTACACAGTCACGGGGAGATGGGCCCCTTGGCCAGTCAGAGCTGACATGGCCACGTACGACCACAGCTCAGACCTGACTCGGGTACAAACGGAGCCCTGCTGGAGGGCCGTTTTGAGTCGGTCCTCCTCGGAGCAGTGGCTCTGCAGTCGGGGACTCCTCCCTTGGGTCGGGACACTGCCCAAGGCAACTCCTCAAGGTTGAGAGCCCTCCCTTTATTAGGTGAGTGATTGTGCACATTCTGGATCCTCGTTTCCAAAGCCTAACAATTCTTGAGTCGGTTGTGCAGTAGTAATCCCTCGTACATCCTGAACCCGTAGTTTACTGATGTCAGAGCCTTGAACGATTTCGATAAACCTCATTTCTAGTTGGTTCTCTGCTAAGCAATTTTGGTTAGAATAAAGTTTATTTTGAGTTTATCACCTGCCTAATTTGATTTTGTAAGCCGCTGCGACAGTCCCATAAACTACTTTTCCTACTTTTTTACTTTGTGGGGTTTGATAATTTCTGTTTTAAAAACATTTCACACATACTTAGCCTGTGCTTCCCCTTAACTTCAGCCACACAGATGATGAAGTCTTCTTTTTCAATGCAGTATAACATCATCAAACATGCCTTATGTAGCTCTTTCAACGTTTTCCAGATAATTCTGTGAAGGTAATTGGCAGATGTCCATTCTTTCTGTTTTGAAATAACTATATTATCAAAGATTTGTGATGCTTATATTTTCTTTCTAAACAAAAAAGACACTTGGTTTAGGTGAAATCATAATTCACTTTAGTTTTCTAAAATATCTCAAAATGCAAGTTTTCTAAAAACTGCGAACAGCACATATTCACTGCAGGTATTGGTCAGTTTTGAGAATAATGATATTGGTAGCATTTGTTTGTCCCACTTCCCACACATGTTAATTGCTGGTATTGTAGACTGACCTGAAAAAATACTGCAGATTTTCACAAGTGACCTCTTTACTCATGTTTATACCAAAATCGTCCATCCAAATCCAAAGCTGAAGAGCCAGGAAGTGATTTCTATCATGACAGTTCACTTGACCAAAGTAGTTTTGTGTAGATTTATTAGTACATGATATCTTCTGCTGTAACATTTGCTTCTTCTGTTTTAGTCTTAATTTTAGGGAAATTAATCCCACTAATGGCTATTAGCAGCAAATTCACTGCGTGTGCTGTGGCACTTGCCACACAAAGCCAAAAGCAGTTTTCAAACTGTTCTTCTAAGATAACAAATTGAAAGACATTTTCCTGAAAATTGGCAATTCTTTCTGTGAGGTGATGAAGTTTCACAGCAGCCATAAAGCTGGTGATCGCAAGTACAAGAAATCCACCTGCAACAAAACGAAGGAAGTATTCACTGTTGTCAAAACAAGACAGACATTTTGGTTGTGCTTCAGAAAGGCTTACCAAATGAAACAGTGAGCATTATACAGAATGGGGATACACTTAGGCATGGCTTAAATACCTTCAAAATGCTTAGTCTTTACTGTATGGCCAAACAACATACAAGGTTTGTAATAAAGTCCTTTTATCAGTGATATGGAGCCTTAAAGACTGGCATTCATAGCTCCTGTAAAAAGTTGACTAGACACAATAAGCCGAGATGCCACCTGACAGTTCTGTTTTGATAGATGAGAATTCACTGCTAACTTCATTTTATTCACAAGCATTTAAGTTGAGGAGATATTTAGTAAGGCAAGAGAAGGAACTTTTAACATTTTGTATGAATGTCACTAATGAAAAATACTGGTAAATGATTTTACCTGCAAGGAAGTTCCAAAGGCATACTCCTGCTGGACCTTTAATAGCCTGGTAAGGAACTTTTATTGCATTAAGAATGCAGAATCCAAAACTGATCAGAGAAAGGAAAATGGCCACACAGAGGAACATTACAATCATGACGTGCAGTCCTGTATTCAGCTTTTTCACCATGTGTGGGAAAACTGGCAAGAAAAAAAATCATCTATTCAGTGTGTATTTTCTCTTGACAACAGTAAACATCTTGCTGTGCTGGTGCTACAAACTTAAATTATACTTAAACAACACTATTTTTTACAGAGGCAATCAATTCAGGTAGTTACACACATCATAGTTCATGATGCTTTATTTGTCACTTCATCAGACAAACCAGGGACATTCTACTACAGGAATAATCCTTTACACAGGGTCTGTGAACAAGGATTCAGACTTAAGTCCTGTTTCATTTATCTAGTTGTGTTAATGTCTTTATCTCTGCTGCTGCATCGTTTGCTGCATTCTTTTCTGTGTCCTTTTCACCTCTGCTCTCCATCCCAAACTTCTTTTTTTGAGCTTCCCATTCCTGTCCCATGCTCTTAATCTCATCCCTTTGCAGTCTGATAGTCCCAGTTTCCTTGTCCAGCCCCTTCCTGACTAAAATAGTATCACTTCTTTCTATGCTTATTTTCTCATCTTATTCTTCTTTCTCTTCCTGTCTTTAATACTGGCTCCAGTGAGATCTGCTCTGATTTCATACTTCCTAATCCCACAGGTTTCCACTTTCAGATTCCCTGCTTGGTTTCTCATCTAGTGTTTATGTCCCCTTTATGTTCTTCTGGGTATCTGGCAGCATTTAGTTACATCTATAGTAAGCTTGTATTGCAGTGGGGGGGCTTTAGGTGAAGTGCTCACATGTTTTGCTATAGGCATGAGCTCTTCCGCAGCAGCCTGTCGCTCACCTGCCTCTAAAGAATGGTAACTTCCATGTTTGTGTCGTCACAGCCAGAGTTACTGGGTTGGAGGGCCAAATTGGCCAGCAGCATAGAAGTGTGGAGCACCTGAATATTCAGTTTATCCTGCAGTCCTTTAGTAACAGAAGAAATGTGAGTAGGGAATTGTAGGTGATATGCTGACTGACAGGAAAGAGAGAAGCTGATCGAGAAGAACCCTAAAATACAAGCTGATCAAGGAGAGCCCTTCAGGTAGCGTAGTACTTCACGTGCATACATGTTTTGAAGAACTAATTCAAATTTTGAAGAACAAATTCAAATAAGCAAAGCCTAATTACTAAAAAATTACTAAAAAGAAAGTACATTATATTATAAACAAATAAATAGATTGCTTCCTATGCTGCATAATTGAAAAAAAAAACCAAACAAGCCACATAAGAAGTAGGCAGCAATAACTGGTAGATGTCACAGTGAATATCGGGTGTACAATTTGGTCATCATGACATGACATGCTCTTAATAACATGTTTAACTTTTGGTCAGCCCCGAATTGGTTGGGCAGTTGGACTAGATGATCTTTGTAGATCCCTTCCAACTGAAATACTCTATTCTATTCTAAAATAACTGGCTGTGTAACACCAAGGCACACAGAGTTTAGCTTAGAGTGGTTGTAAGGATTCTCTTGCCTCTTTTCTGAGGCTCTTAGCCAAGTCCCAAGGACATGACCAGTGAGCCTGGCTTAGTATGCAGAAATAAGAATCCTCAGGAAGGATATTGCCATGGTGGCTCCTGACACATTCCAGCTGTGTTTGTTACACACAGGCAAAATGCCTGGCTTCCCCTGCTTGTTCTCAGGGCTTGGTGCAGTTGTCAAAACATAAGCATCTTATACCAATTTAGATGCCTTAGGACTACCATAACAACCATGTGGGTCTAGCACACATGCCATTCTGTGTATTGGACACCTCCAGAAGCAGCAGCTGGAAGCCAGATGATACACCTTGAAGAGTCTAAAATGGCATGGGACACCTATTAAGGCAACTGGATCATGCTGTCACTATCCCAGTTAAAAGAGGGTGTGCCAGCTGCGAGCCCGCTCTAGTGAATGTTAACACAGTGAAAGGTGATGTACTAATAACCGTATGTTATTGGGATTTGGAATTCCAAGGTGTCGGAGCTACTGCAGTACTGCAGCGTGTACGGTGCTAGATTTCTGTCTTGCTCTGTGCTGCCTGTGCAGTCCACTCATGCTAACACATTCCCCAAGAAAAGTCTCCCATGTCTTGCTTCCCAGTAAGTTCAGAATGCTTGGAGATTAGGGGAGACATTCAAAGCAAAAAACGTCAAGTCAGACACAGAATCCCCAGCAGTCCTGCTGGCCATTGTGCGAAAGTATTTAAAGGCTTTGTATACTTTCATGATACAATTTGAAATCAGTATTGTGAAAGTTTCAAACATGATAGAGCTATTTAAGTATTTAAAAGGAAAAATCTCTGGCACACTTACTTACCTAAAGGCATGGTTGTGCCCACTGCACTTTAATGACGCAATTTTACAGTTCTAACAGGGAAAATTCTTACTAGCATCAGTGAGAGCTTTGTTTCTTTAAGGAGTGTAGGATCATGTCCTCCAAATATGTGTCGATGCAGCCCAGAGCGATGGTGGAACATTAGGCCTTCCTCTAAGCTTATACAGTAATTAATCAGAAAGTTTATTAAAGAGTCCAGAAAGTTGTACAGAGATGTAAAGGGGATTTGCTACTTTTTTCCTCATTCTCTCTGACAGGACAAGGTGAAAGAACTGGGACTGTATTTCTGAATGCCCTGAAGAGAAGCAGAGAACAGCTGGAAGAGCTTTGACCTGATGGACAGGCTGCCAGACGTTCAAACTCTCTAGACAAAGCAGTTGAGCATGACTGCTATGGCCATGTCATGAAGTTCCGGCTACAATCAGAGCTTCAGCAAGACTTTGTTATTGTAAAAGCGACTAGTCCAAATTCATTACAGGTTAACAACTGGTCATGCTGATCTAAGTTGAGGTTACTTTGGTTCTCTTCTCCATTCCCTCTGAAGTCCCCCAGTCCTGCCTTTGAGTTTTTATAGTGGTGCTCGTGCAGTTGTGTAGTCAGCCATGATCCTATGGGAAACTAAGGTTTTTTTTTTTTTTTGTAGGTTAATTTTTTGGCCAGCTTAACTTCCTGAACTACCTCATCACAACAACTACCAGAGCCATTGCAAGGAATGGGGCAGGACAGCATTGCTGTGGGCCAGGGAGAGGGTGAGACTGCAGCAGCTTCAGCTCATGTTGGTTGAGGTTGCAGTGGATCTGTGCACTGAACTAAAAATCTTCAATGCAAAATAGCATTTTCACTACAGCACAGGATATTTGAAAACTGGAAATCATCCAAAGTATAGATCAAATCTGAGTGCTTTTGAGACCTCAAGAAAATCTTCTAAGTTAAAAGCATTACAGTTATAAGAGTTTCTACATCTTTTAAGAGTTCAGCAATTTTTTCCGTCCAAAGTTACCAGAAAAGAAGGTAAAAATTTTCTCAATATGTTATAAAGTTAGGAGTATCCACTGTGGCAGACATCTTCATTAGGACAGCTAGAGAAACACAGAAATGTGGCCAGCCAAATAAATCTCTACTTCATAAAGGGAAAGAAAAAGGGAGGAGTTCAACAGAGAAGGCAAGGACAGAGGCACAAAGAGATTGCAGAGCAACACTTGGCATAGGAAAGAATCAGTCAAGGGGAAAGTATGATTTACAGGATCATCTCCAAATGACTTTCACTCCCTTCACAAGACTAAAAGGCAACCCTCAATCTAGTCCTAGGGAATTTTTTCCCATCTTGATTCCAGGATTACAGAACATAACTGGAAGAAAAAAGCTAGCCTGAAATGACAGAGATTTTACATTCACACTGAGATCCCAAACCATAAAGACCACAAGTCAGCTGCAAATATAAATTTAAAAATAATGATTGCATTCTGTAAGTTCCATAAACAAAAAGAATGGAGTGCTTTTAAAGTTGAACTTGACATTAGATTAAAGATTCAACCAAAATTGTACTTACTTGTGAATTTGGAACGCCGCCCGCCCAACCCACACTGGCGTATTTTGCCACCCCGGAAGAGTCCGTAGTAAATTTCTCCAATGAACTTGACCAGCTCTGGATCTGTGGCATTGACCAAATCAGCTCCTGTTTTGCAAAGGATCTTTCCCGTCACCCACTTTGGGGTCCCCATTGCAACAACAATCAAGATAGAAGACCCGAAACTTATTAGAGAAGCCAAAGCAAATAAAGTCTTTTTAAAACAGCCAGGCATCCTCGTGGTTTCAAGGAATCATCTCCAAGGCCTCTCTGCAGTACTCGGGCACGTTTCCCATTTTTTCTCACTCTCCGAAATCCACAAATGAATAGCAGGCATTTCAAATACATCTCATTGTATTTTGAAGCTCCAGAAATTAATCTGTACAGTTAAAAATCAAGTCAAAAAATGTATGTTGCCGCGACAACATCCTGAAATAGTTGCAAGTAACAGTTTCATTACATTGTAGCGCGGTGGTGCTTGTTTGCAGAAAGTAATCCTATATCTATTGCCTGGCTAATGTTTCATCAGAGGTTTTGTCCTGCTCAAATTGTCCCGCTCAAATGACATGAAGTTCTCTACTGTAACCTCATGGGAAGAAAATTAGGAGCAGAATCCAGTTTTTTAGATTGTTGAAAACATGGGTAAATGGCTGTGTGCAAGGGACAAAGCGTTAAAAACACGTAATTTGGCATCAGGAAGGATTCTGCTGGCGTCTCGGCCGTGCTGAGCTGCCTTCTCTCGGCGCCTGCTCCCTCCCTGCCGCTAAATGTCCCTGCTGCCGGCGCTACCGGGCCGCCCGGGCTCGCTAACGGGGGCACAGCAGTGGTGTTTCACGATGCCGAGGTTTCACGTGTGAATCGCCTGAATGGTAACGGGACGCAGAGGGCTCCTCGCATCCCGGGGCGGCCCGGCCTCCGGCTGCCGAGCCCAGCGGGAGCCCAGGTGCTCGGGACTAAAGCCAGCGGCGTAATTCAAGCTACAGGTGCGATCCGGGAGTGCTAAAGAAAACCGGCCGTATCCGCCTGCGCGTCTACGGTTACTGCTACCCAAGACCTGCAGGGACCTTCATAACCACTAATTAATTAATTAATGCCGGCAGTAGCGCTGGGGGCAGGTAACAGCCCGCCGCTGCAGCTCAGGCCGGCTGGGGAGGGGCTCCGGCTTTCGGCCCGCGCCAGGCCCCGGCGCTGAGCGCCCGGAGGAGGAGATTTCCTGAGGGAGAAGTCTCGCGGCAGCACCCCTCAGCCCTCGGGGGCAGGCGGGCAGGCTGGGGCTCGGCCCGGGGACCGCCAGCTCCCCTCCCGCCTCCGGCACGGCCTCCGGGAAGGCAGCAGCCCGGGCGTCCGCCCGCCTCCGCCCGGGCGCTGCCGCCCCGAGCCCGCCCCGCGCGGGGGGCAGCCCGCATGCGCAGGCGGCGCCGGCCGGGCGGCAGCGCCAGAGCTAGAGCGGGAGGGACAGGCAGCGAGCATGGCCGCGGCGGGCAGGGTGCTGGTGTACGGGGGCAGAGGCGCCCTGGGGTCCCAGTGCGTGCGGTACTTCAAGTCCAGGAACTGGGTAAGTGCCGGGCCGGGGGGTGGCGAGGCGGGGAGCCCCGCCGAGGGGAGCGCTGCTGCCCCACCGGGACGGGGCTCCCCCGGGGGCAGCCGGGCGCCGGGAGAGCGCCCGAGCCGCGGGGCAGCGTGAGGCGTTCGGGAGAGCGGGCCGCTAACGCGCCGTTCCTCTCGCCGCCGCAGTGGGTGGCCAGCATCGACCTGGCGGAGAACGAGGACGCCAGTGCCAACGTGGTGGTGGGGACGACCGAGTCCTTCCCCGAGCAGGCCGAGCAGGTGGGTCGGCGCCGGGCGCGGGGCGGGCGCTGCCCGGGCGGCCTGGGGGCCTGGGGCGGCCGGCTCCGGGCGGGGCTGTGGGAGCGATGCGGGCCGCCGCTCGCCCGCCGTGTTTTACCCCGTTCGCCACTTGGCCGCCGCTTTGGTGGCAGCTGTGGGGATGGGTCCGGCTTCGGGCAAGAAGCCGCCGCTGTGGGGCTGAGGAGCCTGGCCGGGGGCGTCCTGCTGCAGGACCGTGCGCCCGGAGAACCTGGCTTCTGCTCCTCGCTCCTTTATTTTTGTTGCCATTTCGTTTTAACTGCGTGCATGCATGAATATGCAGAAAGAGCTTGATCTGGGATTATGGAGGTTCAGCACATAAGGGAGTTCTGCATTATTTTTCTGTGACTTGAAAAGTCGCGGAGTGAATCAGATGAGTATAGTGAAGACGCATTTGGACGTCTTAAAATGCAACGCTTCTTTTTAATGTCCTAACTCTTTAACATCTTGTGTGTAGGTAGATGGTATACTCAAAGCATGCAAACCCTAAGCCCCCATGGGATCTATAGAGAATGCACTGGTTTTCACAAAGGTAAACATGGGAAAATCAAAGCTAAGCTAAAAACTCTTTTGCTTTATTCTCAAGAGTTAGGATTTATTTTTTTTTAATTCAAACTTTTCTTTTACTAATAAACTGAATCTTACTAATAAACTGAATCGCTAGCCAATAGGTTCTCTGTGTATCTACACAACTCCTAAGGCTTTTAAAGAGTAATATGGAATGTTTGCAATGTATTTTTCAATACTGAGCCTTTGTGAAAACCAGTGGATTTTTTTGTTTTGTTGAGAGATGGATCGTTTGCTTTTCACTTTGACAGAGAAAATTCATAGCCAACAAATTCATTACCAACTGTGAAGTCTTATGTTTGAAAGAGAAGAAGATACTGAGTATCTGAAAGCATACAAACTCAAATTTAGGGGTCAGGCTCACTGATGGTTGTGGTCTAGATAGAAGCAATAAGAAGGCTAATATGTAGTTGTTCATGTCTTGCACTGCCATTAAAAGTGACACCAGTAGTCCTGGTCAGACCTGGAGTTTCATTTTCCATTTTAAACAGCACTGTACCCAGAGAAGAACCTTTCAGAAAGTAAGTCACAAATACAAATTTTTGTTAATGATATAGATAAGGGTCACATCTTTCAGTGCTGCTCAAATCAGTTATTTCCAGTGACATCATGCACTGTACAGTCTGACTTTCATCGGTCTGACTTTCATCTGCGGTTATCTTTCAACACAGTTATTTTGTTTAGAGTTCATAGGTCATAAATGTTAATTTTCTGCAGCTGTTTAAATTGCTATGTGTTGTGTTACTCAGCTACATAACTGGAAAAAAGTAACTTTAAGGCAGTCTTGAGATTTACTCTACCTTATCAGTCCAGTGTTTTCAGCATGTCTTTGTTCCATGTATTGAAGGTGACAACAGAGGTTGGAAAACTTCTTGGTGAAGAAAAGGTGGACGCAATCCTGTGCGTAGCAGGAGGATGGGCTGGAGGCAGCGCCAAAGCTAAATGTAAGCCTTTGGTACATACATGCTAATCAACACATGAATGAAATCTGAGAGGAATCCTTAAAAATCATGGTAATAAAGATAATTGAGATCATCTTTTTCCCTGAGTCCAGAAGAGGACATGAGCATGAAAGTACAAAATAGCTCAGTCACAACACTGCTTAGTGCTTCTCTGAATTTTTGCTGTATGTTAAATTTGCACAGCGCTTGGTATTCTCAGTAATACTTTTTGATGCACCAATTTTCGTCAGAAAAAATCTTGATGCGCTTTATGAAGGAGTTCATCATTATTTTCTATGAACTAACTTCTGCCGAGGTTACTTCTGTCAGGCAAGTTACATAAGGCAGTGGCTGGGTAGAAACATCGGTGTTTCCTAATTCATTGCTTTATGCATAAAACCTCAGTTGCCTCCTGCAGTTCTCTGAGCTATTAGTGTGCAATACAGTGTTGGAAGGAGCAGTCTAATGACTGGAGATCATGCTATGGAAAAAAGCCTTCAATTTAAAAAAAGCTTTTAAACATGTAATATTCAGAGTGAAATTGTATACCCACTAGTGTAGAGATACAAGAAAGAAAACAGCCTTGTTTTCTGTCTGGAGTAAATCTGGTAAAATGCGTCCTTTTCTTCACCCCTTCCAGTTCCGACCTTACAGGTAAAGATTTCTTTTTTAAGAGAGACAATATGGGAAGGCATACATATTTACATCACAGTTGCATTATGTTAGATTGTTATTAGTGTGCACCGCATTTTAAATGAGGTAATTTATCAGAAACATAATTTGTAGTAATGTTATTGGTAGGGTGGCAGGATGTCTTGGGATCGGTGGTCGGCTTATGTCACTGAGTGCTTTATGCTTATTCCATACTGTGTTATGGAAACGGTTCTTTCTGAATACTAAAATCTTTGACATGGCTAGTTATTGTTTTTCCTCTTGTGAAGATTTTGATAATAAAAAATGATGATGAGCGTTCAAATTTTGCTTTCATTTGAAGTTACTGGTGCACCTCCTCTGGTAGGCTGCCTTACCAGGGGCTGCACTCCAGTACTCAGGGGCACTGGAATGCACACTTAGCATGATGCAGGTGCACGCATCTTCAATATTCCATACCAGCGTACTGCTGTCAGACAGACAGATTGTTTCTTGGTTTATGAAGCAATCTGGTGATAAATATTTTTTGTTCAACTCCTTTATCTTGGAGTCTTCTGTCTGCATGCTAATGAAGCGTAGCTCTGTTGAAGCTGGTGAGAATGTTATGGAAAGAGACAGATCATGCTACTGCAAGGTGAGGTGAGGCTAATGTGAGAGTTTTGAGATCGTTGACGTAGATTGAAGCAACTCCTGCAGGAGTTTCAAGAATTTGGGAGTCTTTAAACCATTAATGGAGAGCTAATGGAACTATCTTGTGTTTATTTGTTTTATTTTTTTTTTTATTTCTGGCAGTGAGAAAGCAGATAATGGCATAGAGTATATGCTGTAGAGCTGGGGCTCGGAACCCAAAGAGAAGGGAAGTACAAAAGACATAAATTGATGTTTTACCCAATGTGAAAGTAGAAAATGGTAGAAAGCATGTTTTCATTGTCCTGTTGCATAGTGCTGTTGCACTCTGTGTGACAGTAAGAAAATTAGAGTTAGAAGTCTTCTATCTTTTAGTTAATTTCACTAATTCTCTTCCTAATCAGCTTTATACAAAAACTGTGATCTGATGTGGAAGCAGAGCGTTTGGACGTCCACTATTTCCAGCCACCTAGCCACAAAATATCTGAAAGAAGGTGGCCTCTTGACTTTGACAGGAGCTCAGGCTGCTTTGTCTGGAACTCCAGGTAAAATGCAATGCATGGTAACTGCTGGGACATCAGCTGTTAGAGCTGTCTGTTAGTCTGAGCGGTCTTGTTTGCGAAGCTCAGTTTCACTCCCAAATTTTTTGACATCTACTACAAACGAAAAATTGCTGCTGAAACACTTAAGGAAAGTGTAATTTTACAGGTAGCAATACTGCATCTCCTGAAGCTGGAGTGCAAACAGAATCAGTATTTAAGTAATATTGGATGTTCATTGGTGAAATGTACTTGGCCAATATATGATACAGTAAGAAAAAGTTTGGAAAATAATGAAGAATAGAAGCACACAGCAAGCTGTAAGTACAGTGCTTAAATAAAGTTAAATCTCCTATCTGTGTTCTGAAAGGCAGAGTCCTTAATTGCCCAATTTTTCCATTGGTGATGACTCGGCTGATTCTGTTAAATGTGTTTGTCTTGTTCATGTTCTGGTTCCAGTCTACCTTTGCTTCAGACAGAGATAAGCTTGTTGACCTTCGGCTTTGCCCTCCACTAGCTATTTAATACTAACTTTATTCACCTTGCTCCCCGCCACGTTGGGCAGCATGGAGGAAGAAAAAAAGGCACTGACTACAGGCAGGGAGAGGAAAGTTTTTGAGACAAATAGTCTTATTTCCCAATCTTTTATTAGTGTGAATTCAACAATATTTTGATGAGACATAGATACTAAAATTTTAAAACATATTATAAAATTTATGAATGTTCCTGAAAGCTGTGTCTAAAACTGTTCAGGAAAAATATGCTGTATTTTCTAGTTAATGATTTATCTTCGATGTTTACAGCTGCATCTGGCATAGCCCAAAGATAAGTCCAAAGAAGAAAGGCTTATTTTATGAGAATAAGCAGACGAATAATTCTACTGACTGACCATATACAAATGAAAAAATGTGAACTCTTGCAAACTTTCATGTTGTTTTTTCTTTGTCTGTTTTTGGGAGGTAGGGCCCACAACACAGGGATCAAAAGTGATTTGCTTTCATGTTTTGAACTAGCTGGTTTCAGCAAGTCTGGATTTTTCTGAAAAACACAGCAGTGCTTTGGGCAAACACATGCAACTTATTAACATCAGGAAGAATTGGGAAAGAGTTGTTACTCAACTTTTGCAAATATGATTTGTTAGGCTTGTTACTACCAGCTGTTATGGAAGGAACCATCTTTTTCTCATCTGCTGTTAGTGTGATTTTTCTTTTCCTATGTGAAAACGTTGATTCATGTAATGCAAACTGAAGAATACTCAATTATATAAACAGTTACAGAAGCAGTCTGACAGTGATGGCTAAGAAATGTAGAAGCATGAAAAGGTTTAAAAAGACGTGGAATGTTTGGTTTAGACGAGACAAGAGGGGAATACGATAGAGATGCAAATATTTCTATCATAACAATAAAATAAGTTAGCTACTGCTGCCCATGGTTCCTCCTCATAAAATGGATGTTATACAATATGTCTAATTGAATATAATGGAAACGCAAAATGGAAATGCAAAATTGCCTTTGTAACTTTGATATAAAATACTTCCTCAGGAACATTGGAAAGGGGTTGTGTAGTTATATAGATGGGTGGAAAGGCATCTAGCTGTAGTAGACAAAATACATTTATTTTTTCTTATGTGCTTAATCTGTGTCCAGACTGCTTGGCAGATACATACCAAGAGACATCTCGGACCTATGGCAGCCTGATTGACCAGATCTTGTACCTAACCAGTGTGCCTCATGCTCTTTCTTGTTGCTCTTACACTGCTAAATACTGTCTGCCTAGAAGGCAACAGTGTTTGGGAAGAAGTTTGCTTTACCTGCAGGTTATCTAGTAATTTTCCACCATGAGGTTTGGTTTTTTTGGGGGTTTTTTTTTTTTTTGGTAGGTTTTTCTAAAGGGCCTCTTAGACTTGGGATGCTGAACAAGTGAGTTACAGTTTTGGAGAGAAGTGAGCTGTATCTTTTTGGGTCCAAACCTGCAAATACCTTAGTCATGTGATTAAAATTAATGGATGACTGCCTTATTAAAGTCTATGAGCATCTTCACACTTACTCTATTACATTTGTAAGGTTAGCCCTGTAGGTCCCATCCTTCAGGGTACATTTGGGTACATTAACTAAACATACTTAACTCAGTAAGCTGCTTATTTCTCTCAGTACTGAGTAAACTGCACTCTGTAATAGTTCCTGGATGTCTAGTAAGAGCTTTCTGTTTTTTCTTTTTTTAATTTTTTCTTTTAATATGTATGTTTGGATATGTTTTAAAAGCCTGATTCTGTTCTGGCTGTGGTAAGTGGTTTTAATATTCATGAAACAATCTGAGTTTCTGTCATACTACTGATGATACTGAGAGCTGTTTTGACTGCGCTCTGATTTGCCTGTTTTTAATTGTTAGGGATGATTGGCTATGGCATGGCCAAAGGAGCAGTGCATCAGCTTTGTCAGAGTTTAGCTGGTGCCAATAGTGGCTTGCCATCTGGTTCTGCTGCTGTTGCCGTTTTACCGTAAGTGGTTGCATAGTTGCCTCTGCCTGTGTTGTTTTATTTAATTACCGCTGTAACCTAGAGTCACACGGATATGCTTGTGATGTCCTGTTCACGGTACACAAACAGCTTCTCAGACTTCCTTAGTTTCACAGAGAAAGGAGGCATCTTGAACATATGGACACAGTGATATGCACGTTACCCTAAAAATGATTAAATTCTTTTCCTTTCCTTTGCAAAATGGTAGTGGATGTTAGGATTAAAATTGGATTAACTTTTAACCACTTTAACTGTAGCCATGCATTAATGTGTGATTTTTTTTTTTTTTTTTTTTTTTAGTGTAGACAGAACTCTGAAAACGAGATGAGCTATTCAGCACAGTTTTAGGCTTAGCTGTGTGATAATAATAAAGCAAAGGATTACTTGACAAGTTTTCACTTGGTTAAAGATGCTTCTTCATAAGGTGCTGCATATCTATGCTTGATCAGTAAAATTAGGTCACTTTGAGGATCTGTGAAAAGAAAAAGTTTAGCTTGTATTTGCCTGGCACAGGTTTCTTTTTGATGAGGAAATCTAGTAAAAAGTGGATGGCCTAGTAGGTCTTCACTATGTCTAAATTTACCCGTTCTGCTGCAAAAGTTAAAAGTATTTTTCTTGCCATATCCATATCTAGTTCAGGACCCAAAACTTAAGACTAATTCTGTATAGGGATTTGGAACACCACCTGAATTCTCCCTGTTTGTTTTCCTCATATACACACTTTTATGTGTGCCTCTTCAGGTCAGAGAGTGACAGCATTAAAAGTGTTTGGATAATTGACACCACCCTCTGCATAGCTTTACAGGCAGGCAGACACCAGGATCACTGGACTCTTGGGCATTCTGCACTTGCATAGTTCTCATGCAAAACTCTGTTCTTGAGTGAATTGTTGAGAGAGTAATTAAACCTTGGATTGTCAACAGCATCTCAGAGAGAGGGTTGTGAAACGTTCACCCATTAATATCATTGTATGTAGCATAAATATGTATCATCAAAGTCAAAACTTCCTATGCTTGTGCACTTAATCTCTGCATTTGCAGATGGCATGAGGCTGTTTGAAAGCACGTATGTAGTACATATGTGCTGTGTAGTACATGTGAACAAGCATATTGCTGCCATTCCCTGTCTGTGTGGGAGACACTGGAAGGGAGCTGTGGGCTGAGTGATTGTCCTAATGGGCTGGACGTCATCAGCAAGCCAGGAAGGTGAGGGGTTATAGGTTGGAGCCTTTGATATACATTGAAACTGATGGCTCTATGCTGTTAACACATGTAGAGGATGCAAGGGAAATTCATACCACATGGTACAAAAGTCAAGCATACATTACAGTGATGAATAGAAGCAGGTGGCGCTCATCAGAAACATGGTGTATAAATAAAAGGCTTATCTTTTTTAATCACAGCGTTACCTTAGATACACCAGCAAACAGGAAATCAATGCCTGACGCAGATTTCAGCTCCTGGACACCCTTAGAATTCATTGCTGAGTGAGTATCCATGTGATAACTAAGCATTTCCTCACTGTCCCTCTTGCTGCTGCATCTTACTGCATGTTCTTTCTAAATAGCTCTCTTAGACCTGGGTGGGTTTTTTTCCTCTGTCACCCCCTAATTGTGTATGTTTCTAAGCCACATTGGGTTTATTGCACAGGCTTCTTAATTGGAGAAAATTAGCCCAACTCCATCAATGTCGGCATCTCTACACCAGTTATTCTGAGAAGGGAGATAACCTTAAGCAGTTGGAAGCCAGAGAATCTCATAAAGCCTGTAGACAAATTAAATTGCAGACAGCAGATGCAGGAAACAGTAGTCTGGCTTAAAGGTGGACTGCAAATAGACATGTAAACTTTGGTGGGATTTTTTTTTTCTTAGCTGATGCTGTGTTAGTTCACTTCTCTCAGCTGGCAAAATTCCGGCTCTTGTTTAGAAAAATTTAGTCAAGATTTTTTTTTTCCATCATCCACAAAAGCTTGTCCTGAATGATGTTGCAAAATGCTGGTGCCCGGTCACTAGCGGTGTTCCCCAGGGCTCAGTTCTGGGGCCGGAGCTGTTCACTATCTTTATAGATGATCTAGATGTAGGGATTGAGTGCATCCTCAGCAAATTTGCAGATGACACCAAGCTGGGTGGGAGTGTCGATCTGCTGGAGGGTAGGAAGGCCCTACAGAGGGATGTGGACAGGTTAGATAGATGGGCCGAGACCAACGGCATGAGGTTCAACAAGAACAAGTGCTGGGTCTTACACTTCGGCCACAACAACCCCCTGCAGCGCTACAGGCGGGGGGAAGAGTGGTTAGAAAGCGGCCTGGCGGAAAGAGACCTGGGGGTGCTAATCGACAGCTGGCTAAACATGAGCCAGCAGTGTGGCCAGGTGGCCAAGAAGGCCAATGGCATCCTGGCCTCTATTAGGAATAGTGTAGCCAGCCGGTCTAGGGAAGTGATTGTCCCTCTGTACTCGGCACTGGTGAGGCCATACCTTGAGTACTGTGTCCAGTTCTGGGCCCCGCACTTCAAGAAAGATGTTGAGGTGTTGGAGTGAGTCCAGAGGAGGGCGACCAAGCTGGTGAAGGGTCTGGAGGGTCTGACCTACGAGGAACGGCTGAGGGAGCTGGGGTTGTTTAGCTTGGAGAAGAGGAGGCTCAGAGGTGACCTTATTGCAGTCTACAACTACCTGAAGGCAGGTTGTAGTGAAGTGGGAGTTGGCCTCTTCTCCTGGGCAACTAGCGATAGGACAAGAGGACATAGCCTCAAGCTTCACCAGGGGAGGTTCAGGTTGGACATTAGGAAGAATTTCTTTTCAGAAAGGGTTATTAGACATTGGAACGGGCTGCTCAGGGAGGTGGTAGAGTCACCATCTCTGGATGTGTTTAAGAAAAGACTGGACATGGCACTTAGTGCCATGGTCTAGTTGACATGGTGGTGTCAGGGCAACGGTTGGACTCGATGATCCCAGAGGTCTCTTCCAACCTGGTTGATTCTGTGATTCTGTGAAAATGCTGAAGCTTCAACTGTATCTTATTTAACAGCAGGCTGAGATTATAAGGCTTACTCTTTCTAATTCCTCTCAGACAAGGTGCAGCGTAAGTACTGCTTTCTGTGATGTGACAGGGAGTAGCAAAGATTCTGCTGAGGGTGAGCTGTCAAAAGGAAGAAAATAAGGACAGAACTGTCTTTTCTCTGGGGAAAAACAAAGATAAATCTACATTCATACATTGTAAAGGGCTTTACTCTTATACATTTTTAAAATCTTTTAGCACTGACGCTGAAATTGCATTTACCTATTGTTAATTGTTCAGAGAGTAGTTTAGTTCTCACATTAGATTTCCTTTTTTTTGTGATTTTTTTTTTTAAGTTGGGTGTCAGAGTGGGAAATGGTTTTTGTTGCGAGAAGCCTATGCAGCTGTTTGATCTGGCTCTTCAAAAGGGCCCCATCAATTGAATTTAGTTGGCCTAAAAATGTTCAAAAAAAGGATCTTGAATTATTGTGCTCCAGAGACTGCTTAGCCAGATGTGGTTTTACAAATTCATTTTTTAATTTTAACTTTTAAGTATTTTTTCCTTATGGGAGAATTAGGTTGGTTACTTTGTTTTGTTTCTTGAGTTCTAATTCCCTAAACGTTAAATCCAGCTTTGAAAACTGAAAATCTCACTGGCTGTGGAAGAAAAACGTCCAGTGTTGTTAGGTGTTGGGAACATCCGCATCTTGGGAAGGATGCGGGAAATCTTTTCCCAAATGGCACTTGAATTTTGTGCCCTGGAAGCCACTGTGTCAGATAGTAACTGCCATGTTGGAACGTCCTGCTATGTCTGCAATATTGTAAGGGTTGATGGACCTGAAAAATGTACTGTGCTTTCTGTGTTACATTTTGAGTAAGGAGTTTGTATTACCTTTTGATAAGGAGTGTTCTGGTGCGCTATCTAGAATGACTCCATCTCACTCAGCATTATTTTGGATGTCTTAAGGCTTTCTGTGCTTCTACTGAGATTACTTTCATGGTTACATACCAAAGTGTTACAATGGCCTGTTTGCAGACTAATGGGTTTAGAAACTAAAATAATTTATTTTAGTCAAATCTCTGTTTCTGATATATACTATAAAGGCAACTTAAGTAGCCTCTCCTTCCCCTTTTCAAAATTCTTTTTAACTTGGAAAAAACTTGCCACTTTGGCATTTTAAGCTTCTACCCTTTTCCTTTGAGATGTTCTGAAAATCCTGTGTGTGCTCTAAAGCCTTATGGATTTCTCTGGGCGTCTGTCCAGCTCTGAGGGTCTGAATCCAGTGATCGATCGCATTGCTGGTTTACAACATACATAGAAATCACTAGAGGGCAATAGGAAACAAAGGAAAAGTGGTAGGCTTTATTTTATGCTTCCCGTCAATATAGCTGATAGTAGTATTTTTGTCCTCCTTTTCATGCTGTTTTATCCATTTTTTTTAAAACAGAACCTTTTTTGACTGGATAACAGGAAAGAACCGACCTAACTCAGGGAGTCTAATCCAGGTGATAACTACAGGAGGGAAGACTGAACTAGTTGCATCACATCTTTGATGTCAGTCACTTAAGATGGTGGAACTTCAGCAACGGAGAAGCTGCAGAAAATCTGTTTGCCGGTATAATTTGGGTGGTCTTCTGTATCCAGGGATTGTAGTTACATCGTTAGTGGAACCAGATTTAAAGTAATATTTCTGTGCTGTCAGTTGTGAGCTATCAGCATTTGTTTACCAACAAGTATCAAGTATTTGTTTCTCAATGAAAGTTGCAGGCTTTAAAGTCTGTAGCTGTCCTAATTCCGAGCATTATGTGTCAACTTACCTGTTTTCTCTGAAATGGGAATTGTGCTTAATTATGTCATGTAATCACATATATAATGGTTGGATTTTTTTCTCAGTCAGTGTTTCTGGCAACTTATTGTGAATCTTTCAGTAGTCTGTCTGTCTTTTTCTGTCTGAGAATGTAACCCCACCCTGCATATTATGTTGACTGTAATTATAGGAAACGTTACAGTTGTGTATAATGTCCTAGTCTTGTTAACACTTTTCTTGTGAATGTTCCACTTGAGTTAATGGAACTGTATAGAGATTACTTTCTTGAGAAGGAGTTCCTGATTTGCCTTACATTTTATAAGCTGCTATCAGGCCTACGGTTGTAGGACAAAACAGTCGTTCTGCCAAATGATTAGCGTCTTTGTGTTAGTCATGATGGTTCTTTACTTTTTGAAAAAGCAAAGTGCTGTAAAGAAGAACTAGAAAAAGCATACACACACTTCTATTTGAATATGGAACTTTTTGTGCTAAATAAATGTATATTGTTTATGTACTGGGCTGTCTCCATCACTGTAATCCAAATATTTTCATCCAAACACCTTAATCAATGTAACTGAACTGCCAGTTCAGTTATGGCGAAGGACTTAATTTGTCACTTATTTCCTTCTGACCATGCTGTGTAAGATACATTTCTGTGGCAGAGGTACAGAAGAGCTACTAGCTGTGCCTAGAGACAGGCTTTCAGCTGGAGCAAATGTTTTATTTAATCCAGCTATATTATGTGGAAACGCAGTGTGATTGCGGAGTGGAAGTATGGCCTATTCTGAGCATAGGATTACGTGGAACTGGTACTATCACGTTTCTTAGAACATCTTGAAAACAATTGAACATGTAAAGTTGTATGTACATTCTCTCTATGCACTTTTTTTTTTAATGTCAGCGTTGTATGGGGGAAGGATTACTGCCATGAGTCAGGAAACTTTTCCATTCTTCCCGCTAGGAAAAGCTTGCATGTGCCCATGTCACTTCTAACATGGTGAAATGGCTGCATGATTGCCTTTTTTGGTGTGACTGTCCCTGTACTCATTTTGCTCTGCTGGATGCAAAGGTGTAGAGGGGAATTTTATGTCCTGTCAAACCAGTCAAGAACTGTCAATTGATGAAGCTGCTTTTGATGTTAAATGGAAGACTCAGAGCCGTACTGTTTGACCAGCTGTTTCCCCAGGCAGACAAAAACTGCAAGGCACTGATAAGGAGTGAGACACTAACGTGTTCGTCGATTATTCTGGAAAAGGGAAGAGCTATCGTGCTACAAGCTTACTGGATTTGAAGGCTTCCCTTCACCAAGCTAGCTGAATTTCCAAGTTGCTTTCAAGTTGCTGTGTCGTGTCTTTTTGTAAACGTCTATTGAATTGTGCCTCGGAAGCTCCCTGAAGAGCAGATCAAGCTCTTGAATGGCGAGGGGAGCAAAGCTGGGATTCCAGATGTGCATATCTACAGCTGTATTAAGAGCACAGGGTCAAGGACCTAGCAGGCTGTATGGCTCATGGATGTTTTTACAGGACTTGCTGTGGCAGAAGATGATAACACAGCAAATGGGACTAAGACGAGCAGAGAATCTTTTATTTGCCAAGGGCTACAGGGGCTTTTCAGGCATCTTTTCTAGATTATGTGCACATACCTGGACCTTAATGTTATTATTAATAACCTGGTGAAAAAGGCAAATGGCTGGTCATTGATCACATGGAGTTCAGGTGAAGGTTGTGACTGACCCTGAGATTATACAGGAGGAAAGAGGGAAACCAGGTTTAAATTTTGATAGAGAACAGAAGGTCAAAACAAAGACAATGAGGTGTGATCCATGAATTTTGGAAGCTAGAAAGACCTGATGGTCCTGGTAGGAAAACCTGAGGCAAATCTGTGTTTCTGACCTAGATGCTTCAGGTATGCTCTGCCAATGTCAGCTAGAGATAGGGCCTTGAAAACAGGGGAGGTGTCTACACGATGCCAAAGAGAGGGTCGCTAAGCTTGTGGAGACCTAACCTGGGTAGTTCTGTCCCTGCATGTCATACTGCAGGAACGCACCAGCGCAAGTCTGGAAGCAGAACAGCTGTGTTAGGGCAGTGTAGAACATGAAGCAGTGGCACCAGTCACTGTTGCTGTACGTGTGCAGCTCTAGCTCATGTTCAATGCCTCACAGGGGTCTGCTGTGCATCTCCTGACTGCTGCTCCTGACCCAGCTAATTAAATGAAAGGCTATGGTTATTACAAGACAAGAATAACTATAAATGCATGAGACTGAAGAAATTCACATTGAATGGAGTGCAAACATAGTAACAGGAACATTGTCTTCAACTGAACGTTCCTTCTTCCACTCTTGTTTGAAGGGGGAAGAATGGTAGAAAACATGAGCAATTTCTCGTTCCGTAAAAGGTGTGTACCCCAGCATCCTCATTCAGCTTGTACTGGTGTCTACTGGGTAAGAAGTGGAAATATAGCTACTGGAAGAAATAGTATGTTGACTGTAGCAATGTAGGAGTGGTGAAGTATGCGGACTGTGAAACAGTGAATACTGTTAAAACATTATTGTGAATGGAGGACTGTTGACTGGATTATTAAATTTTATCAGTTCCACTCATACCAGGTATGAGTGGAAAGATATAAAAATGGCATTATTGAAGCTGGAGCGTGAGAATGAAGGTGTATGTCAAGCTTGCTGCTAGAGGTGAGAGAGTTAACCTGGGGAGTTTCATGGAAAAGAAGCTTTATGTGACCAGCTTCATCCTGTGTCTCTACAAACTTTATTCCAGTGAAGTAATGATCTAGGGGAAAAAAGCCACCCTGACACTGCAAACATCGGGGTTGCCTGGCTCCTTCAGCAGGCTGAGAGATCTGTTGGTGCTGCAGTGCAAAGGAGAGATGTCTGTGAGAACTGCAGGCAGTTAATCCATACTGAACACACGTGCGCACACACCTGGAGACTGGAGGTCTGTTGTGAAGACTTTCACAGAATCACAGAATGGTTTGAGTTGGAAGGGACCTTTGAAGATCATCCAGTCCAGCCCCCCTGCCATGGGCAGGGACAACTTAGTGCTTCTTACAGAAATGCAATAGCTGATGAATTTCCACTCCAGTATTGTTGAGAACCCCTAAACTGTTCAGCATATTTTACTATTTATATGGCACCATCAACAACAAAGTAATACTGCAGAAGCAAGAAGTTTATCCTCCTTTAATTTAAGGAATGCAATATTTATTAATTTCTTATATATATTAAGCAGCTGAATTTACTATTTTTTTATTTAGGATGGTACAACTGGTGTCATGTTAAAAAATTCACATGCATAGATCCAATTTAGTAAGGTACTTTTCTATACAACCTTCTTTTGAAGATGCATGCTACTGTGTACTAAAGAAAGAGCTTGGTGAGGTCTGGGGAGAAATAAAACACAAGTTGTGCCACGCAGATAGTCCTGACCCAGACTGCTAACTCCTGTAGAAACCAGAATGCAGGAGTAGCAGTCTGCCCCTTGTTCTTAGAAAAGGGATGTTTCCAGACCTGAGCCAATGCGTCTTTGAAAAGACGATGCAATTACATGGTACAACCACACACACGTAGGTGCAGTTACCCCAGACTGGGGCGGCCGTTACACATAGTGTCAGATACAAAGGCGTGGAGACAAAATACATCTTTACCAGAATGCCACGGCAGTCCAGACAAGTCCGTTTCGTATGATATTTTTTTCTCTTACAGATGTAGAAAAAGTAGATTTTAATAAAGCACAAGTAGGTACAAAAGAGGCTTGTACATAAGAATATCAGTAGTGTCATTACAAATCCAAAGACCTCCGAATACTGGGCAAGAAGCTGTTATCGACATTTCAGGCTGTGGTGGGTTGATCCTGGCTGAATGCCCACCAAAGCCGCTCCTGTCACTCCCCTCCTCAGCTGAACAGGGGAGAGAAAATACAGCAAAAGTCTCGTGTGTCAAGATAAGGACAGGGACAGATCATTCACCAGCTACCGTCATGGGCAAAACAGACTCTACTTGGGAAAATTATCAATCTATTACAAATCAAATTAGAGTAGGGTCATGAGAAATAAAACCAAATCTTAAAACACCTTCTTCCCACCCCTCACTTCTTCCCGGGCTCAACTTCACTCACGAATTCTCTACCTCCTCCCCTCCAGCGGCACAGGGGGACAGGGAATGGGGGGATGTGGCCAGGTCATCACACGTTGTCTCTGTCTCTCCTTCCTCCCCAGGAGGAGGACCCCTCACCCTCTTCTCCTGCTCCAGCGTGGGAGTCCCTCCCACAGGAGACAGTCCTCCATGAACTTCTCCAACGTGAGTCCTTCCCACGGGCTTGCAGTTCTTCACGAACTGCTCCAGCTTTGGTCCCTTCCATGGGGTGCAGTCCTTCAGGAACAGACTGCTCCAGCATTGGTCCCCCATGGGGTCACAAGTCCTGCCAGCAAACCTGCTCCAGCATGGGCTCCTCTCTCCACGGGGCCACAGGTCCTGCCAGGAGCCTGCTCCAGTGTGAGCTTCCCACGGGGTCACAGCCTTCATTGGGCATCTACCTGCTCTGGCGTGGGGTCCTCCATGGGCTGCAGGTGGATATCTGCTTCACCATTAACCTCCATGGGCTGCAGGGGAATTTCTGCTCTGGTGCCTGGAGGACCTCCTCCCCATCCTTCTTCACTGACCTTGGTGTCTGCAGAGTTGTTTCTCTCACATATTCTCACTCCTCTCTCCAGCTGCAGTTGAACAGTTTTTTGTTTGGGTTTCCCCCCCCCGACACTTCTTAGATATGCTATCCCAGAGGCGCTACCACCATTGCTGATGGGCTTGCCCTTGACCAGTGGCAGGTCCATCTTGGAGCCAGTTGGCCTTGGCTCTATTGGACATGGGGAAGCTTCTAGCAGCTTCTCACAGAAGCCACCCTTGTAGCCCCTCCACTACCAAAACCTTGCCATGCAAACCCACATAAGTGGGTGAGAACCTGAGCTGCTGTTCAGGCTGAGGCCACCATCCTGCGAAGCCTGAGCCGTGCACAGTCCTGTTGCTTTGCAGAACCTTTGGTTCTTTGCATGACTGAGTCTGAAATGTTTTCAGATTTCACTCTGAAGTTAAATTCACGTATTTTACCAATAGGTTTAATTAGTTTTTCAAAGTTATATTCTTATGGGAAAATTAGTATTCTATCAGTTAGTTAATAATAATTGCCACAAAACGAAGGTTTAAAATGATGCTCAGCACCCAAGGAAAGCCGGTGCACTGTAAATACAGTGCAATGGTTTCCAAGTACGATGGTAGCTGAGTCATTCAACAGTTGCAGTTCTACATCAACCCAAAATTGCACTTTGAAACCTTTTGTTGAAATAGTTCATTATGCTAAACAAGTATGTTTTTTTTTTTTAATAGTGGAATGAAAACCACCACTACAACAAAAAGTAACATTTATTATCTTGTTTCTTCTTCTTTGTATTGGCTCACTGGAAGAAAACAGATGGGGACTGTAATAGCACGCGGGAACGCTTCAGACTAGCACTGAACTACCCTTGTAGTGTTGAACAAGGTGAGAAGCAGCAGACATCTGAAAAGCATCTCAGGAGTCAATAACAAATGTCACTTGAGATTTAGATTCCTGTCAGACACTGTCACCCTTGCACTTCCTGAAACACCATGTTCTAAAAGGTTTGCTTTATAAATACAGCCAGTCTCAACACTGTCTGCGGGGACTCTTCAGGGGTACGATCATAGACTGCTGCAGCCGAGCTGAGGCCGATCTTCAGGAACGCCAGAAGAGGGCAGAGACTTCCAACACATCGGGGAGAGATTACCACTGGGAATATGTAACCATCTTCTTTTCGGCAGCGAGGATTTTAATCGTGCCACAGCCTCTACTGAGAGGCTCATTCTCCTTTCTTGCTTTATTGCCCACAAATCAAGCTTTCTGGCCTTTCCTACCCCAAGCACATGCAGCCTATTACATATGTCACTTCCAGAAACCATTCTGTTTCAAACAAAGCAAAACAAAAAACAAGAAACAGCACCACCACCAAAAGAAGCCAAGGCTGTGAAGGGAGTCCCACAGCAGGGTGTAGCATTACTATTAACATGTTATCAGCAAGCGGATTGTTAATCAATATTCTGTAACACAGCTTCAAGGGCTTGGACACAATAGAAAGGGAACCGGATTATTTAGCTTCTGTACTGCACATAAGGATTATAAGAATTTCCTAACCCAATGAACATAACCAGCATCTATTCAAACCAGACTAGTATTAACAAAGAGCTGGAATTTGGAGACATAAAAATTAATTACTATGAGGTTTTGAATGTGAATGTTTTAACTCCTTTGCCTGTGAAATGAAGGAATAGATAATATTTTAAAAAGTGTTATTTAGGAGGGAACAAGAAGTAGCAAGCCACATGACTATCATTTCTATAGTTTAATATTCATTATCCAGTGCCTCCTGTAGATATGAACTACACCACTAATCACAGTATTTTCCTTGTATGAACTTCCTCTTAAATACTGTTATTAAGTACGTATTAGGGCATTCTTACAAATGAAAAGTATACAAAAACCTTAAGATTGGAGCCCCTGTTTTCTGTTCCTGCTTTGGCTACTGGTATGCTGAAAGACTTTCAATACATCTCTGCATCCAGGCCTCATATCCCAAATATATATGAGACCATTTTAAAGTGCTTTGAGATCTAGTGATGAAAATCAGAAGATATGAATGAAATACAATTATCTTTCTGTGAGTGCAATAATAGAAGCTCAAAATACCTCTTTTGTCATCGATCTCATTGAAATTAATGTAAAATTGTGACCACAAGCCAAAGTCATATCACTTTGCTACCAGTCATATTCAGTGATTTGCAAAAGAAGTACTATGCCAAAGATTACCTCAGCCAGGTAATTTGGATGTCACTTACCTGTGTATCTTGTAGTAGGTAGCAGTAGTTTGTATCCAGCACAACAGGCATTAACTTTTCATGACTATCACGGCTGGAATTTAAAAATACAATGTTGTTTTTAATTTTGAACAAACCAATTACTCTTTCTACCAATGTATCCTTACACCTTAGTGAGACAGGGCTGAGGAAATAATACAAATAGGCCCCGTATGTGGATTCTGGATCCACACAGGTTAGCGTGACAGTTTGCTTTTTTATTTAAGCCCATACACAAACATCACCTGGAAGAAAAGGGTCTCTTTGACCCCCAAGAAGGTATTTTTTCCAAATTATTGAGATCCTTCTCATACGCTCAGACTCCCAGATTTTTCTCCATCCTCCATGTGAAGAATGACCAGACTCTTCAAATGTCAGCTCCTAGTTATAAAGATCTCAGACAGCAGGGCATAGCTATGTATGTCTAAAATAAGTGCCTTCTGCATACAGTATTGCACTAATCAAACGAAACAGTACATAATCCAGCAGGGGTTAATGACCTACTTTATCCACATTACCTGATAAATAGCTTTAACTCGACTAATTTTAGTGAATAACACATTTTCTTTCTCCATACAATGCCCCCCCCCCAAACTTCCTGTTTGCGAATTTAGGCCTATCTTCAACCGAAGTGTTACCCTGCAAACCCTTATACCATCTGTATAGCTAGCATGTAGGGAAACCACGCTATTAGCAATATGAGGCTACACAGATGCGTAAAAACCTGTATCCTCGCCCCTCCCCAGTCTCATCTTCCCTTATTTTCCCTGTGGATTACAGCCTCTCAGCCCAAATTCCCTCAGAGAGGTGTCAGGCAGTGTGGGAGGCTGAGGTGCTCTGTGCCTAATGGTTTTCTGCTCCACCTTGCCTACTGGTTTTCCTGTTGTGCTGTTCCTCGGTGCTGCTGCCTGGTGTGGGACATCCCTGAGGGGCTGTGGCTGCTGCGTGGGGTGTCCACGGTCCCCTCAGGGGTGCCCCTGCGGCCGCAGCCCCTCAGGGGTGTCCCACAGGCAGCAGCCCCCTCCATAAATGCACGTGCCCCTTTTTGGCATGCCACAGACTGCCCCAAGGGTGTCCCCAGGCTGCTACCAGCATCTCCCTCAAATGAGCTTCAGCCAGGGCACCCCGCCTTGCCGTGTTTTGGCGCACCAGGGGTTCGGCCCCGCAGGTGTCTGAGCTGGGCGGAACCGGTTCTGACCGGCGCAGGGCAGTTCCCGGCCTCCTCCCTCACAGGGCGCAGAGCAGCCCCTGCGACTCACGGCTCCCTGTCACCCCTTGTGAGGGTGAGCAGGGAAAAATGTTGTGGGCAAGGGTCAGAAAAGAACCAGCTTGAGAGGAAAAGGGAATGAAAAAGGGAAGTTTGTGTTGAGCTTTTGCCACCATGCCATGGGGTGGGTTGAAAGACCCGCCTGATGTGACTGCAGGTACGCACCACGTTCCTGCTGTGGAGGGGCTTTGTCTGCGTTGTGCTGGTAGAGAAAAAGAGCGTAAGTCATGCTTAGCATACAAATATCTTGAATGCTGCAGAAAAAAGCATGAAGATCATGTGGAAGATATATGGGGGAGGCGGGGGAAGGACGTGTTATTAATGATGTAAGAACTGTTTAGCTGGCATGCAGTCATGTATTCACCTAAAATGTTTTTTCCTTTGTGTTTATTAGGAAGGGCAAAGCAGTGTTTGCCCTTATAGTCATCAGGTGGTATGAAATGCTGTTTGAAGGGATGGGGACAGCTTATGGGCTCTGCCTGTGGGCTGCAGGTGGGCGCAGGGTACAGCTGGCACAGGGCTGCCCACGTACGTGGCGTCTGTAGCAGCTGGTCACCAGGGTTATATAAATGTGTAAATTGAAAGCCACAGAGGTGGATAAAAGTATCATTAAGAGAGCAAGAGTTGAATTTTCAGACAAGGTAGTAGTTAATTCTTTCATGAGGGTCTGATACCTTTTGAAATACTGTTTAAAATTGGAACAAAACAGGAATTGTCACTCTTGAAGTGCCTACTATTCATTTCCATTGGGGGCTGAATTTTCAAGTTAACATCTTCTCCTTAACCCTTGCACTTTTAGTTAGTAACTTGCCAAAACATTGGACTTAAGGTAAAGGGATACACCTCCTGTTTTTCTAACTTCTGGTTTCACAGTTGTTAAGTGGTTTAAGGCAATACTTTCTATTCAGAAAGAGATACTAGGTGCATCTGCTGCTAGGTACATCTGCTACAACAAAATTACTTGGGTAAGCACCTTCAGGATTAAGGCTTTCTAAAAGCTGTAGCAAATTTGAGTTACATTCCATCATTTAATGCGTTAATTTCACCTGAACTATAGTCAACAGGGAACAGACGAAAACAGAGCAATTGCTTTGTGCACGGCTGCATTCTGTGGATTTCATGCAGAGACTCTGAATGCAGCTAAACATGTCACGATTAGGAAAATTCTTAATGTTTAGGGGTTTTTTTTCTTATAATGATTTTTCACTGAGGGTGGCATTTACAGGGTAATTTTGAATTTCAGCATGAAAAAAAGAGGGATTGATCTTAAATAGTTTTGTTCCACTTACTCATTGTTAAACTTACTATTCTTTGTCCTATTAATTTTTTTTGAGATCTCAATCAAAACCACTTTATGTGAGGTATGATTCCAGGCACTGTGATTATAGGTTGCTTTGGATTGCTGAGCAAAGTGGAACTGTTAACTGTTAACAAAAGAGGGTCTCTGGTGTGGGTGAGCTCATGCTAGAGCTTTAGAGCACGTTTATTCTAATGGAGAACAAGTGAGAGCAGTACTGGAGGATGATGGTGATACTGAAGACTGGGATAAAATGAATGAGTGAAATAAGAAGAGCAAACATGGACATGAGGAAGAGGGGGGTTACTTTTCAAATTGAAGGTAAAAATATGAGCCCAGAACATCAGTATATGGCAAGAAGCAGAGCTGTGCAACACCCCTGTTTTCTTGTTGAGTAACAGAGAAAACCGAGGGTTGTACGAGCACTAACTGGCAGGGTTTGGTGTGAGGGTACCAACATCATACAGAAAGATCAATGTTCTAGGTAAAGATGCAAGTTGTGGATTTATGACCAAGAGGGGGAAAAAAGCTTGAGAGGTGAATTTCAAGTTAAGAATTAGCCAAAGCAGGTATAGAATCATAGCATCATAGAATGGTTTGGGTTGGAAGGGACCTTAGAGATCATCTAGTTCCAACCCCCCTGCCACAGGCAGGGACACCTTTCCACTAGACCAGGTTGCTCAAAGCCTCATCCAACCTGGCCTTAAACACTGCCAGGGAGGGGGCAGCCACAGCTTTTCTGGGCAACCTGTTCCGGTGTCTCACTACCCTCACAGTATGAATATTAACAAGGTATTTTCCTTTCTTGCTTGATTCTTTCTGAGTTAAGGGAACCAAGACTCCACACGCTCTTTATGCAGTCATGAAAAAAATCAACTAACTGGGTCAATCTCCAATACAGTGGAAATTATCAGCCAGGTAATAGAATCGATGTGCCTAAGTTGCTTTTTCGATTAAAACACATAATGTTGTCAAAACAAATGGGTTTGAATTCTACATCCTGCTCGTACCAGGAAGTAGAACACCTGTAACATCACTGCAGAAATTATAGCGGTTCTTTTCACTGTCAGCATCTTCTGTTACCGCAAGCAGTTACAATTTCTGTGGGGAAACTAGGGGTATAAGGAGGACTTAGTGGGAGGAGTGAGTGAGAAAGAGAAGATAATGACCAAGATTGGGACACTGTGACCTATAAAGTTAATTGGCTAGTGGGGAGAGATGTGGAAAAAAAGTCTAGGATCATTCTGTAGCTCTACACTTTTCCACCACAGCCTTCTACCAACCTCTATGTTCTCAGTTACATCCAGGCTTATTTTAATAATAGCAGCCTCCCCATTATGTCTCTTACTGTTGCCCAGTTACCTCTGCTTCTTTGCATCCCTCTTTTATTTTAAGGAGTGTAAGAGATTAAGTTTAGCCTCCCTTCAGTTCTTCCCACTTTTCAGGAGACACTCAGGTAACTTGTCATAACCAGTATGAAATATTACGTGGGGAAAGACTCTGAATGTAGCTATTGATGCTTCAGTGCTTGCATTGGTGATGAAACTGGCATTTTGCATTGTTAGTGCCCTGAGAAGAAAGTTCTTCACTGCTACTAGCTTAATAACCTGAAGTTGTGAAGTGTTTCATGGCGAGTGCAGTGAAAATGAAACTACAAAATGTCCAATTTGTTGCTACTCACCACAATCTATCTTATAATATTAAGAGCCCTGTCTGTGTAGCTGTTTGGAATCGTTATGTGAAAGCCAAGTTGTCTTCCGTTCATTGAAAAATTAGTGTTGGAAAGCTAAACATTTAACTTGTAAATTTTTGGCTAATCATTGTTTCTTGTCAAATGAACTAGTGTAAGATAGAGAAAGTTGATCTTACAAGTTCCAAAACAGATTCCAGCACTGTGTCACGTCTGTGGTTCTTTTTAGCCAGTGGCACTAACTTTAGGTGTGTCAAGCTGAAACATCTTAAAAAAGGTGTACTTCTACCTATACAAAGTCCCAAAGTCACTATAGGTCCTAACCCTGAATATGGTTTAGTGACCTCCACTGTCATCCAATCTAGCCAGGTATTCCAGACTGGAATACAGACTAGTTTTAAATTAACCCATATATGGCGAGAGTACAGGCATCATAGGTCAAGGTTCAGCCTGAGATATTTAATCTACTTAGAAACAGTTAAAAAAATTAATGATAATGCATGTGTAATCTTCTTCCCTAAAATGTCTCTCAGAGGCTTAGGCTGGTCAGAAAGGAATAGGACAAAAGAAAATATGCTGATTCAATTAATTTTCATTTCAGTTACATTTGGCAATGAGAGTTTCAAGTTAGTGTGCCTGTTTCTGTCACAGTTAGTATAGCTCTTCCTTGCTCTTCTAGTACTTGGTTCTCAAATTCTTTCCCAACATGTCCTATACTGCACACTGTTGGAAACAGGATGCCAAGACAGATGGACTTTGGTTTTGGTGTAATATGCTAGTTCTTATGTTTTTTGCATTTTTACATCTTGCTACTAAACTGACATAGGTTCAACCTAGAAATTAGAATAGGGGTCTGGTTGTTAGATCTACGAGCTTTTGGAACAGCCTTCTCAGTAGGATAAGAGAAAAGCAAAAGACTGTCCTATCTTCAAGATGGAGCTCATTAAATTTGTAAGTATTGCATGATGTGACCATGAGTGATATGACGGGCAAGGCTTGCTAATCCTAGGAGCTTTCTTCATTCCAGTGTTTCTTATGCAAAAAACCTACAATGGTCTGCTCTTCAGGAGTCTCTTTTGCACCTCTGGAAACAAGGAATAAGGCTGTTTAAAGATGATGAGATGAGTGCTGGCAGTGGAGATAGCGACAATCTGCCTTTCTCTTGAGGATAAAACAAGAAGATATATTAATTTGATGGCAGATGTCAAGAGTCATGGAAATTACAGATTAAAAATCATTTATGTGGGAAACAGATTTTACATCTCTCAACTTCTATTTTGAAAGATTGTCACATTAATGCACCATCATCTAAATGCATCATGGGAGCAAAGGATATGAGAAAGGCTGTGCACTAACAGTGACCTACATCCCGGGGCATACCAAAGCCACAGCAACGTCAGACAGGATCTTCAGATTGGCCATTTAACTGTCAGCCACATGATTTGTAGCTGGCTGGAGTAAGGACTAAAAAGCCAGTGTTTCCATTAATATGTAGTACGTTAGACACACATATACAGGGGAAAAAAAGCAAAATAAATTGGCAGCACTGACGTTTTTATTCAGGTTATAACTTGAAAATGGGGAATTCCCACTCCACCACCCATTTTTCTAATTGTGAACTGTTTGTTAGGAATGGCTCTCTTTTTCCCCTCTTCCTCTGGAGGTAAAAAAAAGTGCAGATATGGAACATGGGTTCAAAATACATGTGACATAAAGGGGAGCACAATATCTGCATTGCCTGTAGACTGTCAGGTCAAACAGGCAGAGACTGACTCTGAGCTAAGGCATGAGTTATGGCCTATGAACCAGCCCTGGCCCTTGAAAGACAGGATTTTTTTTTTAATCTGAGTCTTTTCAGTCTTTGAACTATTTGAGGTGCTTCTTGCTGACTCTCCTCGAGCACACCAGCATGAACCTTATGAATAGTGGCTTTCAGGTGTGCCTCTTCAATGCTGTCCCCTTCAATTGCTTCCTTCTCATGGTTCTGTTCACACTTCATGGCGTGCCAGGCAGAGCTGCTCAGGGAGGGGAACTCAGCAGCATGGAAATGTGTTTCTGGCTTTGTCTGCTGAGGAGAGGGAAACTGAAATGCTGATGTGATGTAACACATCACATCTGATGTGAAATCAGTACTGTGCTTCTCTTTTCTCTTTTTCTCTTTTCAAAGAAAACCTGCTCTATGTCCAAGAATGGTGGGGAGTAGCCTTATGTCATTGGTGTGTGGGCAGACACTTAGAAGCTGGGAGCACAGACAGCTATTGTATTGAAGATCTCCGGTGGGAGAACTTGTAGACTGTTGAGACTTGTAGCCTAATCAGTCAAACAGATCAGTTTGACTGAGTGAGATATTTCTATGTTATTTCTGTTGCTGCAGTATGTTATTGCTGGGTCATGCAGTACCTCATTGTAGCAGCATGTCTGCTCTGTGTGCCCATGGAGTAAGCAGCTGTATTGTATTTGGGTAGGATGCCTTGTCCTCTGTATTACAGGTTGAACTGGATGGTTTTCTGCAGGCAGGGGATGGGATTCAGAAAAAAAAGAAGAAAACTGTAGTAGTTAGTAAATTCATTATTTAGCATATCATCTTGCATTTCTCCATGAAATAGAACTACTGTTGCTGGTGTTACAGATGACAGCTTACAGTCATGAGGAGAACCATTTCACTTCAGGTGATTAGCTCACAGGTGAAGTGTTTATAAGTTCTCTGCATCTAGTCCATAAGGCTGGGAGCTGCTCTGTTACTTCGTTAGTAATTCTTTAACCATCACTCCTATTGTCAATAGCCTGAGAGACAGTCAGCAACATTTCCTTGCCCCTGTCATACACAGCCTTGTCAGACACAGATAAATGTAAATTATAGCCTGTTCTACAAGGCTAAAATCGCCCTCTAGCACAGCCCTCTAAGCCTTTATTCCCCCTCAAACTGAGATCCCTAAAGCATATGAATGGAAATAAAATTGCTGAAGTGACAAAACCACAGTTCCAAACGGCCCTTATATTTACTTATCGATCTGAGAATCTTGCTCATCGTCTCTGCAGGTGAATAGAACGAGTGCTAGTGTGAAGACAGGATGAGTGAGTCTGAGGATGTAATGAATTAGAGGAGTGCAGGAGGCACCACCAATAGCTCTTCAGTTTAATGATCAACTAGCCCTGATTTCTTTTCATAGTGTACAACAGTAACTCCCTGCCTTGTTCCAGACTAATCTTTTCTAAAACTGCTTGGTGGGAAAGGATGGGACTGGTGATGATAGATTTTCATCTTGGACTTTGTTTCTTAAGAGACCTACAAGGCTTCACTATTCCATCCACCATGTATTTTTTCTTCTAGATGTACTTTGTAATTTTTGCATGGATATACAGTTTTGATTCTAGACTGTCTTGAAATGATTCAGAGAAGTTAAATCCTACTTGGATACTACCACATTGTGGGAAACTCAGATTTTGCATTGCCTTGTTACTTGTTCAATTACTGATCACTCAAATGAGCTTTCATTCTGTGTGTGTTCTAGTCTGCTACCATGCAGCATAAGGAAACTACAGATCTAATCTGCTAATGATCAGATCCACCTAAATGTCATCCTCTAGGCAAGTATTTATCAGTTAAAAATCCCCAAGACATTAATTTATATATCATGTGGTAGTAAAAGTATGTGGAAAGGCAAACAAAGCAGGATCAGAGATGCTGAGTTAAGTGGGAACTTAATTTAAATAACCTGGGAGGAATATACTGTGTTTCAAAGCAATAATTCATGACTGAAGGTTCACTGATTATCTAGAAGTTAGACAGAACTAAAGCAAGAAGCTTTCTTCAAAGTTGTCTTAGAAGTCCAAGCCTGAGATAGAAGTCTTTGACAAGGACTTTATCGGATCCTTTAGCCCGGGTGGTTCTGTTATCGTTACAAAAATAAAATAACCAATATTCATATAAACAGCCATTCTCTAAATAGTTTAAACATAATGGCAGAGTGCCAGGAGTACTGAAAGATTTCAAAAGGGAGATGAATGTGCACGTAAATTGACACAAGAAGTTTCAAGTTTTCTTTTGGAGATTTGACTGTTTATCTCAAATGCATGACGGAGCAGCAGTGGGTGTTCTGGTTTGGACATCTCCTTTATTCAACTATGTTCAGTAGCTGACCTACCTTGACCTACCAAAACAAATTGTCTTTTTGGAGGAAATACAACACTGCCTATTTTAAGAAAGAAAGGAAGAAAAGCCATGAGTAGAATGAGATGGTTTTTAAAAGGCCATTTTAAAAAAAAAAGGTAACTTGATACTTTGCAATGTCTGAAAGGCTTGATATAAGGCAAAATTACTATCCAGTCTAGATTATTTCTGCACTAATGTAATGAAATCTCCATTTTTTTCCTTACAGCTCAGTCTGTAATGAGAAGATTCAAGCAAACTTAAAGAAGTAAATAGCGTAGAAGGGCATTTTGTGAAATTAGAGAAAATAGAAATTATTTATATATATATATGACATTAAACTGTATCAAACAGCTTTCAAAATGTGTTCTTTCAGATAGGGAAAAACCTTTCCTCTTCTTTTACTTCTACCTAATCCTTTTGGTGTGTAAGTGTATATAAAAAAAAAGAAAAAAAAAAAGAAAGTAAGTCTGAGGAAAGTTGCTGCATGCCTTTTTCTTCCTATTTTTTAAAAAAAGAGGAAATAGGGAAAATGCAGTAAAAACCTCAAACAGTTAATGAGGAATTTGTGACTAAAATGAATTTGTTTTTCTATAAGAAACATAGACGGAAAAATTCCCATCTACTTTGCCAAGTGTTGAAACTTGTCTTTTGAGCTAATTACTGGTTCTGAAATAGTTCAGAAATAAAAATATGAAATGCTTTGCTTCTTTATTTCAAAAGATTAATCATCTTTCGGGTGCAGTTTCCCCCCTTCATGGCATAGGAGGAAGACAGTGATATTGATTAATATATTGACATAGGATCCAAATGCTTTTCCAGTCTACATTTTTTTTTAAAAATTACACTTTATCTGAATGTTGACAATCCAAAGATCACATGAAATGTTAAGACAATGTGCATTTACAATCTGCTAAGTATAAAACACAAAACCAAAAGTACTGAATAAACATTTTTGTTTGCATAATAAAAATGTCATGACAAATTACAGACAACTTAAGTAAGTCATTTAGTCACAGTAGATAAAAATATTAGTTTTCTTATATTCACCCAGCAGCAAAATGCTATATAATCTCTGTCTCTGTCTTGGAGATCTATCGTCTTGTGTTCCAACTCTATGCATTCCTTTTTATTACTTTATACTCCTGACAGTGTTTATATGAACCTTTTCCACTCTTACCAACGTTAACTGACGTTGTTCAAGTGGTAGCATGATCGTTAAGGTTACTAGTGGGTTCCTTATATTCACTGAATTTATGTGCTTCTCTTTGCTGTTCAGTGTTGTTAGCCATAATCTGGCAAAGGTTACAGATCATTGCTGTAGAGCTTCATGAGATAGGGCTTTTATTTCACTGATTCCAAAATCGCTTGTCTTGTCATTGACTTGTGTTTTCTTTTTGACTATGCAAAGAGTTAGGACTAAGGAAGTCTGTGAAAGGAGAAGGGAGGAAATAACGTGTAAGAGTGGATATTGGGGGGTTGCTTTTTCTAGTAAGAGGGATTAATGGAGTAAAACTTTTGTAGAATCTCCCCAGACAAAAAGGATTTATCCACATTACGCCACAAGAATTTTTTCCCCCTAGGCTTATGAATGTTCCTTCAATTTGCTTGAGAAAGGAATGTTTTTTGCCTTTCTTGTGGTAGATACATGGAAGCTTGTGTACAGACAGCATTGTTTTATACTAAATTTCAAAAAACATCAGAATAGGAAGGCAGGGATTTTAGCCAGGCTTAATAGGCACCATTAAGCCAACAACAGAAGGAGGCTGTTCAGAAGCTGAACAAGGCTGTGCCTGTCTATCACTCGGTCACAGAATAAGTGAGGGGCACCAGGGGGTCCTGCTTCTTCACCTAGTCATGATTCTTCATTACTTTTCATTTAGACGTGAACAGTATTTCTGTACTTACAGAGCAAGAGGTGTAAGTTGCTAAGGACTGTGTGGAGACACTGTATTTTGTGGGATCAGAAAGCAGGAGTTTTAACTGGCTTTGCTGGTAGGCTGGACATACACAACCCGAAATAATCTTGTCCCCTAAAAACTTAATTTAAAGAGTCTTCCATGTATGATAAGGAGACAATAATTTCCTGAAAATATTTAATCAGGATAATGTATTTTAATAAAAGTAAAAATATTTATGATATTTTCTTATTTATCACAACCTGAGGGCATTGTGCAAGTAATACACAACCGGATATTTAATTGCTAGCATATCAGAAAACACTGAGGCCATAGAGCTTAACAGTGAATGCGCTATAAAAGTTAATTTAATTGATGCTGGAGAAAGGATTTTTTTAAACTGTTTATTAGGGTAGATTGGAGTTTAATAGAGAGACTATGCTATTGTGACTCCCTCTTCCTTGTTATTAAATGGTGTCATCCCTTTTCCTTCCCAGTAGGTTCTTGGATCATAATTTGAGATTTACCATATTTGGATATTTAGGTGTGTTGGTCGTACTAGCTCCTCTGAGAATTTAAAATAATAATAATAATAAATTAAAATAGAGTAGGGAATACCAAAGCTGGTTTGCTCTATTGTTTCTCAGGTTCTTCATTTGTTTGTTGTCTGTTTGATTCTTTTTCTTCCTCCTGGAAAAAGGAAAAAAATGTCTCTGTAAAAGTATATATTTGTTCTTGCATAGTACAAACTGTAGGTAAAGGGAGGAGAAAAATGAGTGCAGTACTCCTGTCATGGAGTCAAAGACAGAAAGTCTTTGATGCTGCGATTCTCTTTTTCAGAGCTTTCCCTAAAAAATATAAAAAAGTATGCTGTAGATATGTATATTTCTCAAGGAACTATTACACATTTCTTTTCTGTAGCTAGGCTGCTGTGTAGGCAATGCAGATGCTAATTTTAGGTGAAGACCATCCTGAATGCAAAGTTTTGCTTGCTCTTTATTTATTCAAAGTCCCAATTTGTGTCAAATTTCTTAAATCAGAGATATCCAGTACTTGAAATGGGAACTTGTGAAGGACTTCATGACCGTGTCCTTGCTATAGACTCTTTTGTAACTGGCACAAATAATCCTTTGTCCCTTTAAGTGGAGTTACCCAAAGTCATCCAGAAAGGTTTGAGCAGCAGAACAATTAGACCCTTAATACATACAGACCAAAGCTCTTTGCGTAGGTGTAGCTATCCTGGCAAAAAAACTCTGCATGTTTTATTCCACCAAAGCCAGGAAGGAGTAACAGTGCCTGTGCTGCAGTACTTGGGCTGGCTAGGCAGTAGGTTGTAAGAGGCATTGCTTTCAGACTGCTTTGTCTCCGGTACAAGCTGTTCGGACAGTGTATACCTAGCACATGCTGTGCCTCCTGGCCATCTTACTCAGGGGACAGCTTGGGATCAGGCTGCAGGAGGGATGGATTGACCTGGAGATGGCATCAGCAATATCCCCCTGCTTGGCAGCTGTCTTTATGATTCCCTCAAGTGTCTTTTCTTTCACCTCTGCTTCAGGACTCTAGATTTGCTGAACGAATGTGTGATTTATGTCTGTTCCGTCCCTTAAAAAAGCAAAAAGCCTGCTTTAAAGGGCTAGTACATTTACCATGTACATACTTTGTTAACTTCCTGGAAAGCAAAAGGAAACAGTTGACTCCTGAGCAGGATGAGTAGATACATGAGATCTGGAACCTGAAGTTCAAGAACCATGGAGAATACAGATTCTGAAAGATTCTGGACACAGTTCTCTGTGATTCCCAAGGTCTGATTTGTGCATTCTCCATACCGCCCCCCCCACCAGTATATGTTGTTCTATGTCACACTGTAGAAATTATGAAAACACCTGATACTAAAACTACTCTTTTTTTCCTTCAGCTTGATTATGAGGCCAAATAACAATAAAATCCTGTGCAATGAGCAGTATGCAAACCTGTTAACATCAATTCAAGGAGACTATATACCTGAAATTTATAGGAGCAAAAAATTATTTTTAGACATTCATCTTTTCACTCCAAAAATGACACATTTTACTTGTTAATATACAATATCTGGTAGGTGTAGCTATAGAAGTGTTACAATTCTCAATACTCTTTCTGACTTTGAAATGTCATTAAATGATACAGTACTATATTAATAATTAGATAACCAAAATAAAGTAAAAGCATGCCAACATGCACAAAAATCTGACAAATAACGGATCGTCATAGGTATTAAGTTAATTTGATAGAACATCTTTCCAGACTTTTATTTGCGTTTGTAATCTGTTTATACCAGGGTTATAATGTTTTACTCAAGTGACTAAGACTGCCAGGCACCTCTAAGCAATAAATGACAGCAGAATAGCAATGCTGATTTAATAAACACGGGAAGTTTTAAACTTGTTTTTTCCTTTGCCTGCCACTTGGGCTAGTCTGCTCCTCACCTCAGTCTGGGGACCCAACACCAAATGCTACAATAAGTCTCTGAAGGAACAGTAATAGTGCAAAGCTGGACCTGGTACCTAAATAAAGGGAAGTTAATTTTTAAATTTGCTGGCCTTTGAGATAATTACAGGAACACATATGTGCCAGTCTACCAGTACTGTGCTAGCACTTTTTCTATAGCACTGCCAATCTTTATTTTTCTCTCTTAGATATACCTCTGATTCATGCTTTTTCAGTGTTATGCCAAAATTAGTTCAGTAAAAGATTCCTGCTGGGTCTAGATTGCTTGCACTATGCTCTTGTGATTTGACATAAACAGACATTCAGGACTGAATAGCTGTCTTGCCATCACTGCAGTCTTATGCTGTACATATAACAATTCCAACAAAGGCTGAATTACTCTTCCTTTAAGCACGCCTGCTTTCTGTTTCATGTATTACTGACAATCTATCTACTAAGGAAGAAAATTGCAGTAAAAAGTGGCAATTCAGGTTGCCACAGGATAGAGAGAGCAACCATACAAAACCTTAATTATCACAGTATGTGGAAGAAAAATCTACCCAAATTTTCCTTAAATTGAAGAGCAGTGTCTTGCACAGTGTTACTTCTGGGCTAATGCTGAAATGAGCTTTGGAAAGTAAATCAATGAATAAAGGCTTAATACAGTAGATTTATGTATGCTGTCATTTTCTAGGCAATATAATCATTGTCAGTTTTCTGCCTCTTGCTACTTCTTTAGCTTCTGGGAATAATGAGAGAATGTGTCCAGCCATGTGACGTTTTTTCCTTTGCAGAGCTAACCACTGTTTTCCCCTTGGTGAATCTTGCATTTTAGAGAGCTCTCACATGTTCTTCCGTGAGAATTTTGTAAAATACCATGTGACCAAAAAATCATTTTACAATATTGTAGCTGAAGTGGCTTTCCATATCACATAGGCTGCTGAGAAATCAATGTCAAGCTTGGATCCATGGAGGCGCGCTGCCTTAAATAAACTGGAAGTCAAAAGATGCAATCCCTCAGCTTCATAAAAAGCTGCAGAGTGACCATATGATAGATGAGTTTGATTCATGATGGCAATGCACTGCTTAGTCAATCACTTCAGAAAAGTATTTATTAGAGATGTTCTTGCTTTCTTTTCTTTCTTGCTTATTGTCCTCTCTTTAGACAGTTAGCCCAGAATGATCCCAGATCCTATAGTTTGAATGATTGTCCTTACACCAGACTTACATCTGACTTTGAGAGCTGGTGGCATTAGTGTGCAGCAAAGTCTATAGATTAGCAATTGTTTAGTGTTTAACCATTTCAGGGAAGCAAGACTGCTTTTTCTGATTTGTGTCTTGATCTTGATCAGGAGAACAGACGCTTCCTAAACATGTATTTCGTGCTTCTTTTAAGTTAAACTACAGTGAGGATTGGTCTTATTTTGTAATTCTGTGATGCTGTGAGAAATGACTGATTAAATCCATGGTACTGTAATTTGAATGTGTGAAGTCATATAGGTTGAAGTAGTATGTAGCTTTCATTACTGCTTCTATGTTCTGTCTTCTCTTCCTTATAGGGCCATGAACTTTGGATTAAAATACTCACAGAAGTGTATTTGTAAGTAATAATGCATGTCTGTATTAGGAATAATGTTCTGAGCTGACTGCTTTGTTAATTTCTAGTAAGAAAGGCAAAGCAATATATCTTTTGTAGTTTGGGGTTTCCTGAGCAGGAAGGGATGTGATCAGTAATGGCTGAGGTCAGACTAACTGGTTTCAGCTGCTGACTGTAGAATTGATGATCTCCCTGTTTCATGGGAGGGAGGCAGGGGAAAAATACCTTGTGAAAAACAACAACAAAATTACTTGTCTATAAGAACTGTAGCTGAGAGAGTTTTATTTTTATACGGATTTTTTTTGTTGTTTGTATGTAAAAGAGATTGACTTGTTTGTATGTAAAAGAGATTGACTTGACCTCTTCTATTCCTGCCAAGAAGTAACTCTTTTAATTTCTAGGTAACTTACGTTACAAACTAAAGTGCTAAAATATGGGAATTTGCCAATATTTTTCCAGTTGTTTTAATAAGACCTGTCTGAAAAGTAAAAAGTTAGGTCAAAATCAGGCAAAGTATCCCAAAGATTTTTTTAAACTTTAAGGTTATCATTCTGTAAAATAAATGTGCATAGAATTATGCAGTTGGTAGCCATAAAGCTTTTATGCTTTACAGGTTAAATAGCCAAAGAAATTGTTTTAAGTATGGTATACTTGTAATGCACTGAAACTTGGGGTGCAAACATGGCATCAATGCTCAAAAAGGCTATGATAGCTTAACACAGCAAATGGAAAATTCATGTTGTGGGGTAATATGTTTCACAGAAGTGCTTGGTGTGCCAGTGGATTACTGCATCGGAGATTTGCCCAGGTTCTTAATTCTGGTTTAGGTCTTAAGTGGAAAAGGAGAAGGATTTGACTGAAGACAACACCTATTTCTGTATATCACAAAGTTATCAGAATCATTAATAGGATTTATTTTCCTTGGTAAAAGGCTGTGTTAAACCAGGATTAAAATGTGCTGTATGAGTTATTTTAAGATATTTGCGCAGTAGCTTCTAAAGCTGTTATTAGAGATAATAAGATTAATAATAAAAGGATAAGCTTTATTTTGTCAGCCACACAAGGTGAAGCTTAGTCTTATGTGTTTTCATGAGAACTAGACAAATGTTTCAAGGGACTATAAGACAACATTTAGATGGCTACTGTAACGATCAGTGAACATACAACAGCAAAGCTCAAGCGGCATCTAACCTGGGCAGAAGTTAGCTCAGAAACTGTGTGAATTTACTAATTTCTGTGGGTTGTCTGTATTGAAAGAATGTTTTTAGAAAAAAAAGGAAAAAATATTTAAAGAACAACAAACTTTCGAATTACCTTTCTTACATATGAAATACATAGACTATATACATATTTAAAGAAACACGGGAAAACTGAGAAAAGGATGCTTTTTTGAAGAGTTTTGAAAGTTAACTCTGGTATTGTGAAACTTTTCTTACAGGCATTTTCACATACTGTTGTTACTTACAGCTGTTTTGTCAGGCTTTCAAATAAAATACATATGCAATCAGATGCTTAAACTACTAAATTTGAACAAGTACAAGCTTATATTTAGGCTGTGTTCTGCATAGTGATGCTTTAACAAGGTCTGAAATTACCTGGTTTGTGCACATCATAGAGACCATGATTTCACGTTACAAAAATCTGGCACCAGTTCCAACAGAAGGTATTTCCCTTCCTTATGACTTACTTCTATGCAACATGTACCTTTGCTGTAGATATGGCAAAGGCAGAAGGAGAACTTGTGGGCCTGAATGAATCTAGCTTTAACATCTCGTTTATTTGTTTCTTACTTTTCATTCAGACCATATCAGTTTCCTGATCTAGTTCCAAACATGGCCCACAGAAGGTGGTGCTGGCCAAATTGAAATGATCCATATGCCAGAGTGCAGGACAAGAATATTTTAACTCATTGCTGCTCTATTTTGTGAATAACACAACCATTATAACAAGAACTGCTTTCCATGATATACTAGAGGAGGGCTACCCAGTGAATGCTTACTCAGCTCCACAGAGTAATTTTATGTACTGGCTCCAGCTCTACATGCTTCTTTTGTAGCAATGGTGGAGGTATGATTCAGCTGCTTCTCGGGAAACAAGGAACAAGATAATCAATACAGGATCTCTCACTGAAACTGAAAATTTCTTTACAGTTCGAATTCAGACTGGAATAGCCTTGTGCTACATTGCTTCAAATGCTTTCAATAGGTAGAGTTTGGCTGCTTGAACCAGGAGATGACAGAAATGTTAGTGACAAATGCAAAGGTTGGTCAAGGCACAGAATAAACTGGGCTTTGTTTACACACAAGCAATCACCTCCACTCTCCTCCTACATTCCCACAGCAGCTGAATAATCTTATGATATACCACTGACTTTCCTAATTCTTCCTTTCATCTTGCAACATTTAAAATGGTTAGTTGCTGTAACTGTGGATGAAAAACCTCCAAACTTGAACATTAATTGAGCTGAAGTAAAATAGATGTGTCAGAGGAAAGCCTGGAATAGTAGGTCTGAGAAGTATGAATTGCTCCATGTCCCCGTGGGCTCTGCCTGGAATAGCCTCACCAACCTACTGGGATTCCTTCAGTTGTGCACTGGACTAACATAGCACAGGTAATGTGGCACCGAGGAACTGACTTTTGCCTGCCTTGAGTGTGTTATCAGAAACAGTGGAGAATTAAGTAGCTGACAATGTCCTTTGTTCAGATTACATAACCCGCCACAGCAATTCATTGGTTGCAAAAACCAGCCTACAGTTTGGGCTCTTGTCTGATGTCAGTGAAACCTAGGCAACTTACAGGGAAGTGGGAAATAGTGAGGTATATACTATGGAATTAGCTGAGAAGCTGCTGCAACATGTCAAGCTTATAAAAACTTTACAAAGTTCTTTAAATATCTGATAACACTTTTTTGTATGTCATATTTAGACAGTAAAAATTATTTGAAAGTTGTAAAATTCATCAGTTTACATTTTTAGACTAAAATTTTCCAGTTCCTTAAACTTCTTTTGTTAACATAAGAAGGCAATGAATAGAAATGCAACTATTTTAGACTCCAAAATTAAATTACATCACCTGATGTAGTTTATTATAGAATGTTATTCTAGCATTATTGCTTAAAAGTTTTACTCTAGTAAATTTCCACTAATGTTAATGGGAATCTTCTACATAAATCTCGTGTATCAGTCCAAGATGCTGTTATGTTTTTTTGATTATTACTGATACAAAGGATTTGTAGATTATTACTCTCTCCTTTTTATTCCTGTGTTGTCCAGCCATGTGATGTACTGTTTTGTATTTGAAAATCAATTATGGAAAGTGTTAAGAGTTACACACATAGCTTTAACTTCACTAAAATGTTAGCTTTTTTCATACATTATAGTTTTTTCTTTATATATTCTTGCCATGATTGTAGCTGCTGCTAGCACCTACCATGTGTGGCGAAGTCCATCTGTAACAAACGTTACCCTCTGTGAGCTTTGTTTAGGATGTGCTAAAGGTGTTCCTTACAATGTCAAATCTAATTGTTTCACTAAATTTTTGTTACTAACTTGTGTTTTATAAATGTTAAATCATAACCTTTTTAATGCAGGGGTCTTAGGCTTCCTGGTTGTACAGTGACATAATTTGTTTCAGACATCAGCTTGAGTTCTCCCAGAAGAATCCATGATCCCCTGAGCTCCGCCTTCGAAAACTTGTCTTCAGTCTTATCCAAACGTGATTTTTATATAAGCGTCTCTGGAGACAGTTATATAAAGTCAGCTGAAGTCAGCTCTCTTCCTGTAGGACAAGTAATTTTGTATAGTTACAGAAAAGTGTTTTTGGTAAATAAATAGCAGCATATGTCATTTGGAAGACAGGATATCTAGAAAACTCATAAAGAAGCCAAGAACAATAGGGGAGAAACCCAAAGCTAATGATAATGAGGAGTCAGAGAAATCCTAGTTGCACTATAGGTCCATTACTAACTGGAGATAGTTAAATTGTTAATAATGACATAGAAGATGTAGAAATATTCAGTGAGAGTTTCTGTTCTGTACTTGGAAAACCATGTGTTTGCATTCCATGAGGATAAGAAAGTACTTTTCAGGGCATAGATAATCACAAAAGGATAAACACTTCTAGAGTTGCAGATAATTTGTACCAAACAGTCTTTAAAGAACTAGAAAGACATCTGGCATGCTGGTAATTTTTAATAAATCTTTAAATGTGAGATAAAATTCAGAAGAGCAGAAGAGAAAATGTAAATATTAAAATGAAAAATGACAAATTGGATGAGGCAGCCAATGGTAGTGTGTTTAGGTGGATGGAAAAGCAGATACAGCAGTATAGAAGTCTTTAAGTTTATTTTTTCCATGTATCAAAGGTATTTCATCTGGAAGTAGAAATTGGAAAATTAATATTAGAAATAATTTTTAGTAGGAGAAGTGATTAAGCCATTGCAAAACCAACACAAAGAGAAGATATGGATATTCCGTGACTTGAAGTCCTCAGATCAAAATCGTATGCCATTTTGGGAGGTATGTTTGAGTCAACCACAGGCTAGGGGTTACACATTAAAGTTGGTAGGTAAAATGTACTGTTCATTGCAGAGATCAAACCAGATGATCTAGTGGCCTCTCCTGGGTTTTGGCTTTAACAATACACCAAACGCTTCCACTGTATTTCAAGCTGGGAAACAGATCTGAACATTATGTGAACATTATGTGTCTGTTTATTGTGAGGGTAATTAAGGGTGGAAAGACAGTTTATTTTAAAATAACTTTTGCATCACATTCTTCAATTATAATTTTTCTAATGTTTCTTGGCAGACAGGAAAGTTTCTTTTCCTGAAAATATGTAAATATATATGCACTTCTTCACAGAAAAAAATAGAACATGGAAAACAATTTAAAAAGAAAAAAGGCTTTCAGAGAAAGTATTTCCGACTTTATACAGAGAGCTATGACATGCAGGGCACTGAAATAATACCTTGAGTATAGATTTCCCTTTAAAGTGGGGCATTGATGAAATGTCTACTCACTGGAACAATTTCAGGCAGGATGGTGGGGCTTTTGCGAAGTTACAGAGCACATCTGACAATCACCAAACAAATGTTAGATGATGGGGAAAAGGGATTATATTCTTTTGATACATGGGATAGGATTTTAAGAAGGGCTTATGTGCCTGAAACCTTGTCTGATTTTTCCAACTGCACTGAATTTGTGATATATGTATTATTACATCACCTCATAGTAATATAAGCAGTAATGTATAATATATTTAATACCTTTAATTGCTGGCAAATCAATGGGTTCTAAAAGGTATTATCTATTCTCACAATCTTTGTCTTATTTAGATCCTTAACATTTCTTGGTTACAGCAACTCTATTCCTTAGCATATGTCCTGTAAGCATTCGAGTTCAAAGAATGAGGAGATAAGATGTATAGTATTTTATAGTGATCACTTTCTAGTGTGAGAATATTCAACTCAGTAAACTGTTTCAAATATATTCTAGATGGATATATCCTTGCCTGCATTTTTTGGTTTACTTTTGGCTTTTCTTTCATAACACAACTGTTCTCCCTGGTTTATAAAATGTCAAGGTCAAAGAGAGGTGAAGCTGAATGGTGCTGGGAATCTGAGATGCAAATAAGTTTTAGATAATCCACGTGATGCTCAGAGGCCATCTAGTTTCACAGAGCCATTAGCATTCAGGGACGCTCATTAGCACTCAGGCATCCAGTCAGTAAGCATTAGCAAAATGAGATGTGTTGATTAAAGTTACAAATTATGTGTTGAATGTTTAGACTTTAAACCATGGTGGCTTCACATTTATGAGAGTATATTTCTATACTTTCACATTAAAAAATGTTGACTCTTTCTAATCTTCAGTGCTTTTTTTTGTGCGCGAATGTGTTTGCATATGTTTGTGTGTACAGGAAGAGAATGAAGTGAAAGTGTGCACGGAAGAGAAGGGGAGAAGTTAATGCAATTTAAATATTCGATGGTTTTGTTTTGAAAAGTCTTTCTTATGGTTTGGACTGCTGCTGCTCTGATAGTAAAGTAAATCTGAAATAAGATTAAAAGTGCTAAAGAGACTAGGAGGATTTAACCTTTAATCTGTGTTATCCTAGGTACTGACCCTCAAGAGGGAGTTTACATTGTTTAGACACAAATATCTCATTGTTTCGGTGGGACTTATGAACTAACACTTAAAAAAAGTCTGGCTCACACTTCAAGGGAGAGTCAGCATGTATTATCTGATATATTTCAGAGCTTCACATGAGATCTAGCTAAAACCAGAGGATTATGTGGAAAACAATAATATACTAGTTTAATGTCTGTATTAATATTAAATTTTATCACAATGTGCCATGCTCATATTACATGGGCTATCTTGTGTAAACATAATAAACAAGGATACTGTACTTAACATTAGGCTATCAGCATTTTGGGTAGCATTAGTAAAATTTATCATCCTTATTGTGCAATGTGTATCATTGCAGATACTCTAGAATAGTTATCTTAAGCAAACATAGCATGCCACTCTAATCTCTAACAATACCAGTCTTCAATGCTGCCAAGATAAGGTACATCAAGCTGGGATAATCAGATACATAGTTCATACCCTGAAGTATAGAATTTTTTTCTGAGTATCTTCAGCTAAACCTTGTTTCCAATTGCTGTATTGAAAAGAAGAGAGTGATGTAGGATCTTACTAGCTAAATAACTTAAGTAACTAAGTATCTGATAGTAGTTTTCACACAGCCTAAGCTATGAGTGGCAGGTAAGGATGCTGCTCCAGCAGCTAAGACTTGTTCGTACATTTTGTGGTTCTGCGGAAGGGTCTGGGAAGACCAATTATTGTGCAGATGACTATGTTAAATGAAAACAAGTTATGCAAGGCTGATATTGTGAAAGTGACTTATTTGCAGGACTAGTAAGAAAGTAGTTTGTTTGTCTTCTTTCTCAGGAAACAGTGTCTAATATCTGCAGCTGAAATGGATCATGGAGAAGGTAAGAATGATTCTAGGCATGACTTAGTGCAGAATTTCTTTTTTTTTGCGGGGTCTGAAACATATTTGAATAGATACACTAACTCCAGGTGTTGTTTTTAGGAGGAGAAGGGTCTTACAATGTTACTTGAAACAAAGGTCTTTGTGGGGAAAGCCTTGTTGTGGGTGCAGATCAATTTTGAATCCAAGATACTGTATTGGAAAACGGCATAGCATAACTTCTCTTTTTCTTTTTGTGATCATGTTGCCTTAAGAACTTTCTTATTGGGTTAGATGGAAGTGCTAGCTCAGTATCGGATTTTGAGTCCAGCTCAGTATCTTGTTTCTGATACCGATGTTTCTGCTCCTGGGCAGACCACCACTTGGCAGCATCCATCAGCTCCTGGGGTAGTGTCAGAGAGTGGTGGTCGCTGTCAGGAGTGCTCTGTTTAACATCTCTCTCCAGTTCCCTGGCTTTTCCACTTTCGATGCTTTGACCTCTTTATTTCATTTGTTGTAATCTGGGACCATTTGATTTCTCCATTTTGTTTTCTTGCTCCCTCTAAGGAGTTTGAGTTTGGGAGAAATCATCACTGGCAGCAAACAGAGAGGGTAGGCTTTGAAATGTTATGGTCAGAGTGCAGGATGCTTAGTCCTGTAGTCAACAATCATATTTTGCATCTATTTGTTGATTCTTCCTTGAAGCAGACTTTTACTTTCTATTTTACAATGATAACAGAATTTGTTTCCTGCTTGGTATCTTTTTCTTGGATCCTTCATTTTTAAATCACCATTCCTGTTTTGGTGGGTTTTTTTTCTTTGTCAGTTGGATCTACATTATTTGAACTCCAGATTCTGTGCTTCAGAGAGAAGGCTGTTTGTTTCAAGCTAGCTCATTCCTGGGGTAATCCAACAAAGATATCTGCCAACATGAGATGCTGAAAACATAGAATTAAAAAGACAGAAAGTATAGGGTAAGCCTGGTATTTTTCAGTCTGTCCTGACCTGGAGGTTACACTTGTACCATCAGGTTTAGTAGCTGTCAATAGATTTCTCCCTTATTTCATGTAATTTTATTTCAGATTTATTTATATTTTTGAGCTCCATGACATCTTGTGACACTGAGTTTCGTAATTTGATTTACGTAGTAGTTCATACTACATAAAAAAATCCTTCCTATTGCTTTGAATCTTTTGTTCTGATTTTGCCTTAAAGAATTGCCAGCTTTTGCTTTATAGTCGTCTCTAAACACCAGGAAGAGTTATGATTCCTTCAGAAGAAATCATAGGTTGTTCTGTCAGACAATAACTGTATTCAAAACCATTAGAACCAAGACCTGTTTTAAATTAAATTGTTTATAATTATAAAGAGTGGTTTCCTGACAGCAGCAGGGTCCTTCAGACAGTACTCTGACTGAATTATTTTCCAGCTAGTTATTAATAGCATTGACAAATCATGTTCTTATGAAGCTAAAACTTGTGTGTGAAATAGTATTCCTTTCTGTACTTCGGAATCTGGAATCAATCATTAAACAAAAAGCTGAAAATTTGATCAAACTGACACTTCAGGCTCATTTCAGATCTTTGAATGTTGGTTTCTAGCTTCATAGTCATTGGGTTAAGCTTTGTGATTATTCCCAAATGAATGAGAAATAAGGCTATTAGAAAGACACACTCTGATGAACTCGTTCAATATTTTTAACATATTTTTAAATTCCTACTTTGTACTGTTACCAGGCAGCAAAAGGCTTTATTTTCACGATAAATATACATGTGAAATTAGTATTAGACATTTTTCTGTAAGATTTTCAGTAGAAATAGTAACCTGGTTTTCCTTGGTGCTGGGAGGAATGTGTGCTTTTAACTGAGGTAGAAGTAGCAAATTTGCAGTGTATTTTTAACAATTTTTTTCTCTACCCAGATGTGATTCAGGCATTTTCCAGAGCGTGCCCGTCTCAGTGAAGATTTCTGAGATGAGGAAACAGCATGTTTGAGGTGAATTCCGGTTGTTACCCATCTTTGCAGATGGAGATTTGTCACTGATGCAGGGGAGTGCAGGTAGGCCTTGTTACGATAGCCAGGGTGCTGTTGGTCAGAGCAGGATTTTTGAAATCTGAGAATAAATAAAATGATCTAAGTTTGCTTTCTGGAGCTTTCAAAATCAGTTGGGAAGTAAGACACATAATGAGTTTGCTTCTCTCCCGTTTGGTCACTTTTTATCACATTTCAAATATACAGAAACATTTCACAGAAAAAAATTCATAAAGGTCACAAGTACTTTCATACTCGGGAGTTCTGAGAGGTATATTTAAGCCCTGGCAGACTTTTAACCTTTTCTAGCTTACAATAAGTTTGCCATCCTTTTAAAACCCTTTGATTATATGGCTTTTGTTCCCCTGAAAGGGGGACAGAGCTGCCTGGTTACTCAAGCAGATGCCAGGCTTCTGATTTGCATTTGATGAAAGCCACTTGTGAAAGCAGAATCAATGCTCAGATTTACAAACAGTAAATGTGGGTATTGGCTTGTCATTTCTTTCTAGGTTGTTGTCCTATAAAGCTGCTCAAGTTCCTCTCTTCGCAAGAACGTCTTCCTTCTATCTCTGCTGCCCGTAAACATTATGTTAGATCGAGATGAAGGGTGAGTAATTCTTTTTACCTCCATTATCTGATTTTTTTTATTTAACAGCAAAAAAAGAAAATGATAAAAAGAATGAAAATGCGTCCATTTAGAATAATGCATTATAAGTTGATGAACCATAATAACCAAACTGTGTGTCTGAAGGGGCCTAATTACAGAACACCAGAGACACAAGAGGGAGCTTATTGTGGACAACAAAATAGTGCTCTGATAATGCTGTCACTGTACTGAGTACAGCATCAGCATTAATCCATGTGGTTATATCCAAGTAGAGAATGGAACAGAATGCATCAAGAACACCAGAAATGAGTCTGAAAGGGTTATATGTCAAATCAAAGCTAGCAGGGAGAGAGACATTATTTTGAATGAGGTTAACTGAAAGCAAAATGGTAGTGGCTGAACCAGTGTTTCTAAAATAAGGATGTTTTTGACTACTCTGTGTAAACTCCCACTGATTAATATATAAGGAGTGTTTATGTATGTTGAACTGTAGATATAGGAATAAGAGTGTCAGCAAGGATGGGCACTTGAAGCACAATCTATTAGTCTTTTTATGCCATGAGATCAGCTGTTACAGACTATATCAAGACCAGTGCCCATAAGAAGAGCTGTACATGTATCTTTTCTCCTATTAAAGGGTGTCTGTGCTTTTTACTTTGGGTATGTAGCATAGCATTATTATTTCATGTGTAAGACATCAGTAGAAAAAACACATTGTCAATAATGTGGCATAATAAAAGGACTATAGGAGTTGCCATTTTCTTTTAATATGAACTTGAATGAATCTAACTTGCTTTGGCTTGCGCGTCCTACCTCACTAGGCATGCTCCATAGAGCCCTGTTCACTGTGATAAAATATAGCTGTTCTAATAGTAAAGCTGAAAGTTTAACATGTACCAGATGCAGAACATTTTTTATAGTGCAGGAGGTCAGATAGAAAACTCACCCACAAGCAATAGAACTGGATATAAATCTCAAGGTGTTCAAGAGCTCATTCCTTTGTCTTGGCTATTTCTGTTTTTCAGTACTGCACAGTGCAGTACAGTGCACAGACTCATGAGCTAGATCTAGATAAACTGTTGCAAATGTAACTGTTACTGCAGTGTAGTGGTAAAGCACCTCTTGGGCTAACTTAGCTTTCTTCCTATGATACAGTTGCTGTGTTCAGTACAAGATAAATCAGCTTTAGCAGATTTATACCATAACAACATCACTGAATTTCTTCCAGTGTCTGATCAAGTTTGGCTAGTGCCAGTTTGGATATCTCTGAGTGTAGTTCAATTTTTTGAAATTCTAGACGGTTGCATATGCGGGAAGTTTTAACAGATTTATAAATTATCACCTTACTTGTGTCCACTTTTATTCTCACTCTTATTTTCCAAATTCATGTGTGCATCAAATATGCCAAAACGTTTTTCAAATGTAATATTGAGGGGTTATTTCTGTAGGTGAACAAAAACTTCAGTGTGTCATTAAAATTACAGTCAAAATGTTAGTTTGTACTCTTGGTTTTATAGTGCAAATATTTCATGCGTTTATTTTTCAGAATCATAATTTCCCATTTTTAAAAAAGATTATTGCTGTAATATCAGACAGCTTCCCTTTAAAATAAAACCAATAAAATTTCCTCATTTAGTGGCTACTTGCCACTTAATACATAGGGAGATCAGGTAGGCTGTTGTACGGGGTAGATATCCATATTTGGAACCTGAAGGTAGGAATACCTCCACAGAAACTCCAGGTTTAAAGATTGTTGTTGCTGGTTTGTTTTTTTTTTTTTGAATATGTAAAATAAGACACAAGTTTGTGTTACTGGGTCTCTTCTAGGCCTGGCTTTTAGTCCCCAAGTATGACTCTGGTTTAAAGCCTGACTGCATGAATCAGGACATGAATTTGATTGGCTCAATCACATGAAACTTCATACTTTGTCGGGTTGTTTAATTTCAGAGAGTATAAAATGGAAAGTTTTAATCCTGAAGTCAAGTATTACAGTATACCTACATCTGTTGCAATGCAGGAGCGTATGATCTATTGTAATGATGGCCCAGTGAAACCTTGGCCTTGTATGTGGAAATTTGACTGGTTATATGTCAGTATAGATAGTTAATGTGAGTAGTTATAGTGAACCCTCTTGGCTCAAGATGTTACTGTTGCCTTCTCCCATGAGATTTGAATCTACTTATGTTCATTTATTTGGGGATCAGATCATCCCCTGCTAAACTATTTATACCTGCTCAGTTTTTAGGTTGTAGGCATTCTAAAACACTTAATATTCAGGAGCAAAGTTTGGAACAGCCTTGGATAGCTGCAGGCACCAGGAAACAAATAAAGGGACAGTTTTTCATGCAGATAATGATCAGAAGACGGGGATGGGTAAGCACTACTTCCAGGCAGCCAACATCTTTTCATACTCATGAGAACCAGTTCTCTGGTAGTACTACAGCAACTGTACCCTTCTTTTCTCTTTCTCTGCTGTCTTCCAGTTGCACCAAGTAGCTGAACTTTCTTTTCAGTTAACAGATTCCACTCCAAACTTTACTCTTACAGTTCTCTTCCTTTTCTGTCATTGACTAAAGCTGAATACTTCTTAATGGCCTTCCCAGCCCAGGTTTCTTTCTTGTTCTTGTTTTGCATACTATGTGTATATCTCTTCCAGCCTTTATCAGTCTTATTTCCTGCCCCCTCTGCATGTGCCTCTTACCTGACAGCTCTTTTGTGACTCGATTCTTATGGGTTGACTCTTCCCTGCACTGAAAATAAAATCTTTTATTTTCGCACTGCCCATCTCACTCCCTCTTCAAGTCTCTCATTACATCCATTTCTCTCAGCCTACCACCCTTCACTGCATCTGCTCTGGTGCAATCCAGTCTTAGTTGTGTGTGTGTCTGAAAACAAAAGAACCAAACACCTATAACTATAGTGGAAAAAAAAATTAAATACTCAGAACACCATCCTGCAAATAAAAATCCTTCTAGAATGATCTGTATGCTCCCTTATCGCATCATCAGTCATCATTTCTTTGTCTTACCAAGGTTCCACACTCTTCAGATGAGGGACCTGACTTTCAGAGTTGTCTGTAAAGTGCAATCTTTTCCAACACACTGTGAAAACCAACAGACTTGTTTTGTTGGGAACGCACTTGTTTGTCTATGTATTCAGAAAGAGAGGTAGAGTGAGAGTTCATTTTCTGCAATCTCTTTTGTGTTTCAGATGGAACAGATGGCTGAGCAAAATAAACATCTGTATGTGAACTGTAAAGTGTTCATGTGTTAGTCTGTGCCAATGTAAAGTGAGTCCTGGACATCAATACTTATCCACAAACTATTTCTGGGGGAAGATTAGAAAAATTTTGATTGAACACATCAAGTAGAAATTTGCTGAGAACTGACAAAAAAAGAAGAAATCACTAGCTATTTCTGTGGCATCAGTAATGTGCTTGGCCCCGTACCATACAAAACAGCCATAAGCATCCGTGTTCTCACAGGATTTCTTTTATAATCATTTTACTGTAAGCATTCCTGTATGCTAAGGCAAAGAGGAAGTCAAGGGCACTCTGTTACCTGCTGACCGTCTGTTGTCCTTGCATTTACTTTCTTTGATGCATGAAAATTACAATACAATTGTCTGAAACTTGCTAATAATTGCATTAGCTGATACTTGTGTGGTCATGCCTCAGAATTTCTGTTGCATTCAGTATTTGAGCTATGACTTCTTTACTGAAATTGGACTCTCCAGCTTTACTTCGATTCTCTTCTCTCTGGTTTAGGGAACAGTTCATGTAGCACACAGATATTTCAGTTAGTCAGTTTTCTGTAGCCCTTCTACTGTCACTACATTTTAAAAAGGGATAATTTCTGTTTAATACTGAATAACATAGGCAAGGTTTGTAAGGGAAGATAATATCTTCTATTGGACCTACTGGTGCCATGGCAGGGGTGTGGGTGAGATAAAGGCAAGTATTTGGATGCAGAGGCTCTGCTATAATGTGTTCAGTAGTTATTCCCCATTCTCCTATCCATTTCTCTGTGCTGTGCCTGAGGTTTTGTACTGCTGTATCTGTTTTGTTTGACTAACACATAACTGTGTGGTAGAAGTTGTTATAAGTTGAGAAGCAGGATTTGACATCTGGATGTGGAATAATTGACGCTTTTGACTCCTGGAAAATTGTTGGAGGCTATTTGCTCTCACTCAGTGGTTTCTGCCTGGATGATGGGAAGGCAGTTATTTCCTTGTTCTAAGCACACTGGCAGGAGCAGAGGGTTTTTTTTTTTCTTTTCTTTCTCTGTCTTTTTCTGGTGAATGCAATGTGAACTCCTAGTCTCTCATCCAACAAAGATGACAATCTGCAAGCCTGCAGTCTCTACTTCTGTAATTGTTTGATTCAACAGTTATAGATAAACACAATAATCAAAAATATTAGCAGTGAAAATAATGTTACTTTTTTAACCTCACTTTTTATATTTTCAGGATAAAACCCTATTGTGATAAACAGGGCAGCTGAAACTTCTCAGAACTTATTTTAGATTGTAGCGTCTTGGATGAAATCCTGATTCTACAAAAGTCAACAGCAGAATGCCAGTTAACATTGATGGAGCTAGGATTTCAATGGATCTTCAATTTCTAACGCACTTAATGACCAGTTTTCGGCGCAGATATATTTAAGTGAGGACCTCAACAATAGTTTAACCCCAGCCGGCAACTAAGCCACACACAGCCGCTCGCTCACTCCCCCGCAGTGGGATGAGGGAGAGAATCGGAAGAGTACGAGTGAGAAAACTCTTGGGTTGAGATAAAGACACTTGAATAGGTAAAGCAAAAGCCATGCATGCAAGCAAAGCAAAACAAGGAATTCATTCACTGCTTCCCATCAGCAGGCAGGTGTTCAGCCATCTCCAGGAAAGCAGGGCTCCATCATCCATAACGGGTACTTGGGAAGACAAACGCCATAACTCTGAAAGTCCCCCCCCTTCCTTCTTCTTCCCCCAGCTTTATATGCTGCGCATGACATCATATGGTGTGGAATGTTCCTTTGGTCAGTTGGGGTCAGCTGTCCTGGTTGTGTGCCCTCCCAACTTCTCATGCACACCCAGCCTACTCGCTGGTGGGGTGGTGTGAGAAGCGGAAAACGCCTTGATGCTGTGTAAGCACTGCTCAGCAATAACGAAAACATCTCTGCATTATCAACCCTGTTTCCATCACAAATCCAAAACACAGCCCCGTACCAACTACTGTGAAGAAAATTAACTCTACCCCAGCCAAAACCAGCACAAAAGTTTTATATGCTTGTTTAATGCACATATTCTGAGCTGAACTTAAACAGAAGCATAACGTGCTTATTTCTTTACAGGACTAAGTTTTTTTACTGAGGTGGACTGAATTCAGAAGTTACTTTCATTGCAGACCTAGTCCTACTTTTAATGTCAGTTGAGTCTGGTCGAGGAGTTTTATTTCAATGGTAAGACCGAGATCCCAAGATTTTAGAAACTAGGAGACCGCAATATCAAATCTAAAGATCTCAAGGGTTTTATCTACATATAGAGTTTTATTTTTTTCAAACAACTTACCTTTGTTCTATTGCAATAAATTGAAATTCTAAAGTGATGTTAACACTGTTGTAATAAATCAGTCTTGCCTTGTGATAGTGAAGAATAAAGAACAAATTAGGGCATTCAAAAAACCCTAAAAACCCTATTATGTATTCATAATACCAGAGCAGCCAAACTTCTGTTCTTGAAATCTTTGATACTTTACTTATCTCCCTTTTACCTTGGACTCACTTTCAGCTTTATCTAGTTCTTTTGCAACAGACAACAAACTCCATTTGACGCTTTCTTCCAATTTAAGATTTATGGACAAAATTTATGTGTAACTTCAGTATCCTTGGTGCTCTTATTATTTCTTTTTCATTCAGGTCTTTGAGAAAGCTGAGTGCTAAACTATCCTGTTGTAGATAACAGAAAAAAAGGTGGAGTAAATGAATGGAAAGTGATTTTGGTTCACTAGGCATACCTAGTTTTCATTTTCAAAACCTTTTTTTCTGTTTCTAATTAAAGCCACCCAGCCAAACCTGTTTGTTTTAATTCTGTTTTGAAAGGACAAATGAAAAACATACAAGTCATTCTAAATGGATGCTGTACAAAACTGAAGTCAGCTTTAGAAAGAATAAGAGGCATGAAATTCAGGACTTGGAAAGCAGTATACCATGCTAAGGCAGTCATTCAGGCACATAAAGAACTTTTCTTTAAACCTTAATGAGTAAAGCTGGAATCTGTCTCAAATTTTTCCTATGTCGGATTTTTCCTTCTTTAGCTGTTCTTGACTAAATTGCATTAAACAATTGCATTGCTTGTCTGCCACACAGCTGCAATGTTAGGAGGCACGTATGTTCCATAGTGTATAAATAGCACAAGGAGGACTTCCTGTTTGATTTGAGTTTATAAGTGTCTCCCCCTTCCCTAGCTGTTAAAAATAAGAAAAGAGTAAAGAATACAAAAAGTTTTAGCAAAGCAAGAGGGATAAAATGAAATGTAATGTTCTTGTGGGTGTACTTCTCTGGGCAAATCAATATTCATCATACTTTTACTTGAAATGGGAAATGAAAGATAGAAAAGAACCCAAACCAATAATTCGAGTGGAAAATATTGTGTTATTTTGAACAATATGATGTTAATTTCAGTTTTTCAGCTGGCTTGGCTTTTTAAAAATACTTTCTATTTCAGTCTTCTATATTTATTTTTTTTATCACATACTTTTCTCAGTGTACTTGATTGCATTTAGGGTTGATATAAATGATAAAAATCACAGGAGCTAGAATTTATGTAAAATAGTCTGGAAATCACCTGGGAACAAAACAGTACTAGAAGCAGATATGCAAAAGCCTACATTTTAAAGTTCATCAGGTTTTCTCCCTCTCAGAAAAATAGACCAAAGAGTAGGATCAGGAGCCAAATTTATCCTCAGTCTAAAAGTATTTATATCTGGGGTTTGCAAGCCAGAGGACTCCCTCTTTCCTCAGCTACTTGAATGGATCACAGTGATGTAACTAGCTGTTAACCACAGGATCAGAATTTTTCTTAATCCAAACGAATCCAAGGCCATGGGAGATGTGAGAAGCACAAGTACCTTTTGTTGCATGTGAGAGTAATATGAGGAGATCAGCTGCAGAAGCTGCAGTTTCGAGGGGACAAGAGCAGTGTGTTGTCATCTGTTTTAGAGGTGAGGAAGGAATGGATTACTGCAGTCTGAACTACAGCTGAAAGGAGAGGTCTTGACCTTGCAGAGCCAGCATTGGAGGAAAAAAGTGTGCTCATCTTCAGATATCTGTATAGACAGCCATATTTCTGACTACATCTCAGTCATGTGAATCTATTGAAACTAAGTAAGTGCAGAAGTATCTCCTAATTTGAAATTGGAGGCAACTTTGTGGTTTCTTCGTAATGTTTCCTGCAGGCAAAAATATTACTTACAAATTATATTAACTCGGAAGCAGAAACAGTCCTCATTCAAGGTTTGATTGTGACTGTATAACTAGGCACAGATGCTTTATTTTAAATCTCTGGAAAGCACATCTACCGATAAGCTGGTAGCAGTTCATTCTAAAACCTTTCTAGTGGATTTGCAGGCATAGTTTAGTCAAAAGTTGTAGTGTCCCTGCAGTTCACAGATTGCAGCCAGGAGTACCTGAGATAGAAGGTAAGGTGTTCTGAAGGTCTGAAGATTTCTGACAATTCCTCTTTTCCCCATACAAAATTAAAGACTGTGTCAATGCTAAAAGAAGGTGGGAAGGCCTGTGAGCAAAGCTCTAATTACCTGAGAGATCTTGGTACCCTGCTTTTCTACAAGGAAGCGTTGAACATTTAGATTTTGCCAGATATGAGGCACAAGCGTCCATCTTGAAAGTCCCTGTTTGAAGCTGGGCAGAATCAACCCATCAGGCCTGGAGATCTGTTTGGAGTGGGGCTGGAAAGGGGCTGCTAGAGAAAGGTTTGGGCTACTAAAGGACTTCTCCCTTGAAGCTTTTCATGTGCACTATTGCTGATGAGTTTGAGTGAAGAACCAGTCTTTGACTGTTATTAGGGCAAGTATAAGGATTAGGATTGGGAGAGAAAGTGTATAGTGCTGATTCTGATCGGACTGGAAATGAGCTGATGAGGATCAGTTGTAAAAAAGGGTATATGAACAGGAATTTAATGTATTTATTATAATCGGCATGTACAAAGGGGCTTTTCTAATTTTGAGGTTCCTGGTTTTGCAATTGGTAACATATTCTTTTGACGTATGTAATATATAATAAATGGCAGAGCTTTGGATATATTGCACCTAGAGCCTAAATTAATGCATAGGTATTTATGCATTAGTTATATTGTATTTTTCTGTGCAGTATATTGCATTCAAACATTTTATTGGATTATTAATAGATAACATTTTTTTAATGTGTGAAGTGCTTTTGAATTGTTTCTGAGAGTTGGCTTCCACACAGACTGTGTTGGATATAACTTGATATGGCCCTGGAAATATAGGCAGCATCAGGGAAGGCAAAATAATTTTGGCAGTTCTATTGGTTGTTAAATTGGTTTAAGCATTTCCTTCCCTTGATCAATTCACTCATTTCTGCCCAAATTTAATTCCCTCAGTTGTGCTTATATGCCTACTTACAGGCCTATGTGTTGAAACAGATCACCAAATATCTTTTTTGGATTGATGTGGTTCTCAGTCTAGTCCCATAAAAAATTGAGGTGGTCATAGGAATTAAAGTTAGGGCAGACTTGCTTAGTAGAATTTTGCTGCTTAGAAATATGGTTTTGAAAGTCTGGGTTTAGGCAACGTATCATCATTTTTCTTGGCTTTTTGTTCACAGGTCTGCATGCGTACTCTCTGCCACATCACTGCAGCTGCCAATGCAGCTGGTTGGGGGTCATGTTGTGAACCAGATCTTCTAGTGGCTTATCAGCAAAAAAAATTCTGGGTAGCAATCCCTGCATTTAGCACTAGATCTAGAAATGATTACACCACTAAAACCAAAGCATGAACTTTTTTACTGATGTCTCTGCTGCTCCTGTATCTCCAAGAAAATGTTTTTAAGAAAAACTCCTTGAAATAAAAATAGCTTTCTGACCTTAGCTGGCCAGTGATACTCTCTAGAACTCCATGAAATATTTTTATTTTTACCTTGTGTACCTAGGTCCCATTAACAAATTGGAATTTACACCAAACAGGAAAATTGTTAAAAGACCCTGAATCATGACTAATTAAATGTGTTCCTGAGCATGACCTTTCTTTTCAACCAGCAAGCAATAAAGACTTTTTGCTTGCAAAGCCACATGTTGAACCAAAAGAGCAATAAAATAAGAGGCAATAGAGGACTTTTAATTTTTGTCAATTTTAACAGGCCTACACTCCTCATCATCAGTTCAGTACCAGATGAGTGTATTTTTAGTACATTACACTCAATTTTGTTGAACTTAGCTGTAAGACCATTAGGCAAAACCACCTAGGAAAGTATGTAAGGGTTGATGCGAAGAATTAATAGATCTATTTACAAGGTTATGTTCTTGAATGTTAATGTTCCATTTCATTTTGGAAAAAGTTGAATTTTTACATGGAGGTGAGGGCTTTCTTTATTAAACTATGTACATTTCATTTTATGAAACATCAAGAGAGTCTCTCTCACTCCCCACACTAGTACATGTGCACCTGGTTTCTTTGGCAATTCGGCATTTCAGATCACAACTCGGCAAAACAGCAGAGGCATTCCGGATTTTTTTATAACCTCTGGATATTTAGAATATTTGCATTGATACCATAGGAGTTGTACAGCAATAAGCTAAACATCTATTTAATACCTACAATACCTATGCTGTATTATAAAGCTATGATTAATGATTTTTCTGTTGTAATGAAAGCTAACAAGTGTGTGATCACCTCGCTTCAGATGTAAGCTACAGTAATTAGCAAATACATAAATTATGCTGTGAATAGATATTGACCTCTCTTTCACTATTTATAAAGATACAGCATGAAGGTGGCTGCAAGTCTTAATACAAGTTAATACAAAGTTAATACAAGTTAATACAAATTAAGTTCAGTTCAATTTAAAGTATAAATAAGAGATGTTACAATGTCCTGCTGATTACTTTAATGTCAAACATGTCCTACCGAACTTTCTGCAAGGTCACAGCCGGCCCACATTGGAGATGGGAACAAAACTGAAGACCTGCCAACTTAAGGCAATAGTTTTCATTGTTTTTCCTTTCAGTGGACCCCTAAAGGTTTTGCAGCAGTGATTCTGACTCTTAGAAATTTCACAAAGGTCAAATAATGGCTGTATATCACTTCCCATGGATCCATTAGCAATACTACACAGACTCAGGGCGAGGGTGAAAACTGCTTATCAAAGACCAGTCACACACACAGAGGTTTTCTCAGTTCAGGAATCTATGCTGTTTCTCCATCTAAAAGTAACCACTGTCTCACCTGCAGATTGAATCAACAAAAACTTTTGTTCCTTTTCAAACTTATCTACATTCTGTACAAACCAGGTCAAGGTAACCGGCTACTCTCATCAGTTATCTTGCTGGCAGTGAGGAAGAGACTTAACAGGTGAAACATGGGACCTTTTCCCTTCTTTGATCTTGGTGCAGTACGGCTTGTTTTGAGGACTTTTCCAGGGCTATTTGGTTGGGGTAATCAATTGGTCTCTGTTGGAATTTTCCTCTTTCTTTGAGGGGACCTCATACCAGGTTGTGGTTTAAATAGGAGCACAAGTGAAGTCTAATGGGATAGTTATGGGGCAGATTGCTTGTAGCAAGCAGAAGTAACACAGCTGGATTTATTTTTGTGTAACAAGCCACACATTTCTGACACTGCCAGTCACTGTGCTGGATATTTTTTTATCAATCAAAGCTGCAGCTGACATGTTTTGGTAAGACAGAATTCTTAAACGTTCTCTGTCATCATTCCCCAGTATTCCTTATCTCAGAAATTCAAAGAGCAAGTAGTTTTCTTTTGTATTTCTAAACACTTTTTCTAGTGCACCTGCCTTGAAAACTCCCAGGAACAAGTATAGCTTTTCTGGCTCTATGGTTAAAGATCTCTTTGCAGCTGATCATGGATGTCTCTCCTTTCACTCAAGTTCTTTTTCAGCTACTTTAGCCATATGGATTGTAACTGTTTTGTGCAAGCATCCTTGCACAAATCAGCATGGTTTCTCCAGTTTGGATATTACAAGCCTCATTCTCTACTGTGTTGAGACTTGGAGTTACTTTCTCTGATGAGAAACGAATACAAAGTGAAGATAAGGAAGACTGATGCAGACTTCACTGTCCACTTGTTCTTATGATACTGAAAGAATAATTTTCTTCCACCATAAGTATAATCTGAGATCTATTGCAGAAGGAATTGGTGGCTCTGCTTTTGAACTGTACATTTGTCTTTTGATATAGAGTATACATCTGCTGATTTCTTCTACTATGGAGTTTGCCCAGATTTTTCTCCCTTAAACTTTTTTTTATTTTGACTAATCTCTTTTTCTGGGAACTCTCCTAACTTTACTCCTGGGCATCTTTTTAACTTTTTATATTTCAAGTGCAGCGCAGAGCATTATGAATCTTAAAACTCAGGGAAGAGCTGGAAAGGAGAAGTGATTCTCAGGAAGAAAGTGGCATCCTTTGCCCCTGAAGCAAAGACTGTTTCCGTAACATTGATCAGCATTACTGCAGCTTGCCAAGCTTCTCTGTTTCTGCCACAGTAAAGGTGACTTACAGATTGGAGCTAGCTGTCTTTTTGGGGAACATATGCATCTGCATAGCTCTTCCCGACTCATATAATATAGAATGTATGACCAATACTGGACAAGGTTTATGAGAAGACTGTAGTCTTTTCAACATTCCCCTGCATCCACAAGTCATTGATCCAGGTAATTATCAGTAACCAAATAATTTTTATTCTAGACTAATATGTCCAGATAGAGAGAGATCTGCTCTGGTTTAGGTTAAGTGGAATAACTTATTCTAACACAGCTATGTCAGTGAGTCTTATCTATATCAGCAAGAACTTGGACCAGAAAAAGCATAACACTGGAGCACTTGCACCCTGTTCTGGTAGTTATACTCTTTGGATGAGATGGAAAATTGGGGTTCCTACAACAAGGGAGTGTTCCCTGTCCTATGAATATCATTCACGTGCAGGAATGCTCTGGCCCAGAGCCCTTCCAGGTTTCACTGGGTAATTACATTCTGCTTGTCCAAATGGTTTCTTCCCTGTTCGTGAAAAGCATCCCTTCCTTTCTTTTTGAATTGCAGCATATTGTTCTGTAAAGCAGATGTAGCATTTCTATGTCAATTTAAATCACCCCATAGCTAATGTCAGTATTTATTTGTTTTATGTCCTCCTGCCACACCCTAGAGTTTTTGTGGTGGTGGTTTTGTCCACTGCCAACATTATTGTTTGTAATGAAATCCAGCACGGTTTTGTGACAATCGCACTCTTCAAGCGCTGTTCCTTTAGCACTCAGTCACTAGGTGTCACTACTGATCTAGGAGAGAAGCAAAGCTTTGTTTCCATTTTTGTTTTAAATTTGTACAAAGCAGAAAATCATTTATATATAAGAACTTTTGCATTGCCTATAAATACTCATACCTACGGACTCCATAGCACGGTCGGTAAGGAGTCATTGTGTTCCCCAACTTCAGCAAAAAGTCTGCTATTCAATCCACTTAACTACACAAGGAAGAGTTAGTAATTTTTTTTTGCCCCAATATGTTAGCTGTTTTGAACACAGAATTATTTTAGCTGCTGTTCAAATCCAAGACCATAACTGTGAAAGGGACAATATTTTACTTTTTCTGAAAGGAGCGCAGAAAATTAGTTTGTAACAGGTTAAGAAGTCAGACTATATCTGCAAAAATCAGTTGTCAAAGTACACTTCCTGCTTGGAATTTCATTTGGGGCTTCTGTATTCCTGTTCATGTGTTAGAATCAGTAGTTAGAAGGATTAATCAGCCTACACACGATATATGATGATCTCAAACAAGGCTGGAAAAATCAGACTCAAAACCTGATTAAGTATTGAATGGTCTGGCCTTTTACTATTGTATGTAGGAGAACTAAATTTGAATCTGGACATAAATCTTTTTCACTTGTTCGCTGATAGCTTTTGGTAAATGTGAGGCCCCATTTTGGGATGTATGCTGCTATTCTAAGAAAATGAACTTTGGCCATTTAGTGAAGGAAAACCTGCTTCCTTTGCTGCAGTGCTGTATAAACATCTCCTACTCATGTCTATTCTCTGCTCTCGGGATTCAACAGAGCTTAAGAAAAATATTTTAACGGAGAATGATTCCTAACTCCTGCTGAACACCTCAAGAAATAAATGTCTAATGATTACATTCATGTTTCTTCTCTTCTAATCATTTAATGATCAGCAATTGGCAGCAAAATGCCCCACTTGAAGGGGAAGGCCAGGGGGATGTTAAGTGATCCCTTCATGGAGGAAACTAACTATGTGTTTTGTCAGTCTCCCCCTTTTTTTTTTATTTTTCTGTCGAGAAGAACTAAATTCTATGTGCCTGAGACACCTTGTGCTGATCATAGGTGAAGGTGGCTGTGTAAGCTATCAGTGGTTTCATTTTCTCTGCTTGGGAGGGGCAAGTTCTTAAACAGAGGCAAGTGATGGTTTAGCTCTGCCTGTTGTGGACGCTTTTGAATACAAAGATATTTTTGTGGCACAGAGGAAAGAACTCTGTTTTCAGCTTATCGTGTTGTACCTATAGCAATGTATGGCTATAGGGCTTTGGGGATTTTTTTGGCTATTCAGGGAAATTATTCCCAAGCACCACTGAAGCAGTATTCAAAAGAATTTTTTGTGTAAAGCCTTACCAGAAGAGGATCACTTTATTTGCACTTGTTACTGAGTAAATCTGTGGGTTCCTGATATGTACTTTTGCTTGTGCATGGAGTCCTTGCTGCTCTATCTTAGAGGCCATTCCCAACTTCCTTATTGTGACATGGAAGCTGGAAAGAATGATTTAGCGCTGCACATTTCCAAATGTTAAAATGTAGAGTTTCTTTCTAGAATCACATGTTCCTAACCCCAGAGGCTCTCAGCCCCTTTGCTGGCCAAGGCACTGGTGACCACACTTGGCACTGTGCTTGGCACTGGTGAGGCAGCACCTTGAATACTGTGTTCAGTTTTGGGCCCCTCACTACAAGAAAGACATCGGGGTGCTGGAGAGAGTCCAAAGAAGGGCAACGAAGCTGGTGAAGTGTCTGGAGAACAAGTGTTATGAGGAGCAGCTGAGGGAACTGGGGTTGTTTAGTCTGGAGATAGGAGGCTCAGGGGAGACCTTATTGCTCTCTACAACTACCTGAAAGGAGGTTGTAGCGAGGTGGGCATTGGTCTCTTTTCCCAAGTAACAATTGATAAGATGAGAGGAAACGGCCTCAAGTTGTGCCAGGGGAGGTTTAGATTGGGTATTAAGAAGAATTTCTTCACTGAAAGGGTTGTCAAGCATTGGAACAGGCTGCCCAGGGAAGTGGTGGTCACCATTCCTGGAGGTATTTAAAAGAGGTATAGATGTGGTGCTTAGGGACATGGTTCAGTGGTGGACTTGGCAAGGTTAGCTTAACAGTTGGACTTGATGATCTTAAAGGTCCTTTCCAACCAAAACGATTCTATGATTCTGTGAGAATCACCATAATAACAGAAGTCCTCTGCCCACACTGAGCAAGCTAATAATTCTCCGTACTTCTCTGTCAAAGTAGCTCCCCTTTCTTCCTTTTTGTTGTGTTCTCCTAATAATGACCATTATTTACAAATTCGGTTTCCTCAGTGTGCGTGTTGTTCTCACAAGAGGTCTCAGGCAATGTCACAACCTCCAAGGTAAAATCTGCCCTCAGGTACTAAAACATGCAAATACTGAGAAAGGCAGAAATCAGACTGCTCTGCCAGAAAAGGGAGGGAGGCAGAAGTATGTCACAAAATGATTTTGTGAATCACAGTCTATGGAGCTTCAGTTGGATCACATATCAATAGCTCCAAATTTACCTTCTTTTAAAGGTATTTGCTACGCTTTTTCCTCCTCTAGCTTTCATATGTCCTGTGTACATAGAAAACTCTGAATTCCCTCCCCAAGGAGCCAAGAAAATGTTTCCTTTAAATCTGCAACAGCAACAATACTCTTGTCCATGTATTTAATAAGAGCAGAATTACAGTAATGTTCCTGTAACATGTGAGCAAATACAGTAAGTATTTCCACAATGGCTACAGCTGGGATTTTGTAATGCTCACTGCTTTAACCAGTTTAAATAAAGCAAGGCAAGCCTGAACCTAAAAACCCCGATCTGATTTGCTAAACAAGTTCTGTCCTGACTCTTTGTGTATATCCTAAATCTTCCTCCAGCTGTTAGTCAAAACAAATGCATAATTAAGGAGAACTACTCCTTATTACTATTTAATTTCCTGATAAAGACATTAAATTAAATTAAAAGGAATTTCCCCAAAAGCCCCCATTCCAAACCGAATCTCGTCGCTGACAAACTATTAGATTTTTTGCAAAAGAGAATAGCAAACAAAAAACCCTACTTTCGGGCTTTTAGATTTGTGCAGTTTAATTGTTGGTCTATTTCCCTGATAAGGTGAGACTAGTCCCATGTCACTAGGGGAATGGTATCCTGCTGTGTTTTTCCATCCTCATTTACAATGATTATGTTATCAGGCTAGCCAGGCAAAAGGGTGGAGCAACTATAATTTCAAAGCAGGATTAGGTTGAAATAACGAGGTCACCAAGTTGTGGTTGTCATGGCAACGTCACATCTAAGAATATGGGATGCTTCTAGGAGATGAGGCAAGCCTGGAGTCTCTCTCCCTTTGCTAAAAATCCCAGACTATTTCTGTAAAATTGCTTAATTGCTTTTAAACATTTTTTTTTCCAAAGTGGCTTTTGCCACAACAATGAATCCAAATTGTACTTGTTCTTATTGACAGTGTCTTACGGATTTGTTTATCTCTGATCTGCTATTGATCCTGTTTTCCTGTCATCTTCTGAGTATGTATTTTGGCTGTCTTTAAAAGATCTTTTGTTTTAAATATTTTACAAAAGCTTTAGGTAATTCAAGCAGTGCTCAGGTGTTTTGATTCTTCTTGAGACTTCACAGTCTTTTGAAACACGGGGTTCTCTCTCAGGTCATATACTGCCCTGGGACCTCTCCCACACCCACAAGTAAGAGACAGTGCTTTGCTGTTAACTGTTGAATTTCCATGCTAGTAATAGTTTGTATCCATTTCTTAGTACTGTTTTATGCTTTTTAAAATATGTGTTAAAATCTTTTTCTCTGGAAGCACTTAAATATTATTATTTTAAAACACATTATTTGTCATTATTTCAAGTTGTATGGGGTAGGATAAATTTGAGTGGCTGTAGAGCCTTACTTCACTGTGTCACTGCTTGTCACAGGCTTTCATGGGAACTTCATGGTACAAACTCCTGACAAGCACAGTAGAAAGCAGCTGCATTGTGTGTGTTTTTATTTTATTATGTAAAATCTCACCAAAAAGACTCTCTTTTCCTTTCTCAACTTTTACCTCTGCTTTAATATTGGTGTAACATTATGATATAAATCTCACAACACACATTTCTATTGAAATCAGTTTGATTTTTGTGCTTTTTCATTGCCATGCATCTACTGCTATCAGTATCATGTAGTGTTTAAGTGTGCCAGGCTAAGGAATTTGTGGAATAAAGGATTAAGTTACAAACAATATAAAGGAGGTGGGGTAGACTGTAATGGTAGGCTATGGATTTTAGTATGTAGTTTGGGAGCACTGAAGCCTGAATTGTCTCATAAGATCTTGTCTAAGTTTTTCTTCAGCGACTGGGGCACTTTGGGTGTCTGAGCTCCACACACTATGCAGTCTCTGTGCTGCACAAGTCTCCCCAGTGGTACAAGTTCCATCCCGTTCTTTACGTATCAGTCTAGTTACAAGGAACTTGCAGCAACATAATGGATCTAGAGAGTACTACCTTTTCTCAGATTTTGGTTGAAAGAAGCAGGTGGGCATTCAGACAAAGACATAAATACAGACAATGATCACATAAGGCCTGTTGCTGCAGGACTTATAGGAAACTGTAGGAAGAGGGTTCCTACAACTAGGAAACAGAGTGAAAAAAGCTGTTTCTTTATAATGCTATGGGAAAATTATCAAGCCTGCCATATATATGGTTTCTTTGATAGAGCTTTTAGTTTAAAAAAAATTAAAGAAAGCAGACAGAAAATACCATATTCAACATCTTGTTTCAAGGACATGAGATGAAAGGTCTAAGGCAGATGGTGTTTTTAGATAACCTGATTTTTGACTGACATCAGATAGCCTTCATAGGACAGTATGGATGTTTTCCGTTTCCCTTCCTCCCCTTTTCCTTCACTATCCAGTTAGAGCTTGTGACGAGTGTGGCATCTTGCACTTTGCTGACATGCTGGGGAGTAGGGACTATGAAAAGCAGACGATTTCCATCAATAATGAGACTAATTGCTCAGTTCTGAGAGTAAAAGGAAAAAGAAATCTCAGCTTTGGTGTGGAATGCGCTGTTTAACCAACCAGTAGCAGAGTACTATTTACTCTCTGACTTTCTTTGGAGGAGATGTCTCTTGTTTTCCACAAAGGATGGAATCTTTCCATGGCAGCCTGGAAGAGTTGTTGATTAGAGTCCAGCCAGGTGAGGCTGGACTCTGCTCATTTAACAGGTCTGCCACCTATGATGGTGCATGAAAATTGGAATTTTCCCCCCTCTTTTTGCAGGTTTGTATCTTGTCTCAGAAGAAGCTACAGATTACTATTGAATGGATTGAGTGTATTTTTTTCTGTGACCTTGTGATCTAATGTTCTTCAGTGAGCTGAAGGACTATCTGGGAAAAAAAGAAAAAATTAAAACCAAATTGTCAGTGGGTGTATCCACCAGATGGTGATGTTCTACCAAATTATTTGCATGTTGATCTTGCAGTAAAATTCTTGTAGTTTGAGGGGATTCTGATTACTTCTTAAATTTTCAGATGAGTGAGTCTTCCTGTTGCTTCACTGATAATTAGGTTTGGAAAGCAAGCATGTTTTTGCCCATGCTGAAGAGTCTACCCTGTTTGTGTCCAGTACAATGGACACAGTGAGGAATGGGGAAGAAAAATCTGTACCTTCTACCATATTGAAACTCGGCAAATGCTAGCATACTAGAAGCAAGGTTTACATGGCTACTTTACAATTATGGAGGACCATGAATCTGACAGCCTTGTTTACTATTTAGGGCAGTTTATTTCTATGAGAATGAAGGCACCAGAATGAGAAGGGTGAGGAGGGCTTGTATTGCTATATTGTTCCATGGCTTCTCTTTCCTTAGCCTGGAGGATCATGTGGATGAGTGCCAAAGGTTTGCTTCGCTGGGTGGGGCCTCATCTGCATCTCAAGCTGGAAAGGAACAGATCTGCTGAATTCACCCTTCCTTTTCCTTGGCTGCTTGTTGAGTTGAACAGCCCTCAGGAAAACTGTGTTATGGAAAGTTACACAATTTAAAGTCTAGCTTTTCCATCTTGATATACAGTAAACATCACTGCAGCTTATGCACATGCAAGGCAGCCACTCAGATGGAAAGAGCTTTGCTTTTAGAAATTGTTAGAGTTATTGATTTAGTTCGAGGAGTAACTGCCAGTAAAACTGGATCCTTCAATAGCCTTCACCAATTTTATCTAACAGAGTAAAAGATTCTAAGAAAACACAAGGAATGTTTTTTGTTTAGTCCTAAACTGCAGTTAGAAAAATCAAAATGATAATTTGTTGGTCTGTTTTATATTTGTCTCTTTCTCATTGTCAGTGACACTGTTCCACGTGCAGAACTCCAGTGAAGCTATTTTGTAGGATATCAACCACTTTTGTAAATAGAAACTGTGCTGTGTTTGATCCAACAGTGTCAAGAGAGCCAATAAATATACCTGCAAAATTCACCATTTCTAACGGGGATGCTCTTCCACGATAGAATATCAGTGACAGTAATGCTAATCTTAAAGTAAGGTTTGCCAAAGAAAATACTTATTACTTAAAAAAAATAAATGAAACAATGAAATTAAAATGTTATTGTACAAAATCGCAATTTCAAATAAGGGTTTCAGTAAAAATTATTTCTGTTAATGAATTCTGTATTATGAGGATGATCTGCCTTTTCTGATAGTAACATCCTAGTTTGGGAGGGTTCCAGTTTAGGGCTGGTCTCATGGAGGGAACACTGATAATATTGATACCAATATGGTTCACATACCCAGATTAAATTCTGCTCTTCGCTGCAGACTTCTTGGTAGAGGTGGGTCAATCCTCTGGGGCCACAGTGCATTTGAAAGGAAATGGGATGATGTTCCTTCTTCCAGCCACGATGACATTAATTACATGCTGTGGGTGCTGGCCATCTCCCTCAATACTGTTAATCCAGTTCTCTTCATGTCCTTAGTCTCCTCGTTCTTAGCCAGGACAACTGGGACTGATTTTTGTGTGGTTGTATCAACACTACGAGCACAAATGTGGTAGTTCTCCCCATCCCTCACTATAGCTAGCTGCTTTTGTAGAGCTCATGTGTGTATGCCGATTGATAGTTTTGTGGATTTTTTTTTCTTTTGAAGCTAAAAAGATAAACAATTACCCTCTCTTGTGACCAGTATGCACTGGTCACTTTGTGTTATCACTCTGTTTGGAAACTAGTCTATGTTTCCTCATTCCATTCCACACTGCCATTTGTTGAGGCATAAAACCAGCTCAATTCACTGCCATTGGTCTTTAGAGTACAACTTACCTCTGACTGAAGAGTTTTTAATGGTGTAACTTTGTACGTAACCTTATCAGTGAAATGGCTTAAGGTACTTGGACTGGGCTGTACCAGCTAGGGGAAGCTGTCACATAAGCTTTTCTTTTGTACTGTACAAGTCCATGGATGACTTGCTCATTGAATTGGTTTTCTCTTGCGGCCAAGTGTTTGATGGACAACACTGAACATTCAGGGAAGTGTGAGAGAGCTTACATGACTTTTCCCAGTTCTGTAACATTCATTAGGAAATTACTGAGGAACTTGCAAAATCTGAAAAACCCAACAGATATTCCGATGCACTCTTGCTAGGTGTAGGTGGGTAGCACTGTGCTTGCCCTGTGCAAGCTGAGAGCGTGCTGTCAATTTATTCTGCTACACACATGGAGTGTTTGAGCTGCGGCCAGAAATGTTTGTAAACTCTTTGGGATTCTTCAGCATTTGCCTTCAGGTATTTGGTTTGGTCACATACTTTGATGAGAAGTGTGATCAAAACCAAGTTGTTCTGTGAGCAGCTGTCCTCTTTATTATGGATTTGTGTCTAATGGTTGGTTTCCCTTCTGTCTAGTATCAGTGAAGTTCTGACAGTAGCTTTTCCCATGGATAAGGCAGCATTCACCTGTGTAGATTTTCTGTTTTCTAGTAAGGGTTTAGTTCACACAGTTGAACTTCCCTCAGTAAATTCACTGATAAGATCTCCTCTAACCAGCCATTCATTTTAGTGAAATGTATAGGAGAGTAATAACTTTGAAATCTGGTTGAGATTTGCCAAACTTCTGCAGGAAAAAAGAGGGCAGGCTGACAGATGAGGAGTCACACTGCGATTGCATAATCTTGTTTCCTATGAAACCAGGCTAACAGGGAAGCATTGGATGGCTAATCTTCAAACCTGTCCCAGACAAGGGAATCTTGCAAAGGAAACGGTGCTTGGAGTGTCATACAGACTATCTTTGTGAAACGTATGCCGGTTTGGCACCTAGACTTCAGTGAAACTGCCCAACTAAATTGTTGGTGGGAGCTGTGCCATCTGAACAGATGGACATGTGTAGGCAGTCAGTAGTCATGTTTGTTCTTCATTTATGGGAATTTAGACCAGTATTTGAAATACCATGAAGCATAAAAAGCAAAATGCCTGGGTAGCCTATCCTCAGGTTTACATCTGAACTAGGTATCTTGAGGATTTGCCCTGCTGCAGAGCGGACATCCTCTCAGCAAGCTAGTCTAGGACATGACATCTGACAGAAATAGTTTTTGGCTCAAATACTTCACCCATCTCAAATACTTCACCCATCTCAATAGTCAGATTTCTCAATTCATTCTGTCCTACCAATCCGATCCACTTTCCCTGTGACTCTTTAGACCATGTTATTTTTGCTTTTGAAACCTTTTAACGACTTTCCCATATCTATTGCGTTCGGTTCCAGCTTCCTTGCAGTCATAACTGTGAGTGATTCCAGCTGTGCCTGGAATTCTGCTCACTTCTTTCTGCATCATCTTCGTGCCCATTTGCTGGGGTAAAGTTACTTCTCAAAGCATGTGGGTATGTACCCAAATTGCCATGAGGTAGGTTAGATTGGAAACCTACAGTGTGTCAGCTACACCCCCATAACTACCCAACTGCGTCCTCTTCCTGCTGTAAATGTAAGTCATTTTTCTCTAAATTCTTACCCTTTTAAGTGTGTGCATTACTGAGTATGATCACACATAGAAGTTGTTACTGAGTGGCAGATATCTAATTATATGTAACCTTACAGTAATTTCCATGTGTGTTCAGTCCAAGCTTTCTTCAAAACTTTTAGCCACCACCTCCAGTATTGTACCTGGCATTCAGAGCAGTTTTAGGCCTTTGCACATTAGGAGCATCTTACAATGTTGCTGTGGCAGCAAAACCTTCTAATAGAGACAGGTTATAGCAACAAAACAGTTATTCGGCTACAATGGCCTATACTTGTTCATCAAACAAAATAAGCTAAATCACAAAGAAACTTTTTTGCTTGTGACTTTGTTTCCTCTGTGCTAAGGTTTTGGACAGAATGGTTATGTCAAACAGGTCTGATTTTTATCACTTTCCATCTTGACGTAGGTAGTCTAAGAAAATCTTTACATGCACACCTGGCCTTACTGAAAGCACACATGTTCTGCAATAATGTTAGATAAAACAGAGCTGGGTGATGAAATTTTGAGCCTGGCCCTTCATCTGTTCATGCGGTGTGGTATTACTTTGAATGTCTGCATTAAGCATTCTGTCTCATTTAGATTAAGTCTCATGAGACAGGGACCACATCTTTCCCTCTGTATCACACAGCCTCAGATACCTTGATGGCACTCAAGAAATAATAAATAATTTAAAGCCAATCCTGTTGAGAGATCAGCCACATATGGAGCATTTCTGGCCCATTTGATGCAGAGGAAATTCTGTGCAGGAAGTCAAAGAGGTGGCTAAGGTCAGAGTCAGGCTTTACAGAGTCTCTGGCAACTTTCTTAGGCACATGTTAAAATAAGTGTTTTTCAGATTCCAGGGGAAAGCGACAGGCAATATGCATCACCTGCCACAGACCTACATGTGTGTAGAGACCTTTTCCCAGATATGGCCTTTCATGCATATTTCTGTGTCTATTTGTTTGGAGACTTTCTGTCTAATTTATGCAAAATCATACTAGCATAGGGGATAACCATGTGTTTTGTGACTTAAAAGGGACCTATATAAACATGCTTTTCTTGATTCCTTGTTAATAAATGAATGCATGCACACTGGCACAAATGCAGTACATGCACAGAACAACTGTTCTGCTACAAGTAAGGGAAGGGGAAAAGGCCCAGATGTCCAGAACAGAGTAGTCTGAGCAGTCAGTCAACAGCCTTAATCGTTTGCTAGGCAGGGACAACTTGAGAGCTGCCAGAGTAACTGCCTGTGGATCTCGCCAAGGAGCCAAATACCCTGGCTGAGACTATAATATACAGACTGGCATCTGGGCACTCTGATTGTCATCAGTCCCTGGGCATGAAAGAGGAGGAGGTGGATAATAGTAACTGAAACTCTCACTGCAACATTTTAAAATTAACTATGTCAAATATTTCCTTAAAAAATCCACCTATTGGGAAAATAATTAAACATGTTTTTTGAGAAAGTGCTATCAAAGCAATGCAAGACTCCTTTTAAGGTATTGTTGTTTAATGGCTGTATATTGTTTCCTTTGCTTAAATGTTTCACTTCACACTGCACTCCTACTATTCAGTTAGGCACCAAGATCATTTCCATTTATTCCTGTAGGCTAAGTAATGCTATTTGTATGAAGAGCAGTGTAATACAGTTAAGACAAACTGTGGATGTGTGTGACTGCACCTCAGCTTCCTCTTACGTGCCCTGGGATACTCTTGTGCTACAAAGCTGATGTATCCACTAGGTTGTATCTTCAAGAATGTTTGTTCTCTCACAAACTTTCTTATTTCCCTTTTGCGGGCAGTCTTGTGCAATGTGAAAGCCAGCAGCCTTAACGTGACATGAGAGAAATCAGCTCTGCGCTGCATCTTTACCTTCTGTTGCCTTATGAAGCGGAACATATGTTAAATAAGGAACTAGGGTGCCTAGTCCTAGACCTCCCATGGTTATGTTAAAATAAAATCTCTGTACCTTACCATCCCTGTATGCATCTAGGCTTCAAACCTGGATGCATGTGGCACTGCTTAGTAGCTTCAACTGAGAATCTAAGAAAGTTTGGCCAAGCCCAGCTTTCCAAGAAGCTGCTCTGTGGTTGCCTGCTTTGCCATTTAGGAGTCCCTTGGGAGTTGGTCCTGAAGGGCAAAGGAGTCCAGGAAGGCTGGACGTGCTTTAAAAGGAATTGCTAAATATTCAGGAGCAGGCTGTCCCAGTGTGTAGGAAGACAAGCCGTCGGGGAAAAAGACCGGCCTGGTTAAACAGAGAACTTAGGCTAGAACTTAAGGAAAAAAAGAGAGCCTATTTGCTCTGGAAGAAGGGTCGGGTAACTTGGGAGGTCTATAGGGACATTGCCAGGTCGTGTAGGGAGAAGATTAGAAGGGCCAAAGCTCAATTAGAGCTTTATTTGGCTGCTGCAGTCAAAGATAACAAAAAAATCTTCTACAAATACATTAACAGCAAAAGGAGGGTCAAGGAGAGCCTCCACCACTTGCTGAATGTGGAGGGCAGGGTAGTGTCAGGGGATGAGGAAAAGGCAGAGGTGCTCAATGCCTTCTTTGCCTCGGTCTTTAATGTCAAGACCAGTTGTCCTCAGGAGACTCGGCCCCCAGAGCCTGAAGTTAGGGGCGGGGGGCTGTGTGAACCCCCCATAATCCAGGAGGAGACGGTTAGTGACCTGCTGTGCCAGTTGGACACCCACAAGGCTATGGGCCTGGATGGGATTCACCCCAGCATAATGATGGAACTGTCAGATGAACTTGCCAAACCACTCTCTGTTATCTACCGGCAGTTCTGGTTAACTGGAGAAGTTCCAGCTGACTGGAAATTAGCAAATGTAACGCCCATCTACAAGAAGGGTCGGAAGGATGATCCAGGGAACTATAGGCCTGTCAGCCTGACCTCGGTGCCAGGCAAGGTGATGGAACAGATCATCCTGAGTGCCATTACATGACACATGCAGGACAATCGGGGCATCGGGGCCAGCCAACATGGATTCATGAAAGGCAGGTCCTCCTTGACCAACCTGATCTCCTTCTATGACAAAGTGACCCGCTTAGTAGATGAGGGCAGGGCTGTGGATGTAGTCTATCTAGACTTCAGTAAGGCATTCGACACTGTCTCCCACAGCATCCTCCTAGACAAACTGGCTGCCCAGGGCTTGGATGGGTGGACTCTTTGATGGGTTAAAAACTGGCTGGATGGCCGAGCCCAGAGAGTGGTGGTGAATGGGGCAAAGTCCAACTGGCCACCAGTCACTAGGGGTGTTCCCCAGGGCTCAGTTCTGGGGCCGGTGCTGTTCAATATCTTTATAGATGATCTAGACGTAGGGATTGAGTGCACCCTCAGTAAATTTGCAGATGACACCAAGCTGGGTGGGCATGTCGATCTGCTGGAGGGTGGGAAGGCCCTATAGAGGGATTTGGACAGGTTAGATAGATGGACCGAGACCAACGGCATGAGGTTCAACAAGAACAAGTGCCGGGTCTTACACTTCGGCCACAACAACCCCATGCAGCTCTACAGGCTGGGGGAAGAGTGGTTAGAAAGCAGCGCAGTGGAAACAGACCTAGGGGTGCTGATTGACAGCTGGCTAAACATGAGCCAGCAGTGTGCCCAGGTGGCCAAGAAGGCCAATGGCATCCTGGCCTCTATTAGGAATAGTGTAGCCAGCCGGTCTAGGGAAGTGATTGTCCCTCTGTACTCGGCACTGGTGAGGCCATACCTTGAGTACTGTGTCCAGTTCTGGGCCCCGCACTTCAAGAAAGATGTTGAGGTGTTGGAGCGAGTCCAGAGGAAGGCGACCAAGCTGGTGAAGGGTCTGGAGGGTCTGACCTATGAGGAACGGCTGAGGGAGCTGGGGTTGTTTAGCCTGGAGAAGAGGAGGCTCAGAGGTGACCTTATTGCAGTCTACAACTACCTGAAGGCAGGTTGTAGTGAAGTGGGAGTTGGCCTCTTCTCCCCGGCAACTAGCGATAGGACAAGAGGACACAGCCTCAAGCTTCACCAGGGGAGGTTCAGGTTGGACATTAGGAAGAATTTCTTTTCAGAAAGGGTTATTAGACATTGGAACGGGCTGCCCAGGGAGGTGGTGGAGTCACCATCTCTGGATGTGTTTAAGAAAAGCCTGGACATGGCACTTAGTGCCATGGTCTAGTTGACATGGTGGTGTCAGGGCAACGGTTGGACTCGATGATCCCAGAGTTCTCTTCCAACCTGGTTGATTCTGTGATTCTGTGATTTTATGCTCCTGTCACTTGACAGCATCTAAACCTGCGCTGAGGTTTCTGATTCTGCTGCTCGGAAGGTGGGGGGAGCTTGGCCATTCTTGGTCATAGGTGTAAGGGCTTACACATCCTGCTTTAACCAAGTGGGGAATGGTAATGCTTGTTCTGTCTAGGGGCCTGTAATTCTGTCTTCTTTTGTGATCCAAACACAAACACTTCTTTATTTTCTTCTAACATCTGTAAACACTATACCACAATTTGTTCCTAAAAGCAGGAAGAGAAATTGAGTAGTTGCAGTCTGCTAGCACTGCTGCACTACTGTGTAATCCACCAGCAAAGAGGACTTGTAGATGTAGGGACAGATCTCCTCTATATGGGCTAGTCCACAGAGATGTGATAACTCCTTTCTCTCTATTCTACCGCTTTTTTTTTCTGGAATGGAAGAGGTTGTAGTTGTGATTATGAAGTTTTTGAGTTAAATCCCTTACTTTTGTTACAGCTACAGGGGATGAAGTATGAAAAACACTCAACAGCATGCTACAGAAGAGTCATTGAAAGGATCACTGGAATAATTTTTGGAATGGCTTTCTGTTGTTGGATGTTGTACTCAAAAAATAATTTAGGCCTTGCAGTAATATTGGGTTTACAATGTGTTTTTCAAAACTATTTGTGTTTGTTTAATGTTTATAATTTCAAAAGGACCCAGTCTGAGTGCTGCAGGCTTAGTAGGTTCAACAAGCAGAGCAGTATAGAAGATAAAGTTTTTTCAATGCAAGCAGAGAATGGACACTCTTACAACTTTGAGTTCTGTAAGGGCCAAAAATGTTTAATATTTAATATTTAAATGCCTTCTCTTTCCAGAAAGTAAGGTCTTTTTCAGCTTAAAGTTAGTGCTTATACCACAACACACTACTAATGAGCTGTAGAGCCTTTCATCTCTCTGTCCCCCAGTTTAATAACACAATATAAGAATATAAGAAAGAATGTACTGAGTGAGACCACGGATCCATTTTCTTATCTGACATCCCTCATAATAGACAGTAATAGATGACTAAGGAAAGAACACAAAAACAGGGCACTACACTATAATACTTTATTATCCATACCTTCTCCATTCCTATTGTACTGCAGCTTAGGAACTTTTTGAACCTTAATTTATATCCAATTGTTTAAGTTTAATATCCTTAATATATTTTTCTTTTGTTAATTTGTCTGATCACTATTTGATCCTCTTGCATTGAGTTTCTAGGCTATTAGGCAGCAGGTAGAAATCTGTTTCTTTTCAATTCTGCCTAGTTTACTAGGGATTAATATTTGCTCCTGTTAAATGGGAAGTTCTGGCAATGTCAATCTGATCAGCTCATCAGACTGTCCAGTGTACTTTAATTTAGACTGTAAACTCTTCATGAGTGAGAGCACCTCTTGTGTCTTCAGTACCTGATTCACTTGGGTCAATTAATAAGAGCTTTTCTAGTAGACTGATAAATCAGTCTCATATTTGGGGTTAGCAAGTAATCTCCCCCATGTCAGACTAGCTGGGACTGTGCAGGGTACTTTGCCTTCCTTCTCTATGGAAAGGAGAGTATCCTAGGGTACTACACGTTTTCACTGAGGAAATTCCCTGCTGTTGTAATGGCCTGTGAGATTGAATCTCCTACTCTTTTTCCTTTTTAGCATTGTTGTATGTGACTTTTTTTATTTTTGTGAAGTTTCAGACAGGAAGATGGGGGGCATAGTGAGCTCAGTCAGTGACAAGATGCATGTGTTCATTGATTCTTCTGAACTAAGTATCTGTTATGTGATTACCTGTCACTGTGAAGACCTGGATTCAGTGATGTAGGTATCCTAGATTTCTAATAATAATATATAAATCCAGGTTTTTCAAAGCCTGATTGTTACATTTTTTTTCAGATTGGCAGCACTAGGAAGTATTCACCTTTTCTCTTTGGGCTGTTTAATCTTTCTTCAGGCCCTTAGCTCTGACTGCAGCTTTGCAGGAGCAAAGACTCTAGTTCATGTTGTTCTGCACTGGCTGCTTCTGCCAAATTACTCCAAAACTTCGGCCACTATATTTCCCTAGGCAGCTGTTTGTCTTTCAACCTCTAAAAGGCTTGTTATCAAGTCTGTTTCCAGAGAACAGGAAAGCAATTCATTCCATAGTAAGCATCATTGCTAGCCTGCTGTCCTTTTCTACCTGAGAGGTTAGGAAGGTTTTACCCTCTGATTATGGGCTTCAGCTTGGGGAAACTCCAGATTCTTTGATTCAGGGAAAATCTGACCAAAGAAGACTTGAACCCAAACTCCTTTTTCAATGGTGGTTCACTAAGAGATCATATTTCATGCTCTGAGATATGTCAAAATCCTTTGTCATGTAATAAATACAGTCTAAATCTACCACATCGAAGTGGCATGGAGGTAAGGTGACTGAAGATTGCCTTATTCCTACTGGATCATCTTCTGCTTCCTAGAGTAGAACGTGATCTCTGTAGGGAGAGCTTGATTTGCAGGAAATAAACTTTCGTGTGACTGCCTCCAAGCTCAGTGTTTCTGCTTGGAGAAGAATGCCACAGATTGTCTAGGGCTCAGCTGAGAGCAGTGATCATGTAGCGAGAAGCCTGAAGAGGCGGTATTCCTATCTTTCCTGGCTAGAAAAGTACTGTCATTTCCCCCCCAAACTTGTTAGGTTCGATTAAATTAACAAGGGTGAGAGGTTTGTAGTAACCTTTTAGGTTTTGAGCCTGTAGAATATACTCAGAATGTGTTTCAAGCTTTTCTCTGCCACAAAGACAACCCTCTCCCTTTTTATTTTTAATGAAAGTTCAACTTCTTTCAAAATAACAGTTTTTAAGGAACTGGAACAGAGAAATAAATAAGCAGATGTTTATAATTGTTGCAAAATCACAGGGATTTTCTGTGTCATGTGGACTTTGCTTTTTTCAGTCCTCAGAAGGAACAACATCCTCCAGATGCCAAATCTGTATTTCCCAGAATGGGAACAGGAGCATCCATGGAGTGAGATGGGCAGGTGTGGTGACAGGTTTAGAAATGATGGGCTGGGATATATAACAAGGGCAGTGTTTCAAAGAAGAGGCCAGGATGAAGGAGAGAATGAGTATATTTCAGTTCCATCAACTGTGCCAATATAAGCCCTTTTCAGATGGGGAGGAACTTTGCATTATGTACCTTATCTCCAAGAAGTTAACTTTTTGGCCTGGCTAGGGTTGGAAATGCTGTGCTGCCATAAGAAGCTATGGCATGTGAAAAACAAACTCCCTCAACTGGTTCTGAGACTCCTTAAAACATTGGGTGAGGTTCTACTTGGGGCTCTGCCAGCTTCCTTTGGCATAAACCCTGGCACAAATGCCTGGCACTAGGAAGTCTGCTGGGAAGAAAGGTTGTAGCAGTACAGAACTGCTGCAACATCCCTTTTGCCAAAGGCTGTTCCAAGAGGCCACTGCAAACCAAAGGGTGGAGAATTTTAAAGGTGGGCAAGCATGGCTTGCAGGTGTGCAGAATCAAAAGATGTTTGCGGTTGGAAGGGACCTCTGGACATCATCTTGTCCAACCCCTCTGCTAAAGCAGGGTCTACTAGAGCCAGCTGCCCACGACTATGTCCAGATGGCTTTTGAATATTGCCAAGAAGACAGAATCCACAACCTACCTGGGCAACCTGTTCCAGTGTTTGGTCACCCTCATAGTAAAAAAGTGTTTCCTGATGTTCAGAGGGAACCTCCTGTGTTTCCGTTTGTGCCCATTGACTCTGGTCCTGTTGCTGGGCACCAGTGGCTCTTTCTTCTTTACACTCTCCCTTTAGATATTTGTAGACATTGATGAAATCCCTCCCGAGCCTTCTCTTCCATAGACTAAACAGGCCCAGCTCTCTTAGCCTTTCCTCATATGAGAGATGCTCCAGTGCTGCCTTCATATTTGGGTTCCTTCACTTGACTCTCTCTAGTAGCTCCATGTCTTTCCTGTACTGAGGAGCCTAGAACTGGACACGACACTCACGTGTGGCCTCAACAGTGCAGAACAGAGGGGAAGAATCACCTCCCTTGACCTGTTGGCAACATTCCTCCTAATGCAGCCAAGGATACCATTACCGTTCTTTGCTGCAAGAGCACATTGCTGGCTAATGTTCAACTTGGTGGCTCATGTTCAACTTGGTGTCCACCAGGACATCCAGGTCCTTTACTGCAAATTTGCTTTCCAGCCAGGTGGCACCCAGCATATACTGTTGTAGCTCTTACCGGCACTGCTCTGCTGGAACACCTGAGTTCTCATCAGTCTATTTATCCTGACACGCAGCCTGAGAGAGATGCAGCATTGACATGACCTACTTTTATCATGTGGCCAAAAGGGCACTGCCGGAGGGAGTTATAGTGCCCTTCTCAATGCACTGCCTTTAGTAAAATGCCTCCGTTCTTGGACACAGAGCTTTAGTAGTCTTTGTAACCCATAAAATGATGAAAGATCAGGGTCATTTTACCCTTGCTGGATAGGTTACTTGGCAGGTGTTCCCATGGAATCTCTTAGGCCTAAGGATGCCACGGATGGTTTTGTGATACCTAGGGCAGACAACAGAAACAAGATGAACATGTCTCCAAATCAATTGCCAAGCAGAGAAACTTTGCCCAGGACTAAAAGAAAACACAGTCTTTAAGAGAAGTGAGAGTAATGAAGTAGGTCATGACATGGAAATGTGAGTAGCCCTTTGCAACGTACCACAAAATGGGGCTTTGCAAAGATGATACAATCTGGGAGAAGAGGAAGAACAGTGTTGTACAGCCTGCTTGGAGATTTTGATAGAAATCCTCATGCTAAATCAGACAGAGAGAATTTGAATCTGTGTCATCACTCAGTAGAGGCCTAGACTTGAAATTGTCAGAACTAACTAAAGTCCAATCCAGTTTTTATATAAAATTGCTTGCAAAAGCCAATGCAACAAAAAGAGACTGTGGCTATGGTTGTGTGATCATTAGTACCAGATCTATGCTCTGGAGAATCATCCAGCAAGACAAATTAGATCTGGATCAGGCACAAGCACACAATTGCATTTCTGTCTAGTCAGAACATGGCATGAAGTTTGTGCCAGCTTTCTTACTTTTACACTGATTTTATGCTGATTGTAGAAAGACAGGCGATATCTGATCCAGAATAAAGTGTGGCAATACAAATATTTTTGAACAAATATGAACTGCCAGAGTGAGTTTACGCTCTTCTGTAAGTTCTGTAGGCACAGGATTTTTGATCTGGTTACTTAGGAATCCTTAAGTTACATTTATTGTCTCATAACCACAGCGGGAGTTTTTACCAAACCAAAAGTCCTACTGACAGAACCTACAAGCTGTATTACATGAATTTTTGGTAAACAGAACCATGTCTTCTCTTGGTACTTCTCTGCCTGCCATGTGCTTTTGTTCACATAGCTGGATGCAGGCAAGCAGATTAAAAGCTCCCTGCAACATCCTGACTAGTGCCAGGTCTACTACAACAGCCAGACTGAACTAAGGGGGCTCAGTCGTCAGAGCTGCACCTTGCTACTAGGAATACTTATTACTAAGATGCCTTACTCCAAAGAGCAGTTATTGTGGCTATACAAAATGTCTTAACCAGAGCAATCGCCTTGGCTGTGGTATTTAGTTCTCTGATTATCTCTGTCTAGTTTGACCTTTCCTTACCCGCCCCCTCCCCCACCCATTTTCTTCTCTGCCTTCTATTTTGACATTTATGGCTAGAAAGGCCCCTTTTGTGACACTGCCATGAAGTTGTAATTTAGAAGGCAACTAAAAGCAATGTCTTAAGCAGGTTGATGTTGGTACAGGTCACTTAAGTCCCATAGTAACAGATAAAACCTTGTGCAGTGTCTGCCTTTGTCATCAGGGAGGCTGTCAACAAAAACTGCATTTCCTGCCTCAGTTGTTTGCTGTTCTTTTGCCTCACCTTTAGGTGTATGTTTGTCTTGTTTTGTTTTCAAGGAAGCAGCACTGAACTTTAACAGCAATTCCCACCCATATCAACTGTTGCTAAAAGGACAGTTCTCACCATCTTTAATATCACTTGAAAGATTACCAGGACTGTTTCCCTTTAAAAATGTCTCTACAAGTAAAGGGCAGAGGAATAAGGGGTAGTTAATACGAAAGAGTGAGTTAATACTTTACAATTTCAGTGCTTTGACTGTTTTTCCATTTTATTGTTAAGAAAAGGTTAAAGTGATTCTTAACAGTTCCTGTTGCCGGGGTCTGAGAAGTTGAAGATCAGAATCTCCTTTGCTTAGTGTTAGACAGTGACAAGATAGGCAGTGCCCAGACCTATTTCTTCCAGGAAAATTAACCCAAAATAATTTGTTTAAACACTGGATTTCAGGGCATAAGCAGTATCTCCTTATTTCCATGTTCTCACCATGTACGAAAAATGCCCCCCGAATTGTCATAGATCAAACAAAACATTTCGTTTAACCTGAAATGAATGTCTTAAAGTAAAAATTCCCTGGAGTTCTGGTTTCAGGTTGGCCTCTAACTTTTCTTTTTTTCAGTTCGGTCTGTGTCACAAACCCCCGGTTGATGCTTTCAAAAGCATAAACCAAGATCCAACATCTTAATATTCTTTCTCTCAGTGCTGCAGCTGACAACAAAATGTCTCTCAGGAATTGTATTTTCTCTCCTTGCAACTAGGGAAAAGCAGAGAGGGAAAGTGAAAAATACAAGTGACCAGTCTCAACATTAGTTTTGTATGTGTAACTAACTTGCTTTAGGTCATCATTATTAGTTAGCCCTGTCTGATTCTTGTCATGTTGACATGTTAATTGGAAGACAAAATCCACCTAAATGAAACAGAAGGGAAGTGGTTAATGCTTATTGCTACCACTTTGCATTAGCCTAAACATATTAGAATTACAAGGAAATAAAAACTGCCTTGCCATCACTATTTCATTCTGTTACAAGAAAATATAAACAGAGATGTAATCCTGCCTCTGTATAGCAGTCTACAGAATGAAATTACTGGGAAAACAAAGAAGGCACTAGAAAGGAGTCGATAGACTATACAGAATACCTTGTTAGTAAGAGTTAGTTGCCTGATAACTTTGTGCCAGTCTCATCTCTTTTATGCCCATTTATCTCCTGATGGCATAGGGCTGGGTCTGTAAAGGAGATCCCAAAATCTCTCATGTTTTTTCTTTTATGCTCTTTTCTTTCTCTGTTTCTTATTTCTAACTTTAAACGGGCCTTTGGCCCCATCCTCTGTTCATTTAAGGGAGAAAAAGATCTTTTCCATGTTAGAAGTATTTGGCCTTCCTCAGTATTATAGAAAATATCTATAGTAAGGCCAGATAGATTGTGAATCTTGAAATACTCCTGGGGTAAATCGATGAAGTTGTGTAAACTTCTGTAGTTAGCAGCACGTGAGAACAGACTTATCAATATCATCAGCCAACAGACAGCAATTTCTAATTCCTAGCCCAAATTATGAGATACCCTTTCACAGTTGGGTAGACTGGGGAGAGTCTGGGGAAAGCCTTATGTGTCTTAACTGGCTGGCCTCTGTTTATCATGAGGTATGTAGCCAGAAGTGAAGCATTGAATGTTTAACAAAGACTTCATTTATCCAAAACATTCACTTGTTGTTGTAGACAAGTAGGTGCTAATAAGTACCAGAAAAACACCAATAGTTTAAATAGTATTAGCAAATATCCCTTCCTTTCTTAATTGGTATATGCTACACAGGAACTGGATTTTGAATGTACAACCAAATGTTAAAAATTGTTTCCAAGCCTTACTCTCTCCTCAATGAGACATCAAACTGTTGTCACCCAATCCTTTTTACTTTATTTTTTAGTTCAATACTTTGATCATTCCTCTCTGACATGATTCCTGCTGTACCAGATTAGCTAGCAGCAAGTTGCTAGCTAGATGAAAAAACCCTTTAATGGGGTCTGTTTAGTACTTCATCTGTAAATCATTTATGTAAAGAAAGTGTAACCAAGTCACAAATTGACAGATAATTTCTTAGACATTTGTGTTGCTTATGAAATTATTACCTAAATTTCCCTTCCACTAAATACTCTTTAAAATGTTGATAGAAACCATTTTTTAGAAGGAAAACATGTAGAAAAAGATTGGAGCAAGCTAACCAATTATTTTCTTTGAGAAAATAATATACCTCTTAAACAAAGGAAATGCACTCCTTCTGATCTACTGGAAGTCGGTAAAGCAACTGATATAGTACAATAAGGAAAAAGACTATTTGAGTTGGAAAGACGGGAGTTGGTATAAGTAGCAGTGGAACTGTTCAGAAGAGAAAAAGTAACAAATAGAGATGAAAGGAGGGGCCAGGAAAATGATTAGGGTTGTAGCAAGAAACCTTCAAATCTAAGGGAAACCCAGAAAAGCATCTTCCAGTACACAAAGGATTTGAGGAAGGAAACCATGGGGATCATTGCTTGGTTGAGACTATTTCTACATTACTTTTTGTTGGTACAAGCTAGAGCCCTGGAGGAAACAAGAATTGAGGTTATTGAAGGAACAGGAGGAATGGTCCATTTGAGGACTCAAATCTGATTAAAGGTTAGGAAGCAGACGGTTGGGTTTTAAGGTCACTTCAGAAAGGAAAAGAGTCAGTAGTGGAGAATCCCAGAGATCAGTGCTAGTACCATTCTTATTCAACACCTTCATTAGTGACCTGGAGAAGGGAATGTGCAGTGAAATCTCCAAGTTCATGGGCAATACTATGCTCTTTCATGTTTTTAAATGCCACACTGATGATGAAGAACTCTGAAACGACCTTGTAAAATTGATTGAGGGGACAAAAAAGTGTCAGATGAACTTCATTGTAGGTAAATGTACAGTAATGCATATGCAGAAAACTGACTTAAAATACACACACTGCAGATCTTGTAGTTGCAACTCAGAAAAGAGATCTTGAGAATTATCATTGATTTCAGTTCTCTGAAGCAATTGGCTCAATGCACAGTGACAGCCAGAAAAGCAAACAAAATGTCAGGTATCAACAGGAGGGGTTTTGAGATTGAGACAGAGAGTATCATTTTGCTGCTGTGTAAAACCTTAAAGAACCCACAACTGAAGTACAGCGTGCCATTCTGGTCTCTGTAGAGGACACAGCAGAACTATGGAAGTTACAGAGGAGGGCAGCTGAAATGATTGGGGGGGTGACAGCTGTTGCATTGCAAGGACAGACTCAAAAGGCTGGGACCTCTCACCTGGGAGAGGTAAAAGCTCAACATAGTACACCTGATGTTTGCAAAAAATGCGTTTGTTATTCAACAAATGGGGCAAGAGTAGATCTAGGGACATTCACTGAAAATAGCAAGAGACAAAAACGGGGAAAAAAAGGAATTTTTTAAATGGTGAATAGTGAACTTGTGGAACTGTTGCCACAGGAGGTTGTGAAGAGGAGACAGATGGTATCATCACATGGAAAAGAGGCTTGGAGAAATTCCTGGCCAACAAGGCCAAGGCAGATACTAAAGACAGAGGCAGAGATGAACCTCTGAGATCCCTTATCTGATGACAGCAGCTGCAAGAGAGGAATGAGCTGCAGGTAGTGACCAGGCTGATGTGCTTTCCTGTGCTAGGAGCAGAGTCTCGGATGTGGCTGGAGACAGAGACTGGCTAGATAGTCTGACCCAGTAGGACATTTCCTGTGCTTTTATGTTAGACTGGGTGTAAGGGAGGTTTTCCCTGACAATTCTTTGTGGTTTTGCTCCAGTTACAATCTAAATAACACATATGAGGGTCTCGTCATAGTTCTCTAGATGAAAGCATAGGGGATGCAGTACTTTGCAGGTTATGGAGTAACTGTATTTGCAGTTACTCTGTGCAAGGATCAGGGTGATTTTGATTGCAAAATGGCAGGTAAGGAGTTCCAATAAGTGCTTTAAACTTGGTAGGTCTTAAAGTTCAAAGCAAAAAAGTTTTCCCTTGTTTATATGGCTTACACAGATATTTCTGTTTCTCATGTATCTATTGACGCTGTCATGTTTCTATTCAGAAAACATTTAGTAACTTCTGTGGTTTTGGCTGCTTAGATGTACTTGTTTCCCTAAATCTTTTCAGTACTGGATTTTGTTGTTGTGAATGTCTATTTTGCTACTGTGGCTTTCAGTAAGTAAATGACACCATATAAAGCATCTCAAAGTGAGAGTGTTTTGTAAATTAAAAATATAAAATTTAATTTGAATTTTTATTTATCCCAGTCTTCAAAGTAGCCATGCCTTGCTACAGCCCTAACTGTTCCTTTCTGTTCATGATATTTTTGCCTTTCAAATAGTTTTGCTGTCTGAAACATTCTCTTTAGTGCTACACTTGATGTGTTACTGCTGAGGCAAAAAAAGGTATTTTCACATCTTCCACATTTGCAGATGATGTGGTGCCAAAAGAGTTTCACTATTTTACAAATGTGCAGATCCCAACGGTTTCCACAGGGTTGCATAAAAGTGTGTATTTTAGCTTATTAATATTTGCATTTGATTCAAGATGTTGATGATTTTGTTAGTCACTAAGGGACGTCTACCTGGAAAGCTAAAGATAGATCATGCTTCATGGTTTTTTTACTGTGTTTATGTGCAAATTGTTGCATATCAGTTCCAGTGTTAATTGAGTTGTTCTAAACATTCTAAATTTGTTGGTGCATGTTTATATGGTGGACTTCTGCTGGCATAGCTCTGTTAGCCAGGTAAACTGTGCTCTGCTGGCTGATCCCACTCCAACTCACATGTCTGGATTTCTCTGAAATAAGACAAGATGCTACTGGCCCTGATTTTTTACATTACCCCATTGCTACAGGTGAGCAGAGGGAGCAGAAAGGAACATGTATCTTTGTTATGGGTGTTCCAGTTCACATTCTGCTATATTTTCTTAAATTGCTAGTGAAGGCAGGCTTGTGCTAAACTGTGAACTGGAGCTGGCTTTTGTTGTCCCTGCTGTGGGGGCAGTTACCTTTGCCAGGTGGGTGAGGTAAAAAGAACTGTGGGCAATAATGTCTTAAATCATTGCAGCAGTTTTCTCTGACTGACAGTCAGTCTGTTGTATCTAAAAAAATGTATTTTTATTAGTGCTACTTGTTTAACTCTTGTGAGGATGAGGTTGTGCTAGATTTAGTCTGTCGATATAGCAACATCTGCTTTAGAAGCATTACAGTTGTACAGAGCGTGTTATACTTTATAGTATACAGGCATATATAACCTGTTTATATAACATTAATGTGATACTAATATAGGTATGGGTCTAATTGATGTGTAGATATGCTCTGATTGAAACAGCTGCAGTGTGGCTCACTCAGGATAGGAGAGCAGGGATTATACTTTATTGATTGGATTATTTCTCACTTTAATTATTCTTACTTTTATGAGTCTCAAGCTGCTAATTCTACCTTAAAATCTCAGGATTGTATTTCATATAATTCCCCTTCCTCCAGCAGCCAGAAAAGGTGGAACTCCTTTAAAAAGCTGCTCTTACACACCAAAAAGTCTTGGAGAAAATGTCAAAATACTGGGCAGAAGCAAAACCTTGCTGCATCCTTTTCTGTTCCTCGTGGAACGTTTTTTGTGTCATGTAATGTGAACAGAAGAACCAGACTGCTGTTGTGATGTTATGACTCCTCCTTCAAAGGGTTACGTGCCTGCATTAGCTTTCTGTAGAAAGACATGAGCATGGCAGCTCACACCAAGGCTCACCCTTGAGATGCTGACTAAATAAGTAGGTGGGTGGTGTCACATTCTGTGTTGTTGCAGCTATGTTACCAGTGACACCTGAACTAGCAAGTTTTAATCTAGCTTGTGGCTGCTTATAAGAGCTGCAGTCACTACAAAGCAGTTAGACCTTGAGTCATATTCAGTTGTAGATCTAAGAGTCTGGTGAACTATCTGTTTCTGCAGCATTCCTTCACAAAGGAAACCAGAAAGGTGTTTGTATAAATTTTGCTCGTCAATGTTCTTAAATTCCTAGATCTTTAGATGTTTTGGCACTGTTCCTAGATACACACCCTTCCAGCCTCAGGATATAGTAGTGAAAGTCTGATGCACCACAAATCAGCACAATCAGAACAGAGATGTTTCTTTGGTGCAGACACCCTCTTCCCCATGCTGATATGTTTTCTGTTTTAATACCAAAGTCAACCCCTAGCTGTTAGCCTTGGAAACGGGCACTGGATGCAGAGACCTGAAACAATAGCTCTGACAGATGTGATGGGCCCATTCATTTCAACAGTATTAATGCTGATACCTAGTTATAGTGTAAATGCCAGTGCTGTTAACTATTTCACTGCTCATCAGAAGCATATTAGAGCAGGATTATAAACAGATGCAAAACCTATTAAGAGCCAGACCTTATTTGGTACCCCTCGTACCAGGGTGGGACATAAACCACCTCTTTACCTTCATCAAGAAGGAGCCAACTGTCCCATCGGGGCAATAAGTTTTCCCACTCTTGCTTTCTTCTCTTTCCCTGTAGTTGCTGTTATTTTCTTCTGGTGAACAAGGGTTAAGAAACACATTGAGACATACAAAGTTTATTGAGATGTTGAAAATGGACATAAAGCTGATTGAAACAGTCAAATCCAAGAGACGGGAACCTGTCACCATGGAGCCCAGATCATATTGAGAATGTCTGCACTAAAAGCAGCATATGACTTCTACAATAGTAGAAGAAGAATAGATAGATTATTCTGCAGCCAAAACCTGGAAAGGGTAATATTTTGCTCTAATGCTGTTGAGGGGTTATATACGGCCTCGCCCTTGGGGAAATGCCTAACAGAAAAGAGAAGGTGACAACAAATGACAACAGAGCACCTGTATAGTTGAATTCTTCATAAGAAAATGGTATAGCTGCTAAAGGAAAGCACACAAAACTAGATTTTCCTGACTTGTTATAGTATACTGCACAGGGTTAAACTTTTAAACAGTGTTAGACTAGGCTATCTCCTTTATATACTTTCTATAGAGCTGGACAGTGTAATGATAAACCAGAGAAAGCTGTTGTTTCCTTTTGAT